>NW_028261383.1:134509122-134833372 GCF_051295495.1 Thamnophis sirtalis
AATGCAAAATAAAGCCAGCCATCTTCCATTGAGAGCTGTACAGTGCATGAGTCAGAAAGAAGGCTGAGAAAATATCTACAGACCCCTCGCATCCTGGACACAATCTGTTTCAACTTCTTTTGCCAAAACATGCCAAAACAATTGGACACAAAGACAATCCCCCCCCCATGCTATCACTTCTGAACAACTAATTCCCACAGTACTATCTTATGTCTAAGGATATTTACCTGTGTAGTACGGCTATACTACTATTATCCTTCCTATCTTTTCTACTACCTTCTCCATTGGTATCTTATGATTACAGTATATACTTTGTTGTTTTTATGTTCACCAAGAACTTATGCACTGGAGACAAATTCCTTGTGTGTCCAGTGACACTTAACCAATAAAGAATTCTATTCTGTTATGATTATTTATTCATAGATCTTATGCATGGATGATAATGGTGTTAACTGATTTGTTATGAGTTGTGTATCTACACACACACATGTCCCCAGTTGACTCAGCCTTTCCTCCTTCCGAGATGGGTAAAATAGGGACTCAGATTGTTGGGGGGAATATGCTGACTCTGTAAACCGCTTTGAAGTACAGTAAATCTAAGTGCTATTGCTATTGCTAATCTAAGTATTTCTTCCATTGTTACTCAGGGACTGAATACACTTATTGCAGCATGAAATTACACCAGAATGAAGTTACTGTGATATCTATTTATGCAGGCATGGTTTCCCTCAACTCTTGATGCCAGATGAGGAGATGATGGCTGAGAATTCCAGGAGTTTTTAATCCAACATGCCAAATTTTGTGTGTGTGTGTGTGTGTGTGTGTTATTCTAGACACTGAGGATGATTTAGATTACATGTCATGATGACGGGAGTGGAGTGCTTATCATTTGACAAGATCATTTCTTCTCTGATTGTTACTGTACAAACTCTGCAATACTTTCACCATCTAGTTATTCTCTCTCCTGGAAGAGAAGATCTTTGAAATAATAAAAAAAGCTTTATTTAGTCACCAAAACTTGATCTTATGGCGTCTTTTTTCATATGACCCATCTGAACATTTAGATCATAGTCTGAAAGATTGGGAATGAGTCCAGGCTGGGTCTAAAGTCTCTGACTTCCCTTTTGACACATTTGGCTGAGGGAATAACTTCCTGCTTCCTACAATTTCCAGACCAATCATTTTTCATTCAAAGAAAATTTCAAGCCAGGATGATAAAATACAGGTTATCTGGGTGGGGCTAGGTTATGGATTATTGTTTCCATGTATACAGGGTTGAAAATATTTGTGGAGTGATGGCCAAATATGGCCTTTTCAGTCTCGTGCTTCGGTGTGCATATTTTCCAATGAGACAAACCGAGACAGGAAGATCATTTTATTACAATTTATCAGAATATTCAGACAAAGGGGATTTCTCATTCAAAGAAGGAACCTCGATCTTTAGCTTACATCCCCTTTTATAGTGAACCTAACAAAGAAACCTGAAAGAGGAAAGTTGATTGGACAGGATAATAGCATGCATGTTTATTAAAATGAGGTCTGAAGGGGAATACATTGTAAGGAGAAAGGTTGTTTAGGGTTCACAAGAGATAAACCAGACCCCAATTTGTACTAACAAACTTTTCTTATCTGGAGCTAGTCTCCAGCTTGTTTGTCAGTTTAAGAATGTTAAAAGCTAATAAATCTTGAACATCACTTTAAAAGAAAGAATATAAATCAGATTAAAATACAAACTAACTATATTAGTTAAGAAATAACAAAACCCATGTTATTTGCCCCTCATAATCCCCTCCTTTGATGCTAAAGGGCAAATAAAAGATGCCCTTTCAGCATCACTAAAAAGAAAGAAGTTTTGACCAATAGGATCAGGGACCAAATGCGCAGAAGAGTCCATTCAGGGGGGTGGGGGGTGGGATAGAAGCCTGGTAGAAACCAGTGCACAAAAATCACATTGTACTGGGCAGGCACCCTGATGAAAAAAGAAAGAAAACAAAATCCCTAATATCAATCACAATAACAAACACACAAAAAATGGTGCCAATTAGGTCAAGACAGATAGCCAGGAAGGAGTAAATGTCTCTAAAAATGCAGAAAAAAATTGGTATCCACACATACTATAATATAAAAACATAGGCTAAATGAAAATACATCAAAAAAATTAACCCTGTGAATAACAATGGGCATAACAATCAGTAGTGAATGCACACATACCCTTGTGCGTATGCTGATAAAAAGTTATGGCTGTGAGGAACAAAGAGCAATTAAGAACACAGGGAAGACTCCAGTAAGTAGAACCTTAATGGTATTGTCACCAATACAGGCATAGAGTGCAAGCAATGCAGAAATAAGGAAGAGGACAATTCCAATTGAGCCTCAAACCAGGCAAATATAATGTATAAGATAACAGAGTATAATAAACAGAAGGCCCAAATATCCAAAAATAACCATCCTTTGGAGGTATCGTGGTGTTGCAATGCAGCAGAGACATTAAAAGTCCAAATTCAGTATGTCATATTCCCAACAAAAATGAGCCTTGTGTGGAGGGATGTGCAAATGTGCAGGAAGGATACATCATCCTGTGTCATCCTAGAGACTAAGAAATAAGATGCATCTTAGAAAAAAAAAGGAGAGTCAAAGAACTCCCATTAAAAAGGAATGCCCTCGATAGGAGGTATACATACCCAGAAATCTGTTAACTCCAAACTTACAGCAAGGTAGAGGACATTTGAAGAGAGAGAAAAAAATAGCCTTCAAAGTCAATAGGTGACCTAGTTGTAACATTGGCCAACTTGTCTAGCACATCCCATGATATGCCTCTCTGCGTTATTGAGCAAGAAATCCTTTAGTAGAAAGAAAATGTATATACAAGGTCAGTCATTCCCATAAGTTACTATCCCCACAAACTGCTACATCGAGTCTTCCACAAGTATTCTCTAGAGGTTCACCAGATGGGTTTCTCCAAGGTGTAGGTAGGATATAAATACACTCCAAATACATGGAACATGAACTAGAAATACACATAATAAAAGCATACAAATGATTACATACATGCAAACCAATACCCAAATGTTCACCATCCTAATGTCCTGTTAAGCTAATATAGCATCAGTCCTAGGACAAAGGCAATCAGTCACAGAGCAGTCCAGCAATGCCAGTTATCTGGTAGGTAAAATGGCGATCAGTTCATGCAGCATCTGTAGTGACGAGCAGGAAAAGTGTAACCAAGTTCGTTGTTGCATAGTTTTCAGTAGTGTGGAAAGCTCTTTACAAAGTGGCTGTAGAGTCTCTGCACAGGTTCTTATCAAATTCTACTGAATGAAAAGACAATCACTAGTCATTAGTTCCAGGAAGCCAGGGTTCCAGTAGCACTCACCACACATCTAGTAATATTTCCGCTCAGGTTCCATATTGATATTATTAAGGAGTTACTGTTCTATTGCTATAGCTCTCAATTATGTCCACCAGCAGGAAAGCAGATTCTTCCTTCCACACTTGGGATATGCAAACCTTCTCCATTGGGGGTCCACTTGTTTAGACTAGGTGAGATGCACAGCTTCCCTTTCTTGAATGACCCGTGGTTAGACAGGAGACAAATCAACTGTAAAAAAAACAACACCTCATTAAAAGTCATAAATGCCATAACTGGCTCGGGCTGGTTCTAGCCTCGGATTCTGATAAGACACCTGGACATCAGCCTGTTGCCAGAGGAAGCAAAGGCCCAATGAGTGCAAGCCACAGCTCACCAGAACCCAAAGTGTCCATCTCTATGTTGCCATGATTCCATAGAACCTGATGGTATATTCGATAAAATACCTTTAAATGGTTCTATGTCAAAGTCCAAAAAGATAAAGCCACAATGTTAAGGATGGGGGGAAATCCAAACTTAGTTGAATATAACTAGCCATGGTTGGCTCTTGAATCTTGATAGGTGGAAGTATATAATCATGCAATGTAAAAGAAAGCTGCTAGGAAGAATTCCTCTTTTCTTAGAAAGACAAATCACAAGAGACCAGCATATTAGCATAACAACAGCGTATGCTCCCATACAGTAATATAGCCAAAGGCAAGACTGGGACCCACCATTACTTAATATTTAAATTAATAACCCACAAGCAAAAACATTTAATACCTTCCATATTCTCGATAATACCTAAAATAAGGCCCTACAATGTGGGAAAGGTAAATGAGAATGTATTCAACGTTTTCTGGATTGCTTTCAACAACTAACAGTTGAAGAAAAAAAAATCAATGGTCCAGAGTTAGACTATACTTGTCCATGAAGGCTCTCTCAGAGATTGCCAAAGTTTTACTTTCTCTACTACACACAGTCCCTTTCACTCTGATTAGATGCTATGTTAAGGGGGAAATGTAACTCAAGAAACTTAACATATTTCAGAATGTTAAGAGAAAAAGCACACAGGCTTCCCTGACTAGCAGTGAGCCACGTCTGGAATGCCTGTTGTCTGAGGCAGATGATATACAAATCACCTTTGGGGGGCAGCACAGCAAGAAAACAAGAGGATAGCTAGGAAGACAAAATATTGCCCCCCCTTCCCCATATAAAACTTTTGCTTGTAGGGGACTAGAACATCCTTCAAAGCAGAAAACAGGAAGAAAATTGCAATAACATTCTCCTGAAAAATTAAAGTTGGGGTTTCTCCCCAGTTATAATCCATACTAGGGAAAGAATGTTGCAAACAATTGCCTAGGTGGGGCTAACACCTGTGCTTTGGCAACAGATACAGACATGGTTTCCCAATGCCTCCCTCCCAGGGCAGAAGGGGAAAAAAAATAACCAGCCCCAAATCACCCAGCCTCAAATCATGGCCAAAGCAGGAATGGAATCCTTAGTTCTCCAGCTTAGTAGCCTGTGGCAAAAACATGAGGCCAAATTGGTTCTGTATAAAGGTTTTCTTCCCCCTCCTTGACTCCAAAGAAAGGAAAACAAAGTAAGCACACAGAGTATACAGCAATTAACCATCTCTGCAGTAGCAGGGAGTAAATAAATGCTGTAAATAAAATTTCATAGGATTGTTCCTTTGACAAGAATGTCCTCCAATGCAGTATGAAGGATCTGTCCAAATGAAAATGCAGAGAAAAATCACTTAAAGTGTACAAACTCACACACAATACCAAAAAGAGGATATCAGAGTTAAATGGGACTAGAAAGGTCTGTTCGTCCAATCTCCTTATGTAAAAAATGTCATTCAGTTTCCTCTTTAAAACTTCCAGGTAATAAAGCAACCACAGCTCCTGGAGACAATCACCCCATTGATGAATTAGTCCCACAATCGGGAAATCTTTCTTAGTTCTAGATTTGTTCCCTCCCTGATTAGTTACTAGCTATTGCACATTGCTCCATTTTATAGCACTTTGTCTGTGTGTGTGTTAGAAGAGATCGGATGTTGCTGTGCCCTTCCCTTCACAGGCAAAAGGGATAAACAGGAGAAAAAAAAATGGCAAAAAGGAACAGAAGAAAAAAAATGCACCCCCCTTTCCTACTCAGATACAATTTGAAATGCAAAATGAATTCTGCATTAACTTGAATCTGCTGTCAAGCAGTTAATCTTAACTACATTCCTTCAGTCTTTGGCAGAAAGAAAGAAATGACACTCAGATGTTACCAATGTGCAGACAAGAACATCTCTAAAACAATCATACACAAACATAATGCAGATGTTTCTTAATTTAAGAAAGTAAGAACAGACAATAACTCTGCTTCAGAAAAGATCTCAAATGCTATGTAACCAGTGAGTTAGCAAAAAAAAATTACAGACAGACACACAGAAATGTTTTCAAAACAAAATTTTGCTCTAAGAACAGATCTCTTACATTCAGTTTTCATTCTTCCTTTGTCTCACACATTCTGGTTAGAAAAAAATGGTGACAGTCAGTGGATATTTTTTTCCCCAGGAGAGTGGTAATGTTAAAAAAGTTTTTTTCTCTCTCTCCGAATTTTTGGGACTTAGAGAAATATATAACTTTCTATGAGTTTTCTATAGATTAACTCTCAATGTAAGACTTTTCACACAAAATAAAAAACCCAAAGTTTTCACCTTTCAACCTGGACGAGTATAAAATCTCTCTCTCTCTCTCTCTCTCTCTCTCTCTCTCTCTCTCTCTCTCTCTCTCTCTCTCTCTCTCTCTCTCTCTCTCTCCATTTACATATATCAACAACTTTTCCATCCTATGGGATCATCTCCGTTCTGTTTAACACATTCCATTGTCCTTCTAATTACCAAGACTAACTAGTCCTCCCCCCCTCCAGGTCTTAAAAATAACTCACACAAATACACACACACACAAATACACACACACACAAATACACACACACACACACACACACAAAACATCATTTCCAGACCTGTGGAGATTGTTGTTGTTGTTGTTTTTTGTTTTCCTTTAAATTTCCACTTTGTTTTTTTTCTGAGGCAACTTTGTTCTCCAGGCAGTAAGGAAAAATCAGAAGGAGATTCTGATAAATAACAATCATTAAAGCTGCAACTACTTAGTTGCTGTCTTCTCACAACTCCCTCAAATCTGTGGGGATGCTTGGATTCCACATAGGATCTTCAAAGGGAAACAAAACATCTCTAGCATTCTCTGGCATCTCTGATCTAACTTTCCCCACAACCATCTGTTTGTCCTCCTCAGTCAGAAAAACATTAAATATAGTTTCTAACTCATTCCATATAGGATTATGAGTAGAAATAATGCTTTTAAACAACTAAGACATTTTTGTAGGATTTTCACTATATGCTGGAGTAATCTAGGGACCTCCCATTGTGGGACTATTTGGGCTTGGGCTGCCCCATCTGGAATTGGGGCTGCCCTATTAGGAGAGCTATATATTAGTGGGAGAAATTCCATGGGGGGCATCTGGTAAAATATTTGAGTGATTTAAATATGGTGCAATTGCTCTCAAAAATGGGTTCATTAGAAAAGAATTTCCTTTGTTGGAGAGGGGTCCACTATACATACTACGATGGCATTTGTCCAATAACTCTGTATTACTACTGACATTTTAAAAAACAACAACTGAGCATGCCAGTGTTCAAATTTTCTGGACTCCCATAATTCAGTCATAAGATCCGTTATCAGCGAAGCCAGGGTGGAAGGTATCTATTAGATTTTTACATTTTTTTCACTGATAACGGATAAGAGCCTGTGGCCTAATGGCTAAGATCTCTGCCTAGTATGCCTAGTGTGCAATATAGCCCAGGTTCAAATCCCAGTAAGGGTATGGCTAGCTGATGAGAGCTAAATAGCTTGAAATAGATCTATACTAGTCTCCCTTTATTTATTTATCAGCACAAATAAAAAAACACAAATATAACAAAGGCAACAGTAAAAATGTTGGGTTTCTGTCGTGATGGACTCTTGTGACGAGCCGATTGACAGATGATGGAAGCAGTTAGCTTCCTCCCATAATTGGGGCTTACCAGGGGTTGTAAAAATCTAATATATATATATATATATATATATATATATATATATATATATATATATATATATATGTGTGTGTGTGTGTGTGTGTGTGTGTGTGTGTGTGTGTGTGTGTGTGTGTGTGTGTGTGTGTGTGTGTGTGTGTGTGTGTGTGTGTGTGTGTGTGTGTATGTGTATGTGTATGTGTATGTGTATTTAGTGTCACAACCCCTGGTATGCCCCAATTATGGGAGGAAGCTAACTGCTTCCATTCTCTGTCCATTGTCCATCGGCTCGTCACAAGAGACCATCAAGACAGAAACCCAATATTTTTACTGTTGCCTTTGTTACACATTTGTGTTGTATTTGTGCTGATAAATAAATTTATTTATTTATTTATTTGTCAGCACAAATACAACACACACACACACACAGACACACACAGTATAGACATCTGAGAGGAGTACAAGTAATTCCATATCCATTTCTTGTGAGTCTTACATTTCCCATTTTAGGCAGTTTGCAATCTACTTGCTAACTCACCTGTGGGGGGACTGAAACAATGTGTATTCAGCCTTCTTTTCTTTCTCTTTTTAATACCAACTACTACGGTCCTTCTAAAGGCCTGTACATCTCCTTTTCACAAAGGAAGTAATTAACTAAGAAGCTGCTTATACATCGCATACAGGAAAAAGGGAATTTGAGGCTTTTTAGAAATAAATTCAGACTCACCAATTTCTCTGTCCCGGGAAGAATAGATGGCTGCTTCGTTCCCTCTCAGATCCCTACCATCCAATGATCTTCTCTTTCGTAAAAGCACCTTTGAGGCAATGTGTCCAGTCAAAGACAAAAGAAAGGCCCTGAAAAAAAATTCCAGGGATGCATCTGCCTATTCCTTACCCTTGACGGGGAATCATTACTCCAAGGCAACTTTCTCTTGGCTGGCTCGCCAAAATTGATGTCCAAAAATGGCCTTTTCAGTCTTGTTCCTCGGTGTGCATATTTTCCAATGAGAAAAACCGAGACAGGAAGATCATTTTATTACAATTTATCAGAATATTCAGACAAAGGGGACTCCTCATTCAAAGAGGGAACCCCGAACTTTAGCTTACATCCCCTTTTATAGTGAACCTAACAAAGAAACCTGAAAGAGGAAAGTTGATTGGACAGGATAATAGCATGCATGTTTATTAAAATGAGGTCTGAAGGGGAATACATTGTAAGGAGAAAGGTTGTTTAGGGTTCACAAGAGATAAACCAGACCCCAATTTGTACTAACAAACTTTTCTTATCTGGAGCTAGTCTCCAGCTTGTTTGTCAGTTTAAGAATGTTAAAAGCTAATAAATCTTGAACATCACTTTAAAAGAAAGAATATAAATCAGATTAAAATACAAACTAACTATATTAGTTAAGAAATAACAAAACCCATGTTATTTGCCCCTCAGTAGTGGCAGAAGTTAATGGAGTTCTGCAGCAGGGAAGACATGTGCGTGTCTTAATATTATATGGGCTGATTTATTTTAAATATGCCATCGGCTGTAGCATTTTCCTATGATATGTTACTCTCTTTCTACTACTTTTGGGCTGTTTGTAATTTCCTCATTGTTAGCTGCCTTGTAAAAATAATATTCCATACAATAAATAAAATCTCTGCCAGGGAACGCATGACTGGGGAGGGCAGAGAGTTGTGTAAAGGATGGATATAGTTTCAAGACTCTAGTCCTGCGTTTTTGTCCCTTGGGCGTTGCTGCCTATTCAGCCTAGTTTGGCCCTCAAGCATTGATCTTGAAAATAGCAGACAAGGTGGTGACTTTCTGTCTGGAGGAAGTGAGACCCCCTTCAGACTGCAGATCAGGACCGACATGATTCACTGCTTCTCTTTTATACAAAAGAAACCTTTGCACCTTGAAAATGAAATGCCAATGGGAAGATCTAAAGCTAGTAATTTCTCTAGCATATTCATTTTCTAGCCCTCAATGTCCAAAATGTACCTATTAGTGAACTGAAACTAGTGGAATTTAACCACTTGTTTGCTGGACTGTTTGGGGTTCTCCGAGCTTGGTTGTTTTTGTGCAGACGTTTCATTACCCCGCTAGGTAACACCTTCAATTCTAGAAGACGGTAGGGTTTGATCTCTGCTTATATACAGTGGGTTGCCTTGTCGACTTGTTGGGGGTGGTAGCACCTTGGTAAATGT
The DNA here is from genome assembly GCF_051295495.1 of Thamnophis sirtalis. Taxonomy (NCBI): domain Eukaryota; kingdom Metazoa; phylum Chordata; class Lepidosauria; order Squamata; family Natricidae; genus Thamnophis; species Thamnophis sirtalis. Next base: position 134,518,746 of record NW_028261383.1, read on the forward strand.
CTATGGAGATTCTCAGTCATGGTTGTTCCAAAGGTGTTTTTTCAGGAGGCAGCTGGACTTCCTTGTTTTTCTTTGAAGTCGTTTCGCTTCTCATCCAAGAAGTTTCTTCAACTCTGACTGGATCTTTCTATTTCCCCACTTCAGTCAGAGCTGAAGAAGCTTCTTGGATAAGAAGCAAAACATCTTTGAAGAAAAACAAAAAAGTCAATTTGTCTACTGAAAAAAGCACCTTTGGGATTAGCACCTTGGTAGTCCCTTGATTGGGCTTTTGTTAATGCCATGATTGTGTGACTGAGTTGTCAGCTCCTTGATTGCGTTTTGTTTACTGCTTGATTGTTTGCCTGATGTTAATCTGTGCTTGTCTGGGTGTCAATTGCTAGCCAGAAGGTGTTCTGCTCTTTTTGTTTCCTTTTTAGCTTTTTATTGTCTCTTTTAAATGGTATGTAAATGTTGTTTATCTTTATGTGCCTGTTAATGGCTGATTTGTCTTCCAGGAATTTCATAGCATTTTTGGACTTAGCTTGGTCTAGGATGGTCAACCAACCTCAAAGAGCATCAAGGACTCCACAGTTCAACCCTGAGCTACATACCTATATATTATCTTCTATTTGCACTTGTTCTCTGCTTCTGCTGTGTGGTTTGCTGATCTAATGATGGCAAAAAGGACTAGAACATGGATGTGAAACTCACTCTGTCACATTGCTGTCACATGACCTTTGTGACGTTTCCCAATTCGCGGAGCAGGGGTGGGTGTGGCCTGAACATGATGCATCTGGCCCACAGGCTGCAAGTTTAACACCCCTGGACTAGAAGAAACATGTTGTTTACCATGAATTCCTTTCTTTCAAAGAAAGAGTATGTGATCATGGCAACAAGAAGGGGAAAATGCCCAGTTGGTCAGCCAACCCAAAAAACAAAGTGTGTAAGCAAGACAGAAATAATAATCCACAGGTTCTTGCATATGTATGATTTACAAAAAAATAATGATTTGATCAGGTGCCATTCTAACCTAAGAAGAAGGTATTATATTAATGCACTTTATTTAAGATGATCTTTGTGCCTCAGTTCCCTTTTTATGTAATAGTTTTATCTCTATAATAAGGTTGAGATAAGTTTTAGTTTTTGGAGCATGGAAGGAGTATGGATTCAGGAACGAGGATTTTGAGGAGAACCAATGACGGTGTCTTTTTCCATCTCTCTTTGATTTCAATGTTTTTCTGAGCCATGACTTCCAGGTTTTACAATTCATGCACCAACCTACAGTAATTGACACTGAAATTAATTTTAAAATGTTTATGGCCTTAGATGTAATTGGACTTGGTACAGATTTACAGCCGATTCTGTTTGCAGAGAATGTTCTTAAAAAAAAAAAAAGAATTTGAACTTACCAGATCTGGCATATTTGTCAGTGGGTGAAATCTGCTGGCATGGCACAAGCTTTCAAAATGGTTGTTTTAGAATCCATAAGTACTGTACTTACAAATAGATACATTTTTTTTGAAGAATACATTCAAATTCTGCAAAATTCAAATAAATAAATGCATTTTTCATACAGTTTGCAATGGCTTCCTTAGAATATCTATAAATATGGTGCAACATTTGATTCACTTATGATCATTTATGCCAGGTGGTTTTGGCATGCAAATCTAGGTTCTGGTTATGACTTTATAAATCTCTATGTAGCATAAAAGGTAAAGGTTCCCCTCAAACATATGTGCTAGCTGTTCTCGATTCTAGGAGGTGGTGCCCATCTCCGTTTCAAAGCCGAAGAGCCAGCGCTGTCTGAAGATGTCCCCGTGGTCATGTGGCCAGCATGACTAAATGCTGAAGGCGCACGGAATGCTGTTACCTTCCCACCAAAGGTGGTTCCTATTTTTCTACTTGCATTTTTACATGCTTTCGAACTGCTAGGTTGGCAGAAGCTGGGACAAGTAATGGGAGCTCACTCCGTTATGTGGCACTAGGGATTCGAATCACCGAACTACCAACCTGTCTGATTGACAAGCTCAGTGTCTTAGCCACTGAGCCTTCGCATCCCTGTTCTATGTAGTATAGGCTTTAACTAATTGAGAGACCAGTCGTGCCCTGTCTTTTTGGTCGGTGAGCTCCAACAGAATCAAGCTGATTCTTAGGTTTAAACTAAGAATCTAGTGTGATTTAGGAATGAGGCTTCTCTGTCACAATATGTGCCCTTTGGAGCAGTATCTACCTGGAGAGTTGTAAGGCCCCTTCCCATGCTTGCCTTTGAGAAATCTTTACAGATTAGATTTTATCCCCAGATCTTGGGTTAAAATGTTTGGGTAGACCATTTGTCAGGGTTCCAAGTAACACTCCCAATGAAAGAAGACTCTGAGGCTAGAAGTTCTTCAATGTTCCACTTTATTAGAGATGTCATATTGGCACGTCTGGGAAATACTTATATGAGCCGAGGTGGCGCAGTGGTTAGGGTACAGTACTGCAGGCCACTTTAGCTGACAGTGATCTGCAGTTCAGCGGTTCAAATCTCACCGGCTCAAGGTCGACTCAGCCTTCCATCCTTCCGAGGTGGGTGAAATGAGGACCCGGACTGTGGGGGCAAGTTGCTGACTCAATTTGCTAAAAAATTTTTTTGTAAACTGCTTAGGGTTGAAAGCCCTATGAAGCGGTATATAAGTCTAATTAATAAATGAAATAAATAAATAAAACCCAAATCTGAAAGCTTGTTCTGCGCATGTGCAGAAATGAAAAACAAGATGGTGGCGCCTATGGCGCCACCCAGAGAACTGATTTGAGGGCATGGCAGGCCTGGGTTGCTGCCAGTTCCAGCAACCCAGGCGCCAAACCACTACTGGTTCAGCCCAACTGGTCCGAACCGGTAGGAACCCACCACTACATGGTAGGATGCTATATTGTCCCTCACACAATGTTTGTTTTTATATATTTTATATATTGAGTATTTTTTTAAAACCTCATGATACCACTCAGAGTTGTTTTGAAGTTGGGTAGCCTAAAAATTCAGCCCCACATGTTCTTTCACTCATTCAATAAATAACTTATATATTGCAGCTAAGAGAAGGTACTGGAAGGCTCCATGAATGTGATTCAACAGGTGGTGTTTCCTTGATTTGGGGATACAGTCTCTGGACAAGGTCTCTTACAGCCTTTCACATTCACACCTTGTAAAGCAGGACAAAAACAATGGTGCAGAGACTATTTTCAAAAGTCTGGATAAGAGGCATTGTGCTTAATAAACCCGTGAACAGCCTCTCTGGTTGGCTCCTATCGTGCAGCGGAATCGTCCGTCCCTTTTCAATCCCTTGCTCCTTGGATATGTGACCTAACCAACGTTATTACCCTTGGGTTATTATTATCATAAATCCTTCTGGTTTCACCCGTTCCATTTACATTAAATATAGTCCCTGTTACAATTGCCTAAATGAGCTTTCAGGAGAGGAGAGCTCTTTGCATTATTTAAAGCAGGCTTAAAAATAAGGATAAAGAAGCAAATTACCTCCTGGCTTTTTAATTTTTTTTTTTTTGGCTGGGGGTAGGAGAAACAAAGCCTCATAATTCAACTTTTGCTTCTCTTTGAGTGCCCTAGCAATTTCCTGATAAGCTCTAATGCCGTGATTCACTTATCAAGAGTGTTGTTCTTAGGGAGAACAATACGGGAAGAGGTTAAGGTAATGGGACCTCATGAAAATAGAACACACCTGTCCAAGCAAGTGTCCGTAATGATTCCCAAACAGGTTGCTCAGAGCTGATACCCGGTCTTTTTTTAAAAAAAGTTTTTATTCTTATTCTCTTATATACAGTCACAGGTATACATTCACATAGTTATTGTTCTTATTTATCTTTATCACTTTTACATATTTATTTTTCCATATAAAAGATTAAAATATACATTCTGGGTTGCTTTGATTACCATCCCATGCACCTATTTTATGTTATCACCACCCTATTTTTCTTTTCACTCACCCTCCATTCTCTACTTCCTTCCGTACTCCTCTCCTTTCCCTTTCTTTCTTCCCTTGCCTCTCCCCTACTCCTCTCTTCCCCTTCTCCCTCCTACCCTCCCTCCTTCTCTTTCTATCCCTTCCCTTCCCTCCTTCCTCTCCTTTCCTCTTTCTTCCTTCTCTCCCCTTTCCTCTCTTCTCCTCTCTTCCTTTCCTTTTCTGTTGTGATTATCTCTTTTCAGCTCTCAACTGGTGTATTTTCAGGATGGCATTCCCGCAAACCCGGTTATAATTTTATGCTTATCCTTCCCTTTCTTTTTCTTCACTATCATGTCATAACTAATTTTTTCTCTGCATTCTCATTCTTGAACATATACTTGTATATTAATACTTCCTTTTCTGAGACACATTCAAAGTTACTGTCTTTTTTCTTGCAATGTGTTCTGCAGAAAAAAATATTTCTGGCTTTGCCACTGTATTTCCTCTCTGACATTTTTGACCTCTTGTCTTCCTCATCTTGCATGCACGATAGTAATCAGCTAAAGGGAGAATAAAAGGACCAGTCTGCAAATGACAAACATTTGCAGTTCTTCGATCTTCTGCTTCATTAGGAACATATGGCAGGTTGACTCTTCCTGTTGTCATTATTGTGAAGTCCAGAGAGTTGGTACCATTCAGACGTTTCTTACTTTAGCATCAGAAATGGAGTTTTGCATCTTCTTGCAGCTAAAGGGGGGGACCTTGAACACAAAGCAAGCAGTTCTACTCCGAGGACCAGTAGAAAAACAATGGTGATGTTTAGAAGAGACCAGGATACTGAGCAAAGTCATTTGCCATTTGCCACCCAGTTGAAACAGCCTCAGTTGGATGACTTTAGTGTCAGGGAAGGAGGGAGATGGCTAATTGCTTTATTTATTACAATTATGTTTTTGCTATTAGGAAGAAAGAGAGATGATTTTTAGCTTCTGGTACCAAAATAACTTGGCAATGAAGTGTGTGATGGGATCATTTATACACTTACGTTCTGCTCTACCAAACACAGAAAAAGGTTTTGGCTGACCCTGAATGTGAACGTAAGTTAAAGAGGGAGGTTTAAACTAAGGGTAACTTTCTCCAATCAAGCAGAAGTGGAATTCACCTCCTAGAATTTCCCAGTTTGCAGAACCATTGCTAAAGATTTTGGGGAAATGAAGTTCGCACATTTGGAAGCTGCCCCCTGTTGAGGAAAGACTGTATAGGCTGTGTCTTGTACTAAGATAATCCAGGGCCAGCTTTTGGTAGTCTGGGTTTTCTTTTCAATGGTGTGGTTAGGATGCTGATGTGGGAGTAAGCCAGGGGTGGGTTGCTGCTGGCATTACTGCCGGTTTGGTATTTTGCGTACACGCTCTTGATTCACTCGTGTGCACAGGAGACGCATGCTCCACGTGTGTGATCATTTACACCTAAAAAGGTCTGCGCATGCACACAATGTTAGAAAAGGGAAAAACATTACATTTTTGCAATGAAGATTGTTCTGCACATGTGCAGAACCGAAAATTAAGATGGCGGCACTGAGGATAGAATCGGTTCGGGTGCGTGTCTGGCCGAGTTACTATCTACTCGGCTGAACTGGTCTGAACTGGTAGGAACCTCTGGAGTAAGCCATTGAAATGAGTTGGAGAATTTCCTTGCCACCTTAAGATAAAAAAAGTTCATAGCTTTTTTTGGATTGTGACTTACTCACTCCTGCTCAAAGGATACCGGTTAAAGGTTAAGAAGCTGCTCAGCATGGATTGATAGGCAGATGTCAATGTCTGAAGACTGGCAAAGACTGTGAAAAGTTCTTGGAGAATGAGAACACTGGTTAGCTAGGAAATTCTGCTTCCTAAGATAGGAGTGCTCCCTGGAGACAAAACGTTGCAGATGTTACAATACTTATATTTGCATTTACGACTCTAGATGTTCACCTATGTCACATTCACTGTAATTGTGATGCGAGATTGGCCTTCCATAACCACCTGATTTCCACCATAAAGCAGATTCTAGTCTCTGCATTAGCATTTTGGCTTGCTATACATAGAGATTCCATAACTGGACCTACCACTTCAGTGCTTGATAGTGCAGCTCCAGCTCTTTGGCACCTGGTAGTGTGATACTGCCCAGAGCTACTGCCTTGGTCTTCTTCCCATCATGCTAAGCATGATGTTCAATTTGCAGCTAAGTAGGCTTTGCTTAAAATGCTTTGTTCTATGGTGCGTGTGGCAGATTGACCTTTCATTCAATAAGCGTGATAGATGAATGTGTTTATTTTCTATATTCAGAACAGGAAACACCCTCATATTGCTTTTACAAGATTGCAAAATGGTTGTATTATCAGCATGATCATATGGAATTAACAATGAGGAGGCGCAAGGTGGAAAATATTATTAGACCAAGAGCAACAATTTCTCACTCACACCCCCTAATTTGAAAGCTAACCATTCAGATGAAAACTGCCAAAGTCTCTAAGCGCTTACAGGTGGAATGTTGAAATGTTTTTTGCAACATTGGCAAACAATGCTGCCAAATCACAAAACCAACGGTGGTTTATTCAATAAAACATGGTTAGACCAAACAGAGATTAGAACAGGGCAGAGGTGGTATTCAGCCAGTTGTGACAGGTTCTGGAGAACTGGTAGTGGAAATTTTGAGAGTGGGGAGGGAATGGAGATTTTACAGTATCCTTTGCCTGTCATGCCCACAAAGCCACGCCTACAAAACCGGTAGTAAAAAGTTTTTTGAATCCCACCACTGGAACAGGGATTTTAAACTCAAGTCATCATGAGGAATAATTCATTAGCTAGCGGGCTGAAACACTGAATCCTTTTCATACATTGATACAAAAGTCTTTGAATGATTGATTATGTGCCATTGAGCCAATGTCAACTCTTGGTGATCACACAGATAGATCTTCTTCAGGATGATCTGCCCCAGTCTGGCCTTTCAGTTCTTCCAAAAGTGCACCCATCACTGCTGTAATTGAGGCCATCCATCTTTCTCCTGGTTGTCCTCTTCTCTTTCTTTCCACCTTTTCCACCACAAAAAAGAGGAAAAACTTCTCCAGAACGCTTTGCATAAGGGGTCTAGATTATGATAGTTTAAATCTGGTCATTTGTGCCTTGAGTTGAAAATACTGGGTTGATATCAGTGGTGGGATTCTGTGGTGGGTAGTTTTTTTTTTTTTACTACCGGTTCTGTGGGCATGGCAGGGGAAGCATACTGTAAAATTTCCATTCCCTCCCGATCAGCTGGAACTCAGGAGGCAGAGAATAGATGGGGGCAGGGACAGCCAGAGATGATATTTACTGGTTCTCTGAACTACTCAAAAGTTCCGCTACCGGCTCTCCAGAACTGCTCAGAACCTGCTGAATACCACCTCTGGTTGATATGTACTATGTTCCTTTGTTTGTTTTCTTAACTATTCATGATATTCTTAGGAGTCTTCTCCAGGAGCAAAGTTCAAAAGTGTCCATGTTATTTCTGTCCAGTTTCTGCAATGCCCAACTTTGGCTTTCAAGAGGTATCATAGGAAAGACAATTTGCAATCTTTGTAGACATAGAAATATCATGGTGTCTGAATATATTTCCCAAGCCTTTTGATATTAGGGAGAAAGCCATGTTACTGTATCTACCACATTAGTCTGTGGCATATTTCTTGACTGATTGTTCCTTTGCTATTAATTAAAGAGCAGAAGCTATGCATCAATTCTGCATCTTCATTATCAATTCTAAGGCTGGATGCTCTATCTGTTGTCATTAGTTCGGTCTTCTATATATTTGATCCCATTTTTTTCCATGCCGCTCCTTGACTTTTAATTACTAAAGCTTGCAATCATTTACATTTTCAGCTATCCCAATCATGTCACCAGCATTACACAGATTATTGATGTTTTTTCCCCTCTAGTTTTTAAACCACATGTGTTTTCTTCTAATCCATTTCCTATGTGCACGTTTCTTCAATAGGCCGAATAAACAAGATTTCATTCTTTTGCTGGAGTCTCCTTTGCCATATTCTATCCAGGGAGTGGCTTTCAGTCCTATCCATGGGTTTTACGCAGTGGTGGGATTCAATTTTTTTAAAAAATACCAGTTCTGTATTTTAGCTTACTAATTTTAGCTTACTAATTTACTACCCCCCGCCCTGAATTTGGCAATCTTTTAGAAGACTTAAGTTGGTTTTTTATTGTTTCAATTTTTCCATCTTCAATTATATCACAGTATCATTAGAATACTGCTTCCTAACTTTTTTTAAAAACAGCTTTCTGAAATTACTTGTAAGTTTCTTCCTCAGATTTTTTTTTCTTGGATCTGGTTTCTTTTTGCTTCTTGACAATTGCCAGCAATGTTTTTCCCCTAGACATCCAGTTTGCTTTTTTCTTTTTCTTGTTTTTTTTTCTTTTCACATACATTAGGGGTGTCAAACTCAAGGCCTGTGGGGCAGATCTGGCCTGCAGGGTGCTTAGATCTGGCTAGAGGTGGGTTCCTACAGGTTCGGCTGAGTAGGTAGTAACTTGGCAGGACACATGCCTGAACCAGTTCTATGCTCGGCACCGCTATCTTGATTTTCTGCTCTGCACATGTGCAGAGCAATCTTCATTTGAAAAGATGTATTTTTCCCTTTTCTAATGTTGTGTGCATGCGTAGACCTTTGAAGGTGCAAATGTGCACACCAGTGGTGGGTTGCAGGTGGTATGCCCTGGTACGGGCATACCAGAGCCTGCCCAGTATTGTTCCGGTACAGTGCTCCGGAGGGCCCACCCGAGCTCCTTACCTGTACTTTAAGCCACTGGCGCTTCCACGCACGGGCATGGCGCGTACGGCACCTGCACGATGGTCCGCTGAGCAGCTGGAGTGTTGTGGAGGCTTGCAGAGGCATCACAGGCAGGTACGATGCATGCGCGCACCGCACGCGTTTATATGGGCGGCACTGGGCCCTTTCCAACTGTTCCGTTGGAAAAGGATCCGGAACCCACCACTGGTGCACACAAACCTTTTTGCATGCCGAACTGACAGTAATGCTGACAGAAATCCACCCCTGGATCTGACCCACAGGGCCACCGTGGAAACAGCAAAGGAGAGGCATATGGTGCCTCTGCCAGCAAAAACAGAACTCAGGAAGGCTGCCTGCGGTCCTCTGGAGTTCCATTTTCACTGGTAGAGGATTGCAGGAGGCTGTTGCAGCCTCCTCAAAATGGAGTTCAGGACCCTGTTTTCGCTGATAGAGTACCTGGGCCACTATAGGCACCCCCGACATGACTGACATTGAGTTGGCCATGGCTACCCTGGCCATCTCCTTTCCCTGAAACACAACTACTCTGACGCAGCCCTCAATGAAATTGACTTTGACACCCCAGACATACATCCTTAATAATGTTTTAGATTTCATTTCCTAATTCTCCATTTTTCCTATTTAAAGTGATTCAGTGATTCCTGAGGTTCTCCTAGAAAATGGTGGATATTTGCTGAAGATTATAATGAGGAAACTGGTTGGCTTTGCTTCTTTGTTTCTTTTGCTTGATTTGGAATTTGCATATGAGCAGTTAGTAATCTGTTCCACAATCATTTCCTTCTAACTGAGCTCTTCTCTACCTCCTTGAAACAATAATACAGTCAATTTGGTTTCTTTGTGCTCCATCTGACAATATCCATTCATATACAGTATGTTGTTTTGGTTGTTTGAAGAGTGTGTTAGCAATGAAGAAATAATTGGGTTGGCAGAAACGGCTAAAATCTCCTTCTGCCTCATTTCTGTGAAATAGTAAGATTTCTTTTCCTTGCTACTTCCAACTTTGGCATATGAAACACAAGCAGCACATCTTGCTTCAATATTCTGTGGATTTTCAGATTGAACTTGACCATAAAACTCATCAACCTTATCTTCTTCTGCATCAGTGGTAGGAGCGTAAACTTGTAAAGCTGCCATATTAAAAGGCTGGCTATGAAATCTAATTGATATTATTCAGTCATTGGCTGCACTCTACAAAAAGTACTGTTTTTGCTTCTTTGTTTTTCATATCCTCAGTGGTAAACAATGATATTCTTTCTGAAAGTGTCTAATCCCATTCCAGTTCAGTTCCCTGAAACTGTATCAATGCACAGTTGATTCACTCTATCTTTCTCTGGATTATGTTTTCCCAGATTCATGCTCTGTATATTCTTTGCTCCTACTATAATTTTGCCTTTGCAACTTTGGATTTTGTTTTCCTGCGTGGCAACATCAACAGCTACATACCCCCAAGTCTTCAATCTAGCCATATCATGAACTCATTAATAACCCAAAATATTTTTGGCTCTCTCATGAGCATGTTAAATGTCATCAGACCTGAAGGGATCTGGTATGTTTATTATCAATCATTGCACGTTGTTTATCCACATGGTTGTTTGTTTGTTGTTTTTTTGCTAAAATACTGGAATGGCTTAAAGTCTGTAGAGATTCTCAGTCATCGAGGTCATGGTTGTCCCAAAGGTGCTTTTTTTCAGGAGGCAACTGAATTTTCTTGTTTTTTTTTCTTTTGAAAACATTTCACTTCTCATCCAAGAAGCTTCTTCATCTCTGACAAGACAGTGGGGAATGGAAGGATTTATGTTCCTTGCAGACAGCAGGTCATTTGCATTCTTTTAGAGAATCATTGAACCACTTGGAGTTTTATCTGTATCCTCAGAGACCTGAGTAGTGAAAAAGCACCTTTGGGACTGGAATGGCTTACCATTGTCTTCTCTGGCACAGTATGCAATGATGACTTTGTAGCTGGCATTTTTCTATATTGCTGCTGTCTAATTTAGATGTCTTCTTGCTTTAGTTGGAAAGCTTGGGTGACTCTTCTGAGAGTGTATTTTGTTGTATACTTCCGGTGTTCTTCATGCATCTCACCAGGGTGAACCTGCCACAGCCCACTTGCCATGGCCAGCTCATCACAGACAACTCGCCACAGGACAAATCACCATGGCCAACTCATGGTGGGACCTCTTGTTGCAGGACAAAGTTACATAATATCAAAGAAATGATGGAATAGAATCATTAAATAAAGAATGCAAAAGGAGGGATGAAATGTGAATGACAAAAATTCAAATAATTTTTAATTATTTTAAATAATAAAATAAAATTGTTGAATTGCCCTGCAGTGAGCTGTCCTACGGTGAGTTGGCTGTGGTGAGTTGTCCCATGGCAAGTTGGCAACAGCAAGCTGGCCATAGTGAGTTGATCATGGCGAGTTGACAGGAGTGAGTTTGCTGGGGCAAGTTGGCCATGGTGAGTCATCCGATTCTTCCCCCAGGAACACCCTACTGGCATATAGACACAGCGTAGCAGAGTAGTAGAACAAAAGTCTCTAGTAAGTAAAAAAATGTGGTCAAACATTAAACCTATATATAGTAAATGAAGAGCATTTCATTGCAAAACAGAGCTAGTTGCAAAACAGAATTATGAAACAGAACCGTTTCATTTTGGCTACTTGACTGGCAGTGATTTTCATTAACTAAAATACCGGTATTTGGATTTATTACTAAGGATTTTATATTCTTTCAAGATCATATCTAAGAATGGTATAAGTTAGGAAACCTATCCAGTGGTGAGATTCAGCCAGTTTGCACCTATTCGGGAGAACTGGTTGTTAACTTTCTAAGCAGTTGGGAGAACCGGTTGTTGGAAGAAATCTCCTTTTGTTTTTCCCCACTTCACAGGGCTAATCCTGTAAGGAAGGCAGGAAGGAAACATTCTGGTGTTGTTTCTAGCCTAATCTTTATTGCCCTGCTTACGGAAATTGCCGCTCCGGTTAACCCCTATTACATTGTAACAGCTAAGGCGAATCGCCCATCCATGTGAGTGATGTTGATTTGGCCACGCCCAACCAGTCACATGACTACCAAGCCACGCCTATCCAGCTGGTCATTAGGGCAGAGAACCAGTTGTTAAATTATTTGAATCCCACCACTGAACCTATCCCACAAAACCTGTCTAAAAACCATTTTCCTTTTTCCTCTCTTTGTTGAGCAAAATAAGTTTCTTGTTTTTTGTTTTCTTTTTCTTTTCTCCTCACTTGAAAAAACCCCCCTTTTTTCCTAGCTAGCTGTTTTTTCCATTTTTTCAGATTCAGCCCCCGTCTTTGAATGCCTGTTTCTTCTTCCCTTAGGCATCCATCTCCCCCCCCCTCTTTTACGCTGCTGGGTTCCTTAGCCAAGCTAAACCTCTCCACTCCCTATGCTCGGTCACCCCAGGGCTGCATCCAAAGCAGCACCTGTTACAAAGTGCGAGTAGGCAAGGTTCCTAGACAATGAGACTGATCAGTGCCAAAGGCCTTGGGGCTCTGGCTGTGTGATCTGGCTAATCAGGGCCCCTTGTTGCTGATAGACAGACTGGGTGGACTAAGGAGAGCTGTTGACATGATTCTACCTGGCTGTTGTCTATAGTGTGTATCTATGAAGTGCTTGGCACATTGATCTTTCCAGGCAGTGTAGCAAAATACTGGGGGTCTTAGAAAACTATTTGTGGGGCCACACCACAACTGGACTTTGTTTTTTCTTGAAGACCATTTTGCTTCTCATCCAAGGAGCTTCTTCACTTCTGAGACCACTGGTTTAGATTCATGTAATGTTGAATGTGACTAAACTCTTTTACCTTGAAGAAAATCCCACTGAAGTCAGATTTTCTCCTTAATAAGTCCAACCTTATTGGATTATGTAGCTCATACTTGGTATGAATGAACTTTTTGTCTGTCTTAAGGCACTTTCTCCCCCCCTCTCTCTCTTTCCCTCACACTGTCGAAACATTCACTAAGGCTATTACTATTAGTCTTCTCATCGTTCCTGTCACCCATCTCCTCCCACTTATGACTGCAGGATTGTAACTTTGTTCCTTGTATCCTTACGATTTATATTGATATTGATTGTTTCCCGATTGCTTATTTGTACCCTATGACTATCATTAAGTGCTGTACCTTATGATTCTTGACAAATGTATCTTGTCTTTTTATGTACCCTGAGAGCAAATGCACCAAAGACAAATCCCTTGTGTGTCCAATCACACTTGGCCAATAAAGGATTGTATTGTATTGTGTTGTGTTGTGTTGTGTTGTGTTGTGTTGTATTGTATTGTATTGTATTGTACTGTACTGTACTGTACTCTATTTCAGTGTTTTTCAACCACTGTGCCGCAGCACACTAGTGTGCCGTGACATAGTGTAAGGTGTGCCGTGGGAAAAACACTTTATATATAGTCAATATAGGCACAGAGTTAAAATTTTTAAACATTTTCTAATGGTGGTGTGCCTCGTGATTTTTTTCATGAAAAAAGTGTGCCTTTGCACAAAAAAGGTTGAAAAACACTGCTCTATTCTATTCTATTCTATTCTATTCTATTCTATTCTATTCTATTCTATTCTCTCTCTCCTTTACTTTTGGATGTAGAATTTTGATACTTTGATACAAGTGTGTAATTTTTGTTCAGGTGATGTTCAGGTGATGTTCAAATGACTGCTAGATAAATTATTTTTGTGCATCAAGTGTTGAATTGGCCAATTCCTAGTTTGTTTTCCTTGTTTTGTAACTGCTGTTACCTTGTATCAGCGGTGGGTTTCTCGCCCTGTTCCAACCGGTTCGGTTGGAACGAGGCCAGCGGCGTCCTCGCGCATGCACACGGCGCACATGTGCACGCGCGTGGCACGCGCATGCATACTAGCGTCTGTGCGATGCTCCAGCTGCTCCTGGAGGATCGCACAGGCGCTGTATGCGTCCTGCGCATGCGTGGAAGCACAGAATTCGGCAAAACCGGGTAAGGAGTGGGCGCGGGCGCGCGCGGGCGCGGGGGGGGGGGCCCTTCGCCGTTCCTGGAAGTTACTTACTTTGATTACCAAAATGTTGCCTGTATATATGTTTCCTTTACGAAAACCCTTCCATACAAACTTTATGTACATCCCACATTGCTGAGCAGCATTTGCAAAGAGCAAATGGGCATTGCAACTGAGAGGCCGAAATATTTTTTCAGATTTTTCCTTATCTTTTGTTATGATCCAAACTAACCTAGCTAAGGTGTCAGTCAAAGGACACCCTCCCTGTAGGTGACATTTAATTTTATATTTTTTTGTTTTTAATAGGCTGAGAACAGTTTTAGTGAGGTTATTTTATCATGTTTGTGTACTCTACTCAATCCTTGGATTGAGGAAGGAAAGTAAATATCTGCTACAAAATACATAAATAGGCAAATCATCAAAAATAATGAAGTGTGTGCTGCTGCCAATCTGAGAGGCCTGAAAACATTGAAATTTTGGAGTTCCTGTGTTTTTATTCTGTACCACAATTTTGCAAGGACTTTCCATTTTATTTGTGCTCGTGAGTAACAGACCCCTACAGCTTACCATCGAATGGCCAAAATTAAAATAGCTTGAAAGGTCAGAGAACAAAAGCATTTTGCTCTCGGTGAGCATTTTTCTGCTTAAAAGAACCTCCAGGAGAGAATTTTTGTAATTTTTTTTTGACAAAACAAGTTTTTTTAATTGTGTGATTTACTTATCTCGTCTGAGATTGCTTGATATACTCTGCTGCTTTTTAATTGCTTGAAAAGTTGAGCAGTTTTTCATGTTTTAAGGAGTGCTGAATTGTATAATTAAAACACTAACAGTGTAAATCAACAGTGCAGAAGAAAGACAGCAGAGAATTAAGCAAGCTTCTTGGCATAATAATAAAATCAAACTGGCATGAAAAGGGCCCATTAGAGAGGAGATGCTGAATACTAATCCCCCCACGGAGGAGGTGAAGGTAGAGTTAGACGAGTGAGAGCATTAGGAAGATCCCAGTAGCAGCAGCGAAAGGAGGGGAGGGTTAGTGGCAGACGTCAAAACGGCAACCGCAGAAGCTCACGCATCACGAAAAGTGAGCAAATGGTGACAGCATATGGTGGCGAACAGGATATGACATAGAAATTGCTTTTAATTAGGACTTGCTTTGGGTTATGGAATCACATCTCTGGCATGCTGAGGTCCAGATGCTGCTAGAAATTGGATTGGAAGTGGTGGCAGCCAAAGTTGATTTCCCTGCTGTTTAGCTGCTGCGTTCTTGGAGGACTGGGCAGCCTCATCAGCAGTGGATGGGCTTAAAGGGGCAATTAGTCAGATTTAGGTTCAATAGCAGGCAGGTCTTAGCCGTTTGCAGGCTTGCTCAGAGGAATAAGAATGGGCTCAAAAGCTGGTCTGGAGAGGCCGCAGGTCCCCTTGATTGCATTCCACTTTTTTTCTTTAACAGAAGCAATAGCATCACACAAACAAATAGGCAATCACCTGCTGTCAAATTATTCACTGGCTTTTTCCCACAGAGTCTCTCAACTACAGGTCATAGTCACGGATCATGGACAGCTGTATCCCTAACATTCTCAGTCCTAAACGAGGTGCCATTCAGTGGGGTCACTTTATTAAGGAACCGAGCATTTAAAAAAGGAGGGGGTGTTGCACTTTCTGAGTCATTATCTAGTCTTACCTTTCACTAAGAACTAATATTGTACACCAAGTAGGGGCAATAACCTCAAAGATATAGTCCCCTTATCTTCCCTCTGACTGGGATTGTGCAACAGGGTTACTGATATAACTTATTTTATGGCTTTGTGCCCGTGCGCAAACACACACACACACACACACAAACCAAGATAAAATTAATCAAGGTAAACATGTTGTCCAAATGCAGCCACTAAATTTTAAATAGTTTTCTTTCTTTAAAAGTGGGGTGGAGGGAACCTGACTGAAAACATAAATAATGTTCTATAAATCTCTCAAGAGCCTAGCAGGTTACATGTTTTTTCCCCTGAATGTATTTTAGAAGTTGCTTGCTTATATTTATTCTCTCTCTCTCTCTCTCTCCCTCCCTCCCTCCCTCCCTCCCTCTCTCCTATCTATTTATCTATCTATCTATCTATCTATCTATCTATCTATCTATCTATCTATCTATCATCTCTCTCTCTCTCTCTCTCTCCATCTATCTATCTATCTATCTATCTATCTATCTATCTATCTATCTATCTATCTATCTATCTATCTATCTATCTATCCATCTAATTTATATATTCACCCCTTTCACCATGACCTTGGGTGGTGCACAACAATCAAATCAAATCAAATCTAATAAAAAATAATAACAACTGGTGCTTCATTTGATCTTTGTATTGCCTGCTCTATATTGTCTCCCTGAGTATATTGCTGTATATTCTCTACTTCATCCTGATCTCCTTTTTGTGGGGAGATGAAGGTGCCCATTTCATCCTATGAATTCTGAGCCCCAGCCTCGGTGACCACCTGTCCCCATGAAGGATTGAGTGGGAGAGGGATCTTAATGATGAGCATCTAACTGGAAGATGTGTTCTTTAGCTTTTGCAATGTATTACTGCTGAAAGGTCTAAGGTGGTTGGACACAAGCTTTGGCTGAAGAAGGTCCTAGGTTAAGGTGACCAGATGTCCAGCTTTTGGTGGAACAGTCACGATTTTCCACAATTTGTCCCGCATCCCGCGTCGTTATTAAAAAGTCCCGATTTTTCATTTTTCATTTTGGCGCGTTGCAGCTTGCTCGCTCGCTCCCCCGCCCATCCGCACTAAGCCAGCCTAGCCTGCTGCTCACTGATTGGCTGGAGTCCAGCCAATCAGTGAGCGGGCTGGGGGCAGAAAAGTTTAAGTTTAAAAGCTTTGCGCTGCTTGAGTCTGACCTCCATTTTGCCTTTGCCTTCTTGCTGCTTCAGGTAAGCAACTCCAGCGGCGGGACTCGGGAGGCTTCGGGTGGGCGGTGGTGGCCTAGCTTTCGCAAGGGAAGTCCTTCCCTTGTGAAGGCCTTCCCTAGCGAGGCCGCGGGCTGCCAGTAACCGCCGCGGCCTAGCTTTCCCCCCCGCCCCCTCTCCACACCTGCTTAGTGACCCTAGCCTTGTTATCCCTCCACAGTCCAGTTCAGTGTCTTACCTGTTCCTGCTGCCTCTCTGCCTGCCTGCTCCCTGTTGCTTCCATCCATCGCTGCGAGGATCCATCGCATAGGAGTTCTGTTGATTCTGCCTGCTGCTAAGTGAGCTGGGTTTTTTTCTTTTATTTTTTAATGTATTTTAAAATAATATTTTATTTATTGTGCGTAGGATTTTTTTTAAATAGTTTTATTCTGTGTGGATTCTTTTTTTTAAATAGTCAGGAGTCATTGACACTGAATTTGCACTTTTAATAATCAGGAAGCACATATTGAGTTTCTTTGAAAGAAAATCCAATAATTTAAAAATCCAATAATTTGTTTCCTGGTATAATTTGTTTGCTTATTAGTAACCTATGACTGTCACTAAGTGTTGTAGCTTATGATTCTTGATGAATGTATTCTATTTTATTTTTCTTTATGTACACTGAGAGCATATTCACCAGAGACAAATTCCTAGTGTGTCCAATCACATTTGGCTAATAAACTACTCTACTCTACTCTACTCTACTCTACTCTACTCTACTCTACTCTACTCTACTCTACTCTACTCTACTCTACTCTACTCTACTCTACTCTACTCTACTCTACTCTATTCATTTCTATTTCAATTCTAACAAGGAGTTTAGCTTCTCTCTCTTGAAAATGTAAGCTAGCATAAGGCATTACAATGCAAGCTAGCCTTAGCTTTCAAACAGTTCATTTAGTGACCAAAGTTACAATGGCATTGAAAAAAGTGACTGATGACCATTTTTCACACTTAGCGACTGTTGCAGCATCCTCATGGTCACGTGATCAACATTTTGATGTTTGGCAACAGCTTCGTATTTATGATGGTTTCAGTGTCCTGGGGTCATGCAATTGTCTTTTGTGACCTTTTGACAAAATGGGGAAATCAGATTCACTTATGTTACTAACTTATCAGCTGCAGTTATTCACTTAAGAACTGTGGCAAGAAAGGTGGAATAATGGGGCAAAATTCACCTAACAAATCTCTCATTTAGGAACAAAAATTTTGGGCTCAGCTATGGTCGTAAGTCAAGCACTACCTGTACATTAACCATCCTTTCTCTGGAGACAGCATGGTCATTCTCACTGCTTCAAATGGTGGGGGGGATGGGGTCTTGGGGAGAAAAAAGTTTTTGGTTCCTACACCTGTGGATTAACATCACATCTCCTTGGATGAGTAGCCAGGGATAGAATCTGATTCTTTTAGGCCAATGCTTCTCAACCTTGGCGGATTCTGGGAGTTGAAGTCCACGCATCTTCAGGTGGACCAAGGTTGAGGAACACTGCTTTAGATGGAGAGAAAAGTTGATGGAAAGAATCCTAAAAGCTACTTAATGTTAACAGTAAAATAACTAGATAAAAGCAGAGATTGAGTCTCTAAATCATAATTAGATAGTAACATTCTTCTTGCCTTACAATGAAGAGTAATGGGGACCATTTTAAAAAAACCTAGCAAGGAGGGAAGTGTGTCAAAGTATTGTGCATAGAATTTTTTAAAATGGTGAGAAATATGCCAAAGAATAAAATAATACTGTACATAATTTTTGTAAATATATTTAATAAATATAAAAGTAAATAAATGTATTATATTTGTAAATTGTAGTTATGTTGAAATAAAAAAACATATTACATATTTTTGCATTGTATGAAAATTTTTGTTGCTCCATATAAAATTTTTAATCAAGCCCCCCCCCCCCCCCCCCGGTCTATGGTGTCTCACTTTACCAATCTAAAAATCTGGTCACCTTATCCTAAGTTCTTGTCAGTTCATGAGAGTTCATGACTTGGAAGACATGATAACAAGGCCAGCCAATGAATAGGCATAGCAACTAAGTCAGCCAATGAGGGCTATTTGGAAACTGAAACAGTATTTGCTGTGTGAGCAACAAGGAGACAGCAAGGAGCCTGGGAGTGGCTTAGTTCAACTGTTCTGTACTAAAGCTCTGAGTCTGTGCTGAGCTCTACACTAAACTAAAACTGAAACTGTTCTCTCCTCTGCCTATGTTTGCTTGTACTTACTACCATGTTGGAAAACCTGTTTTTGGTATTGTATATTTACTTCATGTGTCATATTATATATAAAGAGAAGTTAATGAATCCTGCCGAATCAGTTACCTCCAAGATGGGATGGGATGGCTTATGATTCAACTCTTCCTAACAGATTGACACTTACCTATGGATCTACCCCTCTCCATTTTACTCATACCCTTCTTCTGAAAAAGAATTAAGAAGTCAGGGATGTACAGTATATGTCAGTAAAAAAACATGTTTTTTTAAACTGACGTATCCTGTACATCCCTGACTTGTTTTAATTTTTCACATTGGTAAAATAATATTCCAGTCTGGTTGATGTTTTTTTCTTTTTTTTTAAAAGAAATGTCACTGTTTAGCTTTACGGTTTTTCTTAATACACTAATATTTTTGTGTGCAACTTTCTTAATTTACATAATTGATCATGTAAATTGCCCAAGAAGTGTTTTAATGCAAATTATCTTGGGGGTTATCCTTTGACACATACATTTCTCTGATACAGGCTTTTAAAATGTAAATTCTGTGGATGTAAGCTGTTTTTAAAAATATAACTAATGCTGTGTATATGGAATTTTCAGTAGCATGCCTTCTTTTCAGATGTGGAGGTTTTCCTATGGGTTTTTTTTTTCTGAGGGAAAACAAATCTATTCCATCTATTTTTGCCACAACAACAACAACCCTGAGAGGTGAGTTGGACTGAAAGAGAGGACCAAAGTCATTCAACTGGCTTTCATGCTTAAGGTGGAACCTGAACTCATACATAGTCTCTGATTTCTAGGCCAGGGCCTTAACCACTATACAAAACAGGCCAGTGGTTACTAGTGGTTCTGTGGGCGTGGCAGGGAAAGGAAACTGCAAAATCCCAATTCCCGCCCTACTCTGGGGCCAGCCAGAGGTGGTATTTGTTGGTTCTCCGAACTACACAAAATTTCCATTACCGGTTCTCTAGAACCTGTCAGAACCTACTGAATTTCACCCCTGAAACAGGCTTTCTAACAACAACAACAACAACAGCAATACACAACAAACAGAGTACTTCAGTGAGATTATATTGGTTTTTTTGGAACTCTGTGGCGAAAAGAGAATTTTAACCTGAAAAGTATCTACAAATGAATTATTGGAATTTTAATGAACTGCCATAATTTCAGTAGATTTTAAAATTTGTTGAGCCAATCTTCATTCATGACAACTACTTGAACAAGTCCCTGCATTTTCCTAGTATGATTTTTGGAGGTGATTTTACCCTTGCCTTCTTCCTAGGATTGAGTGTGTGTGACCAGTGGTGAAATTCAACTTTTTTTACTACCAGTTCTGTGGGCGTGGCTTGGTGGCAGTGGCAGGGGAAGGATACTGCAAAATCTCCATTCACACCTCACTCTGGGGCCAGCCAGAGGTGGTATTTGCCAGTTCTCCGAACTACTCAAACTTTCCACTATCAGTTCTCCAGAACCTGTCAGAACCTGATGAATTTCACCCCTGAGTGTGACAACCCACCTGACTGTGTGCCAAAGATAAGATTAAATCTCACAGTCTCCTAGTTTCTAGCTGGGTGCCTCAACCACTAGAACCAAACCATTCCCCCCCCCCAGCAGAAATGATCAATGGATTTATTTCCAATGACCCCAACCTCTAATTTTGGAATGTAATTGCAAGGAGCAGGGCAGAAGCTGCCAAGCTAGAGGGCTGAATCAGCAGAATTGAGAAATATGCAACGTTGCTCATACTTGAGCAATAACCACTTGAGAAATTCAGAGTCTCCTCTAAATTGATTGGACAAAGTTCCCTTCAGCCAAGCAACCTCCGCCCTGGGAAAACCAAGATGTGGATAACTACAACCTTACTCTGCAACTTGTTTGAGGATTTTTTTATATATAAATTGGAAAAAAAAGTGACTGTTGCATTGGAAACTCCACTGGAGGGCAGATTTAGTACCACTGTCACTTGTGTCCTGTGGGACATATTAGAAAGCACTCTTAAAATATGAGTGATATTCTATAAAAGGATTTAACATTATAGAGCATCAAACCTGTAGCCCGTGGACTGGATGGATCACACGCTGGCCATGTCCACCCCCAGTTTAGCGAACGGGAAAAAAGTTGCAACACATCACGTGGTGACAACGTGTAGTCGTGTGTTGGACACCGCCATTTTAGAGCTTGTTGCAAAAGCTGGACAAAAAGTATTCTAGCTGAAATTCTTGGTTTATTTCAGCATGGTTGCATTGTAATCTGTGATTGTAGCATCTTTTTCTTTGTCACAAAACAACTAAATTTCAGGTCCCTTTGGAGATCAGCATATCTGGATTCTACTGAATCTTTACACTGACTCATAAAACTATAAACAGATAATAACTTTTTAAAGACCAGGGTGACATGACAGTATGAAATGGCATTGCCCACAAAATGCATGTTCACTGTGTCCGTGTGATGTGCAAGGCATATTTGGGAAATGCTGAAGTATAATTAGTTCTCCCAAAACAGGACTAGTTGTATGGTAATAGATTGGTATACAGTATATTTTGATGTGATTGTTATATATACTTCCAGCTGATCAAAAGCAACAGTTTGAATCCTTCTGACTAGGTTTCAATTCACATCTTGCTTTAAAAACCATTGGAGGAGGTGGATTGCTTGAAAGGAAGAATAAAGGAGGAATCGGAAAGGTGGAAATAAAGTTTTTTTTATTGGGAATTTAGCTGCACTCACGGCATATTTGCTTTTCCATTTCCAAACATCTGAAGCCAAGACTAAGACTAGCAGCAGCAACTGTTTTTCCTGCTGCAAAGTTCCTCTCATCACTTCTCAGAATGCATGTCAAAAGTAATAGCAAACTGTGACAGTCAAGGAGCCACATTTTACACACCTAGGAATCCATCTTGGCAATGAATGCTCTGTTTTGAAGAAGGAAAATGGCTTTTTCTGTGAGAAAAATAAGTATTCGAGACAGGCAGGAAAGAAAACTGAAAGAAAACTGGACAGCCACTTGTCAGAAATGGTATAGGCAGTGGTGGGATTCAAATTTTTTTACTACCGGTTCTGTGGGCAAGGTTTGGATGGGCATGGCAGGGGAAGGATACTGTAAAATCTCCATTCCCATCCCACTCCAGGGGAAGGTTACTGCAAAATCCCCATTTCCTCCTGATTAGCTGGGACTCGGGAGGCAGAGAATAGATGGGGGCAGGGCCAGTCAGAGGTGGTATTTACTGGTTATCTGAACTACTCAAAATTTCTGCTACCGGCTCTCCAGAACTGCTCAGAACCTGCTGAATATCACCTCTGGTATAGGGTCTCCTGCTTGAGCAGGGAGTTGGACTAGAAGACCCGCAAGGTCCCTTGTAGCTGTATTCTGATTGATTGATTGATTGATTGATTGATTTATATTATCTTCTGAACAGTTGAAAGGCTTTGAAATGGGGAGACTGTGCACCATAAATGAGAAATAAACATGCATTTATTGACCAGGAACTTAACCATAGTTTACCAAACAAACCACAGAGGCCTGGCTTGCAAATATCAATAAGCCATAATAAGTTTACATTTCACTCTATGGCATCATTAGTGGGTTTACAGATCACACTAAACAAACAACATGACGTTATGGCTTAACATTAGGGACGAATCAAGTGGTTGCACTATAAATCTATCATCTGTAATGTCACTGGAAATATGTGACAGCTACTCATTTTTCCTCTGGTACAAACAGGCAGGGAGTTCCCAAGGCATTTTTTTAAAAAAAAGCAACTTCAAAATCAAAATCTACAATTGTTTTCTCCAGATTTTAGCACAGGAATGCAGCCTCATTTCTAAAAAGACGAATGAAACGTGACTGAGTAACATTTGGGGCTGGTGTGAAGTAGTGGGCTGCAATCCGAAATGCCTGGGGTTGTAGCTGTTTTGTTTCCCAATTGCCTGTCCTTGGTAGGATGATGTTATTCTACAGGGAGGGCAGAAGGGTTGCTCTGAGATTCTTTGTGCTGTATATTTTCTTTTTTTCGAGACACAGATAGTGCTGGATATAAAAGTCAGCCTCGAATTAAAAGCAATGTTGGCTTAGAAAGAGCACATTATGCAAACACCGTGCCTGCATATGGCTGTGTGTTTCATTAGGTTTTGAACTTTATTGATGTAATTTAGGTTAATGCACTTATTATTTTGCATATCTGTTACATTGTATTATCCTGCCCATGATGGAGCGCTTAGATACATAAGATCAATAACTGAATGATAATGCTTGTAAATTTATATTACTAAAAATTTGCCACTCTGTGGGGTTCACTGAGATTCTTTGACAGTTTCTTAACCATCATTCGTACCATCTTCTCTGTAGGCTGTGATATCTGATTGACGTTGTATAAGTAGCCTAATGGAACTGCAGTAAGGACACGGGAAGGCTAATGCATGCACTGAAGTCAGAATTCTTTACTATGATTTATCAAGCACTTAAGTTGATCTATAGAACAGGAGGTATTTTTGAGGTTGTACATCTTGGCCCATTTTGTAGCAAAGGGCAAGGGAACTTTAGCTTTGAGGCAGGATTATAATTAAGTTATAGCTTAAAAGAACACATAAATGAGCATGGATGTTGAATTAGCCAAGAAGCCCTCCTGAAATACTAGCGAATAGAACTTTTGAAGGGGCTTGAAGTTCATTTCACACATGGAGTTCCTAACATGGGCAAATGAGTCAAGTAGTCAGATCTTCAAAAAAGCTGCTGACCCAGACATCTCCAAGTTAATCTCACCTCACACTTTGCGGATACTTTGCAGCTGCTAGCAGATACTTGGACCTTTTGGTCAAACCTCACATCACAGCAAATAGTTCTCAAAATTCCAGGGATGTGAAATGAAGGTTGAAGGTTCATACTTGCGCCTTGCCATTCAGCAAAGAATCAGTGTTAGTGCTACTCCTGAGACTAAGGGTAGAATAACCTCTTGTATCTCAACTCTGTGTGCTGTTGCAAAATATTATGGTCGGTCCTGACAATCCACTCAGGGCTTTCTTGAATCACAGAGCTGCCTCTGTAAAAGTCAACAGCTTGACACTGAAGCCAGGAGCCAGCAATTAAAACTGCACCCTCTGCCAAAGACTTAATGCAGAGATGCACTACGCCTCTCTAGTCTGAAGGACACATTAGAATGGAGTATCAGAAAGTCACCTTCCCCAAAAATGTTCTGGCCTAGATCAAAGAACTGGATAGACCCAAAGATAAGATTTGATGTTACTGGATTTAAATGTAATTAAAATCAATCTGACAATCACCAGTGATTAATAAATTTTTATGTACGTCACTAACTGTCTTACAAGGGTTCTGAATTTATATTATTAAGAACCATGAAGTTCACTGAATATATGGATGTGCTCCATATATTAATAAACCTTCCCTTTGGTCACGTTAACAAAGTTACTATTGGGTGACAAGTTGTGGAAGAGATTTGGGAGCTGTGTCCCAAATTTTGGGCATAGTATTCAATTGAATCAGTGGAATAAATTATGGGAGAGAAACTACAAACTAACAATGTCAGCTACTTAGAAGGAGAACCTCTACAAAATGTTCTACCAGTGGCATCTACCACCAGCCAGAATAGCTAAGATGTTCCCAAACTGATTGCCGGAGTGTTGGAGGTGTGGGTATAAGCAGGGAATGTTCTACCACATGTGGTGGACCTGCCCCGAGGTTGGAAAATATTGCTGCAAGACAGTGGTGGGTTTCAAAAATTTTTGGAACCTCTTCCTTAGGTGTGGCCTGCTTTCCGGGTCCACTGGTGGAACCTCTTCTAATTGGTTCGGTAGATTTGACGAACCGGTTCTACCGAATAGGTGCAAACTGGTAGGAACCCACCTCTGGTGCAAGATAAGGAAGAGGCTGGAAGAGATAACTGAGCAAAGGATAGAGCTGAAGCCAGAATTGTTTCCCCTGGGAATCTTTGATGGGAAAATGGAGAATAAAATACAATACATAATATTACACATATTAACTGCAAGTAGAATTGTACTCACACAGAATTGGAAACAAATAGATATCCCCCCAGACTTGATTATAAGAAGGAAAATCTATGAATGTGCAGAAATGGACAGACTGTCTATGGAAATGAAGGAGAGGGAAGAAACTGAGTATTATCAAATTTAGAATAGATGGTATTCCTGGCTTGAGAGTAAACGTAAAAGAAGATATAAAGGGTAAAAGTATAATATATAGAGAGTATTTAAATAAGGATATAACTTAGGATAGTCATATAGAGACAGATTTTTTTGTAAATAGGATTGTTACATAAAATATGTACACTGATATGGAAAAGCTGTTACAAGTAACACTAAGACCGAGTGGCTGGTGTGTTTCCCTCCTACTAATTGGCCAAGTTTTCCATCTCTCAGGCTGGGGGGTCAAACAGTACGCCCCTCAGACAGGGTTCGCAATTTGGGAGTCCTCCTGGATCCACAGCTGACTTTCGAACACCACTTGTCGGCTGTGACCAGGGGGGCATTTGCCCAGGTTCGCCTGGTGCACCAGTTGCGTCCCTACCTGAACCGGGAGGCCCTCACAACAGCCACTCATGCCCTTGTGACCTCTAGACTGGACTACTGCAACGTGCTCTACATGGGGCAGCCCTTGAAGAGCATTCGGAGACTTCAGCTTGTCCAGAATGCAGCCGCGTGAGCGATCGTGGGTGGACCTCAGTTCACCCACGTAACACCTATCCTCCGCGAGCTGCACTGGCTGCCTATTAGTCTTCGGATACGCTTCAAGGCGCTAGTCGTCACTTATAAAGCCCTTCATGGTATTGGACCTGGGTACTTGAGAGACCGACTTCTGCCAATTACCTCCAATAGACCGATTAGATCCCACAGATTAGGCCTCCTCCGAATTCCATCCGCCGGCCAATGCCGACTGGTGACTACTCAGAGGAGAGCCTTCTCTGTGGCTGCTCCAACCCTCTGGAACGAGCTCCCCATGGAGATTCGAACCCTCACCACCCTCCAGGCCTTCTGCAAAGCCCTTAAAACCTGGCTGTTACGACAGGCCTGGGGCTAAAGAGCTGTTGCCCCCTGCCTCGAATGGTATGACTGTTGTGTGTTTTTAAATTATGTATTGTTATGTTTTGTCTTTTTATTTCCTGTTTGTACCCCCCTTCCCTGATTTGAATTGTGAGCCGCCCTGAGTCCCCTTTGGGGAAAAGGGTGGCATATAAATGTAATAAAATCCAATCCAATCCAAATCCAAGTGTAAATTTGTGTTTTGTTTTTTAAATATTGGAAAATGTAATAAATATTATTTTTAAAAAAAGAACCATGAGGTTCACTCAATATATGGATGTGCTCAATGTATTAATAAACCTTGCCTTCTGTCACATTAACAAAGTTACCATTGGGTGGTAACAAGTTGTGGAAGAGATTTGGGAGCTGTGTCCCAAAGGATTTAGAAATTGGGTGAAATCCTAAGGCACAGGCAGGTACAGGAAATATGTCCTGAGCTGGGATAGGTCAGTAATTACGACACAAAAGCTGGTTCCCCATTAAGAAGGCATAAGAACAGCATCAAGAACAATGATATGTATGGATAAGGTGACCAGACAGTTCCGCTTTTGGCTGGACAGTCACGATTTTTCAAAATTTGTCCCGTGTTCTGCGGCGTGTTCAAAAAGTCCCAATTTTCCAAAAGAAAGAAAAGCAGCCGAATCATCAATTTTAAAAAGGACGCCGTTAAAAAAAAGTTTTTATTTCTCTGAAGTGTTGTTCCCGATGTGGCGTTTAGAGGGCAGTGGTTTCCCTCCCTCTGCTCGGCTTGCTTGAAGCGCCCAACGAGGGGCGAGGCTTCCTCCCCTCCTACGCGTGCGTGCGCCAACGTGTGACTTTTTGTGACAGCCGTCCGGTGGCGTCAGGCGGGGGGGGGGCTTTCCGGTGGCGGCAGCGCAGCGAGGAGGAGACTCGGTCCCGGGCCAAGCGGCTCAGCCGTCGGAAGTTGTTTTTTTTTGCCCACTTCTCTCGGGCACTGCTCTCCCTGCAGCCATGCCGTGCAAGCTGCCGTCAGCAACCTGGCCTGGGTGAGCCGAGGGGAGGCAGGCGGAGATCTGGTTGGGAGAGGCTGGCGATGGGGGGTGGCTTTTGAAAGGGTTGGGGGGCGTTGGGGGAAAGCAATCGGAGGAAGGCTTTTTTTTTATAGTTCAGGTGCTCCAAGCCCCCCCCCCCCGGTCAATGGTGTCCTGCTTTACCCATCTTAAAATCTGGTTACTTTACTTATGGAACATAATAGGATCCATGTGCCATGTCGCCCAACAGCATGCTGGAGAATCATCTGCTGTTCTTATTGCATACAAGCCAAAGGCATATGTTTTTTTTAAAATCAGGGCAACCTGGTCTATCCAAAAATGAGATGGAGCATAATGCTTCCGCTTTAGCTTTTCAGCCCCAATCCAGGAGCTTTCGCAGGCAGTTGCTTTCACGAAAAACTATTTTTTGGGTTAAATTTTATATTTTACCAATAAAGAAACAAAGGGAGACTAGTATAGATCTATTTCAAGCCATTTAGCTCTCATCAGCTAGCCATGCCCTTCTGGGATTCAGCCCGGGTTCAAATTCCAGAAGCGTATGGCTAGCTGATGAGAGCTAAATAGCTTGAAATACATCTATACTAGTCTCCCTTTGTGAGATGCAGTGGCTCAGTGGCTAAGATGCTGAGCTTTTTGATCAGAAATGTCGGCAGTCTGGCAGTTCCAATCCCTAGCACCGCATAGCGGAGTGAGCTCCTGTTACTTGTCCCGGCTCCTGCCAACTTAGCAGTTCAAAAGCACGTAAAAAATGCAAGTAGAAAAATAGGAACCACTTTTGGTGGGAAGGTAACAGCATTCCGTGCGCCCTTGGCATTTAGTCATGCTGGCCACATGACCACAGAATCGTCTTCGGACAGTGTTGGCTCTTCAGTTTTGAAACAGAGGAGCACCGCCCCCTAGAGTTGGGAACGACTAGCACTTATGTGCGAGGGGAACCTTTACCTTGGTCTCCCTTTATTTCTTTGTTTGTAAAATATAAAATTTAATACAAGCCAAAGGCATCTGGAAGGGTCTGTAGCAGGCGCCAAGGTTGATTTGTGAATATTTATGGCAACTTAGTTGCTGCTATGGAGTGGCCTTTCAGGAGGCTGACAATGATGGACTCAAATTTTACCAGCCTGCTCTAAAGCCTTTAATGCTCGACACGGAGGCTCAGTGTTCCTCCATTGTCTTTACAGCTGTTGTTAGCCATTGCCATTGGGATTCCATTTGTGTCTCTTTGTTTCCATAAGCCAGGGCTATAAATCTGTACCCTGATTTTCTTGTTTATTTCACTCATTTGAAGGATATGATTGCTGGCTGGGGAAGAAGCTAAAGCAGAAACTGGGCTGTTCGGTAGATGAATTTTCATGCTCTTCTTGACCAAAGAATAGCAATTTTGTATAATGGGGTTGCTAGAGACAAAGGTTAAGCTTTTAGAGAATGAGATGATCATTTTTAGAATGTGGATGAAAAGTCATTCACAGAGCCACTGATGCTGATTTTTCCTGGATGAGAAAGTCTGAAAAAGACAGGAGTTGTCATTTTTGGTGCCTATGCAAAATAAAATCTACATTTTATATTAAAGTGTACATCTAATTTGGAATTACGACAACATTTCTTGATGTAGAACATGAATGAGTGGTTGTGGCTTCAAAGCCAAGTATTGAAAACCTGTGGCTTATTAAACTGGTGGGAATCCCTACTTTCTTTCCTCACTGGCTGAGGGGAGCTCTGCCCACTTTTTTGATTGGCCAATCCATTAGGATAAACAACCAGTTGGCAGGAATTGCATTGCTGGTTCCTTCCTGTTATTATCAGAAGGAAACCAAGTGATTTCTTCCCAACTAATAGGTTAACAGAGAGGGACAAACTTGGTGGATTAGTATTGTGAGTGGCATTAGTATATCTATGAGTGATAATAGATTTTAGGAAGAGGAGAGGAAACCTGTTTTCCACATCAGCATTCACACTCGACATCAGCAAAAGGGAGAAGAACTATATTAGCAGATTCAAAGGGATTCAGAGTTTGTTGCAGCAATCACATCCAGAAAGCACACACAGGTAACTGATTCATCAGGATTCATCAACTTTTCTTTATATACAATATAACACATGAAATAGGTATACAATACCTAAACAGGTTTTTCCAACATGGTAGTAAATACAAGCAAACACAGGCAGAGAAGAGAACCGTTATCTTTTCAGTTCAGACTAGTTTTGAGCTCAGCACAGACTGCAGCTTTAGTAGAGGAGTTAAGCTAAGCCATGCCCAGGCTCCTAGCTGTCTCCAACAAACACTGTTTCAGTTTCCAAACACCTCTCATTGGCTGACTTGGTTGCTATGCCTATTCATTGGCTGACCTTGTTACCATGTCTCTGCCAAGTCATGAACCCTCAAACACTGAGGTTGATTTTTCAAAGCAAGAAGTGAGGAAAAGAATGTGCCTTCCTCAAACTCAAAGAGGTTGTTATTAGCCAAAATAGAAAAGAAGAAATGAGCTTCCAATTAACCAGGATTACAAAAGTATTAGGAAAAGAGACTTATGCTTGGCTTATGTTTTCTATGGAAACTGGCATGAGACCAGTAAGTTTCTTAAACATGTTTAAAACTAAAGAGTTAATATGAAATAGAATACTATTCTATATATAAGGCCTGATTTAGTATTATATACATAAGATTGGATCAATCTTTAATCTAAGTATTCTAGATCTTTAATTTATACACATTTTAGTAAGCAAAATAGCAAATTAGTAGAACCTGCCATCACAAACAATTTTGTTGTATTAAAGGTAGTCATGAACACTGACAGGATGCACAAGTACGTATGTTTTAATGAGCAATTATTCAAAATATTCAACTTCTCTAAATGTGAGGAATATTTGTATACCAAGGAGATAGCTGAACCTGGTGCGCAAGAACTGGAGCATTTAGATTAGACTATGGTCACTAGAGGTCATGATTCTCAACAGAGCCATTTCCATGCAGGAAATGGTTTCTCAGTTGTTCTCTACGGAATTATGTATCACATTTTGATAAGTTGTTTTCCATTGCCCCCCAAATCACAAAAAGGCTGCCTCTGTGTTTATATTCCTTAAATGTCTAATTTGACGCTGTCCCTCTGCTTTCTCTTAAATTGGCTTTTTCATTGTTTAAGATTACTTTGTTGCTTTGGGTATTCTGCAGTTTTTACCTATAGTGAGTCTTAATAACATTTATTACGATTTGAATGCAATATTCCTGTGAAGGGCAGAAGCAGAGTCAGAAAAACTGCATATATCAAATAAGAAAGAGTTGTTTTCAGCTCAGTTCTATCCTGTCAGTAGAAAATCCAACCTTCTTGGAAAGGAAGATATACAACAACAGCAACAAATATGGAAATCAGGGGTGAAATTCAGCAGGTTCTGACAGGTTCTGCTACCAGTTTGTAGTGGAAATTTTGAGAAGTTTGGAGAACCAGCAAATACCACCTCTGGCTGTCCCCAGAGTAAGGTGGGAATGGAGATTTTGCAATATCCTTCCTTCAGGAGTGGGGAGAGAATGGAAATTTTGCAGTATCCTTCCTGCCATGCCCACCAAGTCACGCCCATAAAACCAGTAGTAAAAAAAATGAATTACACCACTGACCGAAACGTACAATTTATTGACATTGCAGTACCAGGAGATGCCAGAGTCGAACCAAAAGAACTGGAAAAAAATCACAAAATGCCACGACCTGGCCATCAGAACTACGTGCTTATGGATGAAACATGTAACAGTGATACCCATTGTCACTGGGGTGCTTGGTAACATGTCCAAGAATTTTATAAGATACATCAACAAATTGCAGCTTCCTGCAATAACACCAGCAGAACTGCAAAAAACTGTGCTACTCGGAGCATCGAACATCTTAAGAAGGTACTTGGTTGATACCTAGGATGCTGGCAACGACCCATATCAACCATTAGCACCAATCAATGGTATTTGTGATGCGTTTTTGAATGTTCAGTTGACTGAGTTTCATGTTTAATGAATAAAGCATATAACAACAACAACAACAACAACAAGCATTCTACAAGACTGGACAGCCATCAGGTTGACTGTGTGGAAAGAGG
Source organism: Thamnophis sirtalis (assembly GCF_051295495.1). NCBI lineage: Eukaryota > Metazoa > Chordata > Lepidosauria > Squamata > Natricidae > Thamnophis > Thamnophis sirtalis. The sequence goes on from NW_028261383.1 coordinate 134,549,775, forward strand.
AGGCAGAGGATTGTACATTAATATAACTTAATATTAATTTAAAAAGTCTCACCTAATCCATGTTTAATTATGTCCAATCTCAAAATCCTATCAGGATTTTAAAGAAGATATTTGTAGCCTGTTGGAAGAATAGACATGTGCGCAGTCCTGATAGACTGAGATAAATCTAGTGAAGGAATACATTGGACAATATAAGCATTGTATCACTTTTTCATCCTAAAGAAACAGCACCAGCTGGGTATAGCAGTCTCTGTTCTGCTTTATTGAATGCTAGAGTTGTTTCTTTGATTGTTGAACACTAAGATATGCCATTATACAGATGCCAAATGTTTGATCCATTTATTTTACATGCTAGATTCATGTTTCACATTTCCTCAAAGTCCTTTCCTCCAAACAATATACATTAAGGAGTCCTTGGTACACTCTGAGTTTGGTTGTTTTCTTGCAAATTCATTATCCATAGGCAATGTTTTCAGTGCTTGAAGGGAATGGGATTTATACTGGGATGAAGTCCACTACCATTTTGCTTCATGCGCATATGCGCACCAAATGTGTGCATCACATGTATATGCACCACAGGTGCTAAGAAGCCTTTTCTGAGTCTGCAAAGTAGAAGAGCGAGGGGGGGGGGAAGGGAAACAGCTGTGCTGTGTGCTCCTGCTTTCTAGTGAATATAAATTGTACGGCACACCTGAGTGTTGCAAAGCTGATCGTCGGAACTTTAAAAAAAAGTAAGCATTTTTTTACTACCTATTTGCCTGAATTGGTAGTAAAAAAAATGCTTAAAAAAGTTAAAAAAAGTTCCGACGATCAGCTGTAACAATCAGCTGTGTCGCACGATCATTGGAACCTTTTAAAAAACTTTTAAAAACTTTAAAAAATGCTAAAAAAGTTAAAAAATATTCCGACGATCAGCTGTGCATCAGAACTTTTAAAAAACTTTTTAAAAGCATTTTTTAAATTACCGGTTTGGATGAACCGGCCTGAACCAATAATATTTCACCCCTGGTTTATATAGTATAAATGGGGCTAGCCCAGGTAAGTGTTGGTGGGCATGTTTTTGGTGGTCCCTTGATGAGACTATTTACTGTTAGCATGTTTGAGTTGGTAGTTCCTTAATTAGAGTATTGTTTGCTTGTTGATTTGCTTGGCCTAATATTAATTTTGATGTTAATCTCTGTTTATCTGGGTATTGATTGCTGACAAAGAGGGATTTTGATCTTTTTGTTTCCTTTTTGGCTAAACTGTCTCTTTTGAATGGTGTGTAGATGTTGTTTATCTCTATGAGCACTGATGAGAGCCTTTATCAGAGCCTATCTCGTGGCAATACAGGCGGCGAAATGTTCACATTTTGCCGCCTTTATTGCATCCGCTGAATCGCGCCCAGCCGCCCTGTTTAGAATAACCCGCTCCCTCTTGAAAGGGAGGTATGCGGATGACCCTTTACAAGGTAGAGCTGAGGAATTTGTTCAGTATTTAACGGATAAAGTCGCTTGGATTCGGACAGAGCTGGACTCCAATTGCACGGTACCAGCCGAGGTACCGGGGGAAGGTCTTGAGCATACTTTATGGATTGAGTTTCAACTTGCTTCTCCTGAGGAAGTGGACAAGGCCATGGGAGCGGTGAGTGCCTCCACTTGTATACTGGACCCGTGCCCCTCCTGGCTGGTCTCGACCAGCAGGGAGGTGACACGCAGCTGGATCCGGACGATAGTTAACACCTCTCTCCGGGAGGGAATTTTCCCACCCCTCCTAAAGGATGCGGTGGTGAGACCCCTCCTGAAGAAACCATCTCTGGACCCAGCCATTTTGAGCAACTATCGTCCAGTCTCCAACCTGCCCTTTGTTGGGAAGATTGTTGAGAAAGTGGTGGCCTCTCAACTCCGACGGTCCTTGTATGAAACCGATTATCTGGATCCCTTTCAGTCGGGTTTCAGGCCTGGTTACAGCACGGAAACGGTTGCGCTGATCAATGATTTCTGGCGAGCCAGGGATAGAAGTCACCCCTCTATCCTTGTGCTCCTTGACCTCTCAGCGGCCTTCGATACCATCGACCATGGTATCCTTCTGCGGCGGTTGCAAGAGGTGGGAGTGGGAGGCACCGTCCTTCGGTGGTTCTCCTCCTACCTCTCGGACAGGTCACAGTCGGTGTTGGTCGGGGGGCAGAGGTCGACCCCAAGGCCCCTCAAGTATGGGGTGCCACAGGGTTCGGTCCTGTCCCCCCTCCTATTTAACATCTACATGAAGCCGCTGGGTGAGATCATACACCGGCACGGGATTAAGTACCACCAATACGCGGACGATACGCAGTTGTATCTGTCCGCCCCGTGCCAACTCAGCGAAGCAGTAGAAGTGATGTGCCAGTGCCTGGAGGCTGTTAGGGTCTGGATGGGAGTAAACAAGTTGGCACTCAATCCAGACAAGACCGAGTGGCTTCTGATGTTCCCTCCCAAAGATTGGCTAAGTATTCCATCTCTCAGGCTGGGGGGGGGTGAAATTATACGCCCCTCAGAGAGGGTTTGCAATTTGGGAGTCCTCCTGGATCCCCAGCTGACTTTAGAACACCATTTGTCAGCTGTGACCAGGGGGACCTTTGCCCAGGTTCGCCTGGTGCACCAATTGCGACCCTACCTGGATCGGGAGGCCCTTCAGACAGTCACTCACGCCCTTGTGACCTCAAGACTGGATTATTGTAACGCGCTCTACCTGGGGCTGCCCTTGAAGAGTGTTCGAAGACTTCAGTTAGTCCAGAATGCAGCTGCGCGAGCAATTGTGAGTGCACCCAGATACACCCACGTCACGCCTATCCTCCGCGAGCTGCACTGGCTACCCATTAGTTTCCGGACCCGCTTCAAGGTGCTGGTCGTTACCTATAAAGCCCTACATGGCATCGGACCTGGGTACCTGAGAGACCGCCTCCTGCCGATTACCTCCCATAGACCAATTAGATCTCACAGGTTAGGTCTCCTCCGGATTCCATCTGCCAGCCAATGTCGGCTGGTGACTCCCCGGGGGAGAGCCTTCTCTGTTGCAGCTCCAGCCCTTTGGAATGATCTCCCCGTGGAGATCCGGACCCTTACTACCCTCCCGGCCTTCCGCAAAGCCACCAAGTCCTGGCTGCTCCAGCAGGCCGGGGGGCTTGTGAAATATCCAGCCCCACGGAAAATGTGAATGTTGCATATTTTTAAAGTGTTGTTTTGTCTATTTATCCCCCTCCCATTGTTTATTGTGAGCCGCCCGGAGTCCTTCGGGAGTGGGCGGCATACAAGACAAATAAATAAATAAATAAATAAATAAATAAATAAATAAATAAATAAATAAATAAATAAATAAATAAATAAATAAATAAATAAATAAATAAAGGCCTAACAGTAAACTACAACCTAATCAAGGAATCATCAAGAACACTCCCACTGACAGGGCAAGCCACTTGTATCTAAGCAGAGAGCAAACACCACTCTCTTCTAGCACTGATGATGTTACCTAGCTGGGTAATGAAATGTCTGCAAGAAAACAACCAAGCTCAGAGAGCACCATATTAAATCTTCAGCTACAAATATACTCTTCTATCCGTATAGATTATACTTTTATGATTTCAACAGCCCTATAGAGTTAGTTGGGCCAAGAGGCCATGACTGTCCTAAAATCATCCTCTAAACCTCAGGCCTGACTGGAGATTTCCTGGCCCGTCCCTAGCTCTCCTTCCAATTGTTCTAATCATGTTGTGCAAATATTTGAGTTGTAGCTGGTCAAAGCAGTATTCTGCCCAAGATAAAAGCAGCTCCTGATTCCTTCTCCTCCTCTTCCTGGCTTGCCCATCAAAATTTTATAGCCATAAAGTGGTTCTTCAGGCCATTTAGGTTTTCAGGACTTTGAGAGATCCTACTTCTTACAGTAAGGTTTTCTCAGTATGAAAAATGATCCCGGAGAACATTCAATTACTGATGCTTTTGGCAAAAGCAGGAAATGTTGCTTTAAAGGGGAAATTAATTTAAAATTCAAAATTTCAATTATATGCTTAAACTACACATCCCATTATTTATTTGATAATTTGTACATTGTGTTTCCTCCTACAGGAGCCCAGACAAGTACTAATATATTATGATTCACTTTTCCTGATTCATTTCAATTATTGTAGTGGAAGATATTGTAAGGAATTCTGCTGTCCCACCATAAGGGAATTTAGGACCATCAATCCATTAGTAGTAAACACTAAAATTAGCAGTGTTTGTTGCAGCCGAGAAAATGGTGGTTGTGATGCAACACATTTGCTGGTACATGAACAGCTGTAGCTGTAGTTGGTGCAGCTGTAGAGCAGAGGTGTCAAACTTGCATCATCACATGACATATTGGGACTTCCCACCCCCCCCCCTTGCTAAAGCGGGCATGAGCGTGGCTAGCACATGATGCATCTGGCCCATTTGACAGTCCTCTGTAGAGGGAAGTGACCATGTCCATGCTGTGGTAAAGCAGTGATATCTAGCTGGTGATGGATGGGATGTGTAATTTGTCATCCTTTTGGATTCACTGGGAGATTCACATGACTGGCTGATAGTTACTTAAGAGTATGTGCTCCAACTTAAGAGTTGGAGCACACAGATAAAAGTATGTTCTGTAGCTGAGTACCACAATGTTTCAAGACACAGCTGGAAACTGCAGGACTGTTTTTTTTTAAACAGCTGAAATCAGGTAAAATAAATGTGGGGTCACAGGTTGCTCATGCCTGTTCTGACCTAGGCTTCCCAAGCAGCACGAAGCCGAGTCTCGTCCCAATAAACCCCTTTTATTTAATTTACAGTGAATTCCTCTCCAGCAAAGTCCCGGCCCACAGTCTTTCAAGATAGTTCACAATTATCGACCTTGATCAGCCTTGGAGAGTGGCCAGGCCGATATCTTTCAGACACCGCAATACTTGGCAAGAATGCAGGAATGAACTAACAGTCTCCTGCAAACTCCACTCCCCTTTTGCACCTCTTTTATTTCCTATGGGTGCGGCCATTCACTGTCCACTTGTGGCCTTACTCCCAAGTCGACTCCCAAGTCGGTCTTACTCCCAAGTCTTCAGGTGTTCCTTTCGTCTGGCAACTCTGCGCATGCGCACACTGGGAACAGGCTCCAACTGTTCGTCTGGCTCACATATGTCTGACTCTGAAGGCAGCTGATAACTGTCAGACAGCCCTGGCCCAATCTCTGCCTCCGATGCAGAACACTCCTCAGAGGCTTCCCCAGACTTCAGGACTGGCCCATGTTCCTCCCCAACCTCACCACTGTCCGAATCTTCTGCCAGCACTGCTGGCGGACCACAACAATGCCTAGTTTTCATTATAACTATAATGATCCCTGTGGAAGGAATTGTATTCTGAGCCAATCACAATATTATCCAAGTTTGCATATTGCAGTGATTGCAAAGTACAGGAGAATGTTCCATTTTTCTACTTTTCCTTGTGGATTTTTTTTAATCCCCTCTACCAAATCAGCTTGAATGTTTCCAAATGCAGAGAAAATAAAAACCCCTTTTTCTGTGTGATCTCATCCACTCTCTTCTACCTTCTTTCCTTCAGAAATAAATAAGCCATCTATCTTTAAGATGCGCCTTTCCCCTATTAGTGCCATTTTACATCCTTTCCACCTTCTGCTTGCTGTACAAAGAGGCTTCAAAAGCACTAAACAAAACCGCAGGCAACATTGGCAATCCAGCAGAAACCGCAGCACGAAGAATCAGTGTTCTTTTTGGCTGAAGTTGCCTCAGTATGAGCAGAACATTACCGATTGTGATGCTTAAGGGGCTTAGTCTTATTCTTTCTGAGAGGAAGATGGAGAGGGAGGGAGGAAAGATAGCAATTACTTCTCTCTCGTGTCCAGTACCATCCTGGCCGAATGAAGACAAATAGCACTGGAAGACTCAGTTTGTTTCATTTGTAATTGGGTGTGCACATAAATTTTCTTAGGAGACAGGATCCATGTAATTGTGCTGGGCAGGTGAGATGAAGTGTGGATTTAGAGAATCAGATTCCTCCGCAGTTCCAGACCAGCAAGAAAGACTGAAGGGAAAAAAAATTGGCTGGGGGTTGGACAGCCTGACTGAAATCAAAGAAGTTTACTTTTGCATGGATAGAATAATAAGTCTTTTTTTAAAGAAACTGGATACTTGGAAAGTAATTAGAGAAAAAAATGTGTTAGGCCTCTGCTATTAAAACAGAAAATAAACAGGCTAGTTTTTTTCATTCCATCTGATTTGGCCTCTTGAGGACTTCTTGGAAAATAAATAGGGTTGTAGCTCAGAGCTAGGTCTAAAAATGTGGCCAGCTGCTCACCCACCTCAAGACAAAAGTATAGTAGGTTGTGAAAGAACACCCTGGGCACCAAATGTCAACCCGCAAAGCATTCCTGACTTGATCTCAAATGCCTTTTGCCAGGTTAGATCCCACTGTAGGGGTTGCCCCAAGCAGGGCTTCATCCCTGGACTCCCTGTCTTTAGAAGGTCTTTCATGGGTTTGGCAGTCTTCATGAAGGTGGGAATTAATTGCCTGTAGAAATTTGCAAATCCTAGGAAGCTTTGTTTGCGGTGCGAGGGGGCTGCCAGCCTAGGATGGTTTGTACTTTTGCTAGGTTCATCTCTATGCTCTAGTGTTGCATAAAATGACAGGCTTTAGACTTCTCAGGATACAGGAAAAGTTTATTTGGCAGCCAGGTTCAGAAAGCTAGCCCATGGCTTAGCATTGCAAGTTCTGAACAACCTTAATTATCGAAGCACGCATTCTTATACATTCTCAAAAGTATTGCAACACGGAAATACTTAACACATTTCTTAGTGGTTACCTTGAGGAGAAAACCTTATAAGGAGATCTTACTTCTCCTTTTGTTTATGGAGTACGTGTCATTAACGAACTTTAATTGAACCTTGGACTTCTGACATAGATTTTGACATAGGCTTTTGACATGAATTCAGAAAAATGGATGCAAAAATGACATGCATCTCATCTGGATTTTCTCTATAAGCAGGAATTTGATTTTTCCAATTATATAAATCAGCCACTGAGAATGGAGCATATTCACACCTTATGTAGTTCCCCCTCAGGTTCCGGCAATAAAATTTCCCTTAGGGGCAATTTGACGTTTTGTCTCAACTGCTCCCTTGGACCAGGTTTGTGGTCCACTTGATCTGTTCCTTTTGTAACCTTTTTGGTTTCCTTCCTCCTGGCCCCACCTAATGGGACCGTTTGTTCATTCTAACCAATATCTGATTCCATTTTTTGTCTCCCTGGGTCTCCTACCCTTTCAGTGTCAACCACTTCATGTTAAGGCTACACAGGTGGAGGGCACTGATGTCAGAGACACACTCTTTCTCTTTTTAAACACTTAAACACATCAACAAAGACAAACATGCAAGCTAAAACATTGAGACTTTCTTTTTTTCTTTTGTTTCTTATCTCTTATCTATGTCTCTTTTGTGGATTCATACAGTGGTTTGAGTAGGAGGGCAAAATTCAGTATCCATATTCTACAATACCCTGCTACAACCAAAAAACCCTCATAATTGTCTCCTATTAGTTGTTTTGTCATTAAATCAATCATTAAATTTTTCAACACCACTACTCTGTGGGGAATAGACAGCATGAAGTTTCCACTTAATTCAAAAAACCTAGGAAACAGTTTGTGTCACCTGAGCTGTGAAGTATGGGTTCACATGCTTCAGGAACAAAATGAACAGATAAAATCATTTAAACACACAATAACTACAAGGATGAAACTTTTCATCCTTTTGGATTGGAGACATCTTAGTTTCAATTACCTTGAGGGTGCACAAAGACTTAGACACACCTAAGAATGTCAACAGACAGTACATCAAATTAATCAAGTCCAATTACCTAGGTCTTCCCATTCAATAGGCTTTACCTTTTTATTACCTGCTAAATTTCTTACTTTTGCTCGAAGTTATGCCCAATGTTCTATCTCCTTATGCACTAGATTGTTAATACCTGTCTCTGCCCTGGGATGTTCCATAATTTGGACCTCCCAGCAGCGCTGGCTAATTTTTAAAAATCCAAATTCTTAGTCTCCCAGCCCAAGCTGGCATATTTTTAAAGATCAAGATATATAGAGACTTTCATTAACACATCATTTGCATCTGGGTGGGGCTCTTGATTCATCTCATGGTGGCCAGAATCTGAGGCCCTACAGAAAGTCACCCCAAATCTTGGCACAATGTCTTTTAGTACACACAAAACCAAGAGATCTCTAAATCCCAATTTCTGGGAATATTGTGGGGAAATCTATTTGCCACATAGCACCCAAAAGAAGTTTCCATCCTGTCTTTGGTTTTTTCCCCCACAACTGACTCAGGCTGCAGCAACCTGATTAACAACAGTATACGTGTCTCTAACTACCGATCTCTGCAACCAACCTCCTTGAGGCTTGCAATGGGGGTGAGGATAATTTCTTTGCCAGAGACTTTACTAAAACCTTTCTGAAGGTTTTTTTCAACATGTATTGGAGGGGCATTCGAGGAACGCTCTCCACCCCTCCCATGTTCTATTTCTAATACACTTTCTGCTGACCTGCGGCCCCGGAGCCCACGGCCACCAACAGGAAATGCAGAAGATTAACCTCCCACACAGACCTAGAGCCTCATTAGGATACGCCAGTTCCGTTTGGAAGGGATGCTATCCCGGGCCCAGGGGGGTGATCGGGCCTCCTCTTCCACTCCTAACCGAGTGGGTCTACAATTCTTTTGATACTGCCTGCAGGCATCTTCTTTCTCAGCCGGCGTAATTTTTATTAACTTGTCCTGTCCCTGGTCAGATTCTCTGTGGCGCCTGAAGATGGGCGAGATGGCCTCGATGGGGCACCGGTCAGTCTGTTCCGTCCTCAGCGAAATAGTTTGTCTCCCAAACATTCCCAAACATTCTTCTGAAAGCTCAACAGACATAGTCCAATGTTGCTACAGTTTATTTGGGCTAGGAAATCCCAGGCCATTTATAGTTTAAATAAAAAGAGAGGAAAATGGTATAGGAAGGTTCAAATATTCTATCCAGTTTCCAAATTAGCTTTGCTCGAATGACTGATTCCTTTCTGAAAGAAAAAAAAATCTTATGATTGATGGAATGTCAGCTCAGGAATTTGAGGATAGATTAGAAACCTTCTCTCCCAATGATATCAGAGAGACAGAGGCAGACAGAAGGAGTTTCCTCAAGGAAAGTTTGGCCTCTCTATTGATCTTGGAATGCTGATATTGGGAAAATTGAAAAGGAAGCACCTCAGAGTAATCCGTGACATTCAAAGTCTTTCTAGCCATAAACTGTATAACTGGAAAAAATAGAACAGATCTGGGGCATTTAAAATAATCTTTCATTACATACAATTAGAGGGAACTTGACAAATGGCAGGAAAAAACCAGATACCGTATTTTTTGGGGTATAAGACACACCTTCCCCCCCAAAAGAGGGTGAAAATTTGGGTGCATCTTATACACTGAATGAAGCTCCCCCCACACCAGAGGCCAAAAACATGAGGCATGGAGGCAGCAATAGGCTGTGGCAATCCCTGCAGCCTGGAACAGCTGATTGGGGGTATTCCGGCAGTCCGATCCACCTGCCAGTCAGCTATGTTGAATCAGGCTGCAATAAGTGCTGAAGCTGACCTAGCCGGTCAGAGTTGGCAGCAGTTATCACATTCAGAAAGCACACACATGTAACTGATTCAGCAGGATTCAAAATAATAGTAATATACAATACATCACCAAAAGCAGGTTTTCCAAGGTAGCAGTAAATACAAGCAAAACACAAGCAGTTTCACTTTCAGTTCTCGGCTAAGCCTGTCTCCTTGTTGCTCACACCGCAAATTTCAGGTCCAAATAGCCCTCATTGGCAGACTTAATTGCTATGCCTATTCATTGGCTGACCTTGTTACCATGTGTCAGCTGAATACCATGGATGCTGATAGGCAGAGGCAGAATTTTTCTTCTTATTTTTCTTCCCAAAAACTAGGGTGTGTCTTATACTCCGGAGCGTATTATACTCCCAAAAAATATGGTATGTTGTACAACATGCAAATGATTTTTTTCTGGATTACTAATGTTAACATCAATGTTTTTTTTCCTAAACAACAATCAACTTAGGGAAACAAAATGATGTAGAATATTAGAAAGCTTGATAACTGATCAAGATATCTTAATATATTCAAGAAATCAAACTGTACCACTGTTATCTGGAAAATATAACAGAATGGAAAACAAAAAAAAAACACCCTAGTAATTTTACTTTTTATTATTAGATCAAAGCAAATTCTCTCTTCATTTGATAAATTGATAAGATATTTGAGATAAGAGACCAGTAAATGTGTGGGATTACACAGACTGATCCTGTTGCATATACTATATAACATATTAATAATATGTATTAATAATGCATATTAAATGCATATATACTTATAGATGTGTGTGTGTGTGTGTGTGTGTGTGTGTGTGTGTGTGTGTGTGTGAGAGAGAGAGAGAGAGGGGGGGAGAGAGGTAAATCTGAGTTTAATCTATTTATGCAGGTCATGATTTCTGCTGGTAATAAGATATATGATAAGGTATATATTGCAGGGGTAGATAATGTGATATGTATAGAAGAGCATATTTTATATACATTTTGGAATTTTCTAGTTAAAACCAATTTTGACCAATGTTGTAAACTGATTAATGAAAAAATTGCTCAACCCAACCGAACCCAACCCAACCCAAAGAAGTATTATTTTGATCCCTTTAAGATTTGATTAAAAATATTGGACCTGAAATCGAGGTAAATCTGTTTCATGTTGTATAATAGCAAACTGGAAGTAAAATTAGAGTTTCATCAATAGCTGAACATGACATTGAATTGTATTTTTTGTTTTCCATTCTGTTATATTTTCCAGATAACAATGGTGTAGAAAAATGGGATTTATTTGAAAAAATTCTAGAAAAACAAATATTGGGAGAATATTCTAGCACTTATTTTCTTATTCTGATGCAGAATCTTTCCTTCTGTAAATATAATTACAGCAACATGAAGAAAAAAATTGCTGTTTTACACAAAGAACAGTGTAACTAAAGAGGAATAGAGAAGAACATAAAGGAAACAAAAGGGGAAAGAGAAGGAAGAGGAAAAAAGTAGGTGCGAGGGTTTTAGTAGATGCCATTGTACTTCCCTGAGAATTTGTTAGCTAAAACATTCATAGTTAAAGAGCAGTGATCTGAATGAAAAGAAGGGAGAATAAAAGGAGAATATTTGGCATTTTTTAAAAAAGACTCTCCAAACTGCAATCTGAAGGCTCCTCCAGCAATCTCAAAATTAAAGCAAAATTAAAAGTCAAGGTACTTTCACTTGGATGTGCTCACTGATGCTGCATATATACTGAAGTCATTAGTGTCAGGATTCCAAATAGCATCCACAATAAAATGAGAGATTTCTCAAAACACCAATTTATTATAAGAGCCATGTTGGCACATCTGGGAAAACCCGAATCTGAAAGCTTCCATGTTTTCCCCACCCAGTTGAAAGTTCAAGACCCTGCCCCAGCTCCCACATGTCCATCACATGGTCCAGCCAGTCATTGCCACGAATGAAGATTCCTCCCATTCACATCCGTCCAGGTGCAGGGATAAGCGACCTTGACTTTCTAAGAAGGAATGCTATTTTGGCTACACATCTCCCAAGCTCCATACCATCCCCACTCACAGTTTCCCACAGTTGCTATGTTTGAATATGTGGCAGGCTTGAGGCCCTATCCCCCGATGGCTTCCAAGCCTGACAATTAATACAGCTCAGAAACAAACAAACAACCCCCCCCCCCCAAAAAGGACTGAAATAAATAATGGGCAGAAGAGCTGATAGTAAGTTGAAGGAATCAGTTGACAGATGGTTTCTGACTTGACATTTGATAGGTTGCTCCCAACAAACCTGGCATTATGCTACTGTTTCTTCTTTGTTTTGTCAGGAAGCCGAACTTCAGATACCTTACAGATTCTGAGCTAGGAAAATGAAAACTGTCTGCCCCAGATTTCTGTTTATCTGAAATGACAAAAAAGAATTTGGTATGAGATGAAAATGAAAGAAATTCTGCTATATTTGGTCATTCCAGGAAGTGCTGAAGATTTTTTTTTTTAAAAAAAGCCTTTTGGTAGAATGCCCCCATTAGCTGTGATGAGATTTTTAAAGGACAAAGCTTATAGAGAGGCCTTTACCCTCCCACCCCCACCCCCCCGGATCGATTTGAAGAACTAAATGTAATTCTCATCCACACTTATGTGGTGTGGCAAAGTTTTATTTTGTCAAGAATAGAAGAAAGTCAGAAATTGGGACAAAGAATTGCTCAGACAAAGGAGGCTTCTAGAATGAAACAACTTTTCTTCCTTCTCCTTTCCTATGTCTGAAGAGCCTTTTCTTTTAAAAGTGTGTTGTCCATTTTGTGAAATTTGCTTCTAAACGGCTTATGAAGCCCATTTCTAGTAAAAGCTTGGAAAACAATTCTACTTGAAACAACTAAAAATGTTTTTTATTCAAATTTGGTAAATTCTGCTTTGTTCATTGTTGTTTTACTGGTTCTTAAAATGTGTTGTCAGTTTTTAGGAATCCAAATATAAGCTCTTTAGTGGTTCCTTTATGGGTAAATTGCTGGTACATAAATCTGAAATTAAATGATACGAACCATTTGAAAGACTCAGTCCTTCCCTCCCTCCCTCCTTCTCTCCTGCTCCTCTCATTTGTATTAGAAACTGAACTGCATACTCCTAATCCGGTTTTTCTTTTGCAGAAATGCTTTCTCAGTACGGAAGATCTTCTAATCAGGTCTGCCTAAATAGCTGTGCATACTTTAATATGTGCTGTGTATGGGTAGTTAGACGCTTCAATAGAAAGACTTTTGTCTGACTGGGAAAATCACATAATCTTCCTATCCCTCTGTCCTACCTCTCTGAAAAGCAAGCTAAAGCCTGTTTGCTGAATTCATGGGGCTTTAGAAGTATGCTAGAGGAGGATGTAAGTTGGAGTTAATAACATTGGGCACATTTGAATGCAGCTTGCTTTTGCCAAGTATGCATTTCATCATATCCACAGAGACACTATGCTGAATTTTTGAAACCCCAAAAGGGGAAAGTACCTTGTTACTTTAAGTAAGGCAAAGGTTCCCCTTGCACATATATGCTAGTTGTTCCCGACTCTAGGGGGCGGTGCTCATCTCTGTTTCAAAGCCAAAGAGCCAGCACTGTCCAAAGATGTCTCTGTGGTCATGTGGCTGGCAAGACTAAATGCTGAAGAGGCACGGAATGCTGTTATCTTCCCACCAAAGGTGGTTCCTATTTTTCTACTTGTATTTTTATATGCTTTCAAACTGCTAGGTTGTCAGAAGCTGGGACAAGTAATGGGAGCTCACTCCGTTACGCGGCTCTAGGGATTCAATAGGTATACCTATGATGGCACTTTAGTACAAAATTGTCTTCTGTCTGATGAGGGATGATGGAAGGGGCTTGAATGCGAAAACATGGGGAAAGAGCTGTAAAATTTGCTAATCTTTAATATTCTAATGTTTAAGACTTTTTAGTTTTGGACAGACTTCTCCAACCTGGTGTCTTATTGATAAGTTCCCTAAAATTGCCACTTGGCCAATGGGTGGTTGGAACTTCTGGAAGATATGTATTTGATGAAAATGATTGAACTTGCAAAAATGGCAACATTGACTTGTTTTATTAGGGAAAATACAACAATTACATTTATTGATGGCTGGAAGTCCTTTATGGACTTTTTGTTGAAAACAGAAAAAAGTGAACTGGTGATTTATGTATTTGTTGATTTTTTAAAAAAAAACAACAGAAATGTTCTGGGGGGAGGTGCTTGCCGCCGACGGTAGCTTAACGAAGCTGCCCTCAGAGTTTTGGTTCGTATATCTATTTAAGATCTTAGATATCACTTTTTCCAGGCAAGGAAAAAGTAGGGAGGGACCCCCAGCTAGTTAGAGTCCTCTTTGAAGTTCACAGCCTTTTTATCTTTTGGCTGTGAACGAAAGAGAGTGATTCAATGAAAGCTGAGTCATTTACTCCGGCCAAAGTTTCTCAGCTGTCTTTTTTCAGCTCAAGGCGAGTTACCCCCCTCCTCAGTACAAGATTTTGCAATTAACTTGTTAAAGCTCAATCTGAGCAGCGACCATACCGGTGAACTTTTTTTTTCTCTATTTAAAATACCAGCTTCAATTTTACCAAAGACTCCTTTGTTTAATTTTTTTTTTTAAAAAATGGCGAATTTATAGCTTCCGCATTTTTTATAACGATATATCTTCAGCTTCCTGGACAGAACTAAGGATATAACTCTTTACAAATCAATTAGCCCCGTTCTTTTGAGAGCCAAGGTGGCGCAGTGGTTAAATGCAGCACTGCAAGCTACTGCTAGATCAGCAGTTCAGCGGTTCAAATCCCACCGGCTCAGGGTTGACTCAGCCTTCCATCCTTCCGAGGTGGGTAAAATGAGGACCCAGATTGTTGGGGGCAATATGCTGACTCTCTGTAAACCGCTAAGAGAGGGCTGAAAGCCCTATGAAGCGGTATATAAGTCTACTGCTATTGCTATTGCTTTTGATGATTTCCTTTTATCAACTGCCAGGGTTTTTGCTGAAATTACCTTATCTCAAACTAATGTGAGTAAAGATTCTGTTTGTTTTCTTTTTATCATGGTACCGAAATCGAAGCAGCCTAGACGCTCTTTTACATCGCAGGCTTTTGTTGCAAAGCCGCAGCTCTTATCTTCCACGCCCCCTACTGGAGAAGTGCTAACGAAAGAATTTCTTTTTGAAACTCTCAATGAATTTAGAGAGGAGATGAAGCAATTTGTTACAGATTTATATGGCAAGCTTGATGCTAAGATTGCCCAAACAAGAGAGGATGTCATGGGAGTTATGACTGTGATGACAGACTATGTTGCTGGAATTGAAGATAAGCTGGAACTCTTGGAGCAAACTAATTCTAACCTGATATCTAAAATTGAGGTGTTACAACAGGAAGTTGAAAATGCAGAAAAACAACTGGTTATGACAAATTATAAAAAGATGGAGCTGGCTTTAAGAGTTAGGGGACTACGTGAAAAGCAACAGGAGAACTTGAAACAGACTTTTTCAGAAGCTTTCAGTCGTTTGGTGGGAAGTCCAGGACTCAACTTTGATGGGCAGATTCAAAAAATTTACCGCCAGAATTCGTGGGCAGCAAAACAGAGACAGCTTCCGAGATATATAATTATATATTTTGCTACAAGAGAATCCAGAAAGGCGATATTACAAGAGTTTTATAATACCAGGCTGCGAATTGATGGACCTCAAATGTTGAGAGCTAGGAGAGACTATACTTTTCTAACTAAAGAACTCAGAAACCGTCAGATACAGTATAGATGGGATGTGCCATCTGGTATTATAGTTACATTTGATGACCAAAAATATCACCTAAGCTCTGTTTGGGAAGCCCGAGATTTTTATTATGAGATCCTAAAGGCGGGACACCTTGGACTTGAGGAAAAACAGAGAGAAGGAGAAGAGAAACAACAAAATACACCATTACAAGACAGAAAGTATCGCTTTTCCCTTCCGGAAAAGCAGAAGATCAAACAAGGATCCAGCCGTGTTCCCAGACGAATTGAAAATAAAGCGGATCGCAGCAACATTTATGAACACCAGCCATTGAATAAGGAGATATTCATGAAACCATTATAACAGTGAAAGTAAACATCTTGCTATATCAAATAGCATAAAAATGATATATTTTTTTTGCAAGGAAATTATATCAAATCAACTGATTTAAAATATTTGCCTTATTTTCAATTTGAACAATACTTTGTGACTTTTGTTTTGCATAAAATTGGTTTAGTTGTACATCGATGAAGAGACATTAAGGTTGAAAGAACAGATGCTGTTCTCCTTGGAAGATATTTTGTATGGGACTTAAAAAAGATTTGGTGGATAACTCTGAATTTTTATATAAGCTGTTGATGACTTATTTTCCAGGGTGAGGAGGGCAGAAACTGTGGTGTTCCTGGATTGGGGTTCAGGTTGAATGGAGTTGGGAGGTGTGGTGTAGATGGGAGGGTAGTGAAGGTTGAATTAGAGCTTACTTTGAGACAGAAAGTAAACTGATTTTTGTATAAACTGTTACTTGAATATAATGACTGGAAGGATATACCCGGGGAGTTTGCAGGAAGGCGGAGCAAATATGAGAGGAGTATGGATGAAGATAAAATATATCTATGTGTATGTATATGTGTTTGTATGTACATATATATGTGTATATGTATGTATATGGACACGGGTAGAGGCAGGACGAAGAGTTAGAAAAAGAAACCGAGAGAAGAATTTGAGAGGTGTTTAAATTGCTTTATAGAGAAGGAGGTATAAAAGGGACAAATTAAAGGTTTGGAAATAGACAGATATTTAGATAAAGAGATAAGGTCCATAGCTAGAGTAGAACTCTATTTGGATAATTTATTTGGTTTCAATAGAGTTTGAAATCCTGCAAGTAATTAATTAATTGTGATCAGGAATGATGTACATTGTTTAAGTCTTAATAATGATGGGAAGCTGAGTTCAATGAAAAGAATTTATTGATTTTTCTCATTTTTTTTGGTTTTTTTTAATTTTCTTCTTTTTTTTTATCTTTTAATTTTTAACTTACTTGGTTTTATTATATTCTAGATTGTGTTGGATAAAAAGCTATACCGGGTATGGGATCTGGGAAGTCAAAGGGGGGTAGGGAGGGGGGATTACAGGGGGGAGGGGGGAGGGGGGAAACATAGTTTCAATTTTCAAAACAATAAGAATGCACCTGTATACTGTTGCTCCTTTTTCTTTTTTTTCTCTTTTCCTTTTATTTTCTTTTTTTTTCTTCCTTTTTTTTTCTTTTAATGTTAGTATAAAATACAAATCGAATAGATTAATGAATAGTAGAAACACACCGAAGTAAGGAGTAGAGGGAAAGGAGAGGGAGGAGTAGAGAGGGAGTGAGAGGGGAATGTAAGGAGGGTGAGATGGGGGAAAGGGGAGAGAGGCATGTTAGAGGGGGAGAGCAATAGCAGTAATAGCAATAGCAGTAGACTTATATACCGCTTCATAGGCCTTTCAGGCCTCTCTAAGCGGTTTACAGAGAGTCAGCATATTGCCCCCAACAATCTGGGTCCTCATTTTACCCACCTCGGAAGGATGAAGGCTGAGTCAACCCTGAGCCGGTGAGATTTGAACCGCTGACCTGCTGATCTAGCAGTAGCCTGCAGTGCTGCATTTAACCACTGCGCCACCTTGGCTCTCTACTTCGAGAGGAAGTAGAAGAGGGGAATGTTGGAGGGGAGAAATGAAAGTTGGAGGGGGAGAAGAAAGGGTGTATGGAGGATGAAGTGTTATGTTGGTTTCCTATGGTGGAATATAAGATGAGTTGTGTTTAATCGCACAGTATACAAGTGATTGTAAAATGAAAATGAAAATAAAACAAAGTTGTAAAGCAAAAAAAAACAGAAATAAGAGATTTATGATGTCACCTTAAAGAGAGAGAATAGACAACAAATTTATTTGAAACTGCTGTAAAGTTTATATATATATATATATATATATATATATATATATATATATATATATATATATATATATATATATATATATATATATATATATATATTTATTGCTATGAAGATTCTCCCTCCCTCCCTTTAAATTTACATTGTATGGTTGCTTTGATTATTGTATAAAACACACACACAAACACACACACACACGAGGCAATTCTGAAAAATACAATCTTAAGAAGACTGAAGGACCTAAATTACACATGGGAAGGTACTATATTTGTCTTGTCTTGTGGTTTCAATGTAACTCATAGAAAACATAAGTAATGCACAGTATATGTCATTATAATTAATCACAAGAATTGAATCTGAGCTGCCATTTGAAAGATGGGAAATGAAAGAGAAGAACAAGAATTCTTGACATGAAAATCTGGGAAGAAAAAAGGAGGCGAAGAGGGAGAGATGGAGATAATAAAACCATTCTTTTCTTTTTGTTTTTTATATATATATTTATTTTACAACATATAAAAATTCCATTTTTAGTTAAACAGTGTGCTGTCTGGGTACAAATATTTTTAGGAAATAAAGTGTTTACAAGAATGTTTATTACATTTCAATAATAGTAATAATAGTAATAATAGTAATAATAGTAATAATAGTAATAATAGTAATAATAGTAATAATAGTAATAATAGTAATAATAGCAATAATAGCAATAATAGCAATAATAATAGTTAATAATAGTTAATAATAATATAAATAAAAATGTAAATGTTCGTTTGTTCAAAATTGCTAATCTCCGAAAGTTCTTCACCGATTGCTTTGAAATTTTGACACAATGTTGCATTCGAATATGCGCATGTTTTTATATACCTATATTATATAGATGTCACACCTGTGACAGGTAAAAACATGCTTTTTAAAAAACCAGCTGTTGGACGTAAAAGCAACACATGCTATACTAAATATTTCACGATTCCATTTCAATGTTTCCGATTGCATTGTTATATTGAATTTTCATAGATTTCAATTTATTTTCATTTTGATTTAATTATTTCATGTGACATTGCATTGGAACTCAGTTGCGTCATTTACCATAGGATTCATTTTGTGAGTATAGTATATTCAGAACAGTTCAGCCTCTCTCCAGCTTCATCCCGATGGTCCCTTTATATATGTGGCTGGGCTGTGGCCGCACCCTTTCTGCCCCTCCTCCGATGAGCTTTGGCCATTTCCACCAAGGGGAGCCAAAGCCCTTTGGCATCCCCTTCCCCTCTCTCCCCTCCCCTCCTGTGGGCCTTTGCTCCATCCCTCAGCCGCCTCCCCCCGCCCTTAAGTCAGCCTCCCCTTGCCCAGCCCAGCGGAACTCCAGAGGAGGCAGAGGCAGAGTGTCTCCTCAGCTCGGCCAGCTGCACGCTCTCTCCAACCCCCCTCACAGCGAGCCAGTACGGCCTTGCTAAGGCAGCTCTGGCGGGGCGGCAGCGGCAGTGTCAGCCTGAGGTGCAGCGGGGTTGGGGCAGCTGCTGGGTGCCCCGTGAGGTGGTGGCTGCAGCGTTGGCAGCGTCTCTGGATGGGGCCGTGGCTGGTGGGGCCCCTATCATGAAAATGGTTAATGCAGTGTTTTCAACAATTGAATCGGGATCCATCTTGGAAACGAACCAGTTAATGTACAGCGCAGCTGTAATAGTCACTAATGAACTAGGCATTAAAATCAAAGTACCTAGTCACACAACAGAAAAAGCATCAAAGCCAAAGTGGAAAATCCGATTAGAACAAAAAGTCAAAAAATTAAGGGCAGATGCTAGTAACTTAAAGAACATGCATGAGCAAAGGCTTAAAAACAACAAAATCATAGATTGGCTAATCAGAAGATATAGATTGAAAAGCAGGCCACAGTTGAATTCTGGAAAGAATTGTGGGAAAATGCAAAGGACTACAATAAGGAAGCAAAGTGGATACATGACTTTGAGAAAAGCATTGGCAACAAACAAATGCAAGTATTGGAAATAACAACTGAGATGGTCAGAAATCGAGTAAAAAAGGTAAAGAATTGGACATCACCTGGAAAGGACCAATTACATGGTTTCTGGCTCAAATATCTGACCAGTTTACATGTAATATTGGCCAGGCAACTGAATGAAATTTTACAAAAGGGCCAAACTGATGAATGGTTGACAACTGAGTCCCTCCGGGAATAGGGCGGCATATAAATGCAATAAACCTTTAAAACTTCAAACTGGAAAAACATACTTGATTCAGAAAGATGCAACTAAAGGAACAACACCAGAAAACTACAGACCAAGAACATGCTTGCCAACAACCTTCAAATTACTCACAGGCATTATTGCAGATAACATGATGGATTATTTGGAAACAAACAACATCTTGCCAGTAGAGCAAAAAGGCAACAAAAGAAGGAGCAGGGGCACAAAAGATCAGCTTCTAATTGATAAAATGATATTAGAAAATTGTAAGAACAGAAAAACGAACTTGAATATGGTCTGGATTGATTACAAAAAGGCATTTGACTCACTGCCACATAGTTGGATCATAAAATGCTTAGAAACAACTGGCATTAGCAAAAATATTACATCCTTTACTGAAAAGGCGATGAAACAATGGAGAACTGAGTTGGCAGTAGGAAATGAGATCTATGGAATGGTTAATATCAAGCGAGGAATTTTCCAGGGTGATTCACTTTCACCTCTTCTCTTCATCATCGCAATGATCCCACTATCAGTAATCTTAAAAAAAATGAAATTAGGTTACCAAACAGCCAAAGAAGCTGAAAAAAATTCGCATTTACTATATATGGATGATTTGAAAATCTATGGAAAGTCAGAAATAGAAATCCAATCATTGACAAACACAGTCCGAGTATTCAGCACCGATATTTCAATGCAGTTTGGCATGGAAAAATGCGTCACTGTATCCATAAAAAGGGGCAAAATCACTGCATGTGAGGGAATTGAAATGCCCAATGGCCAACTAATTAAATGCAATGAAAATGAAGCCTACAAATACTTAGGCATTCTGCAGTTGGATAACATCAAGCATGGAGAAGTAAAAACTATTGTCAGGCGAGAGTACATCAACAGAGTTAGGAAAATTTTGAAATCTAAATTGAATGGTGGAAATACAATCAAGGCCATAAATACCTGGGCAATACCAGTTATAAGTTACTCACCTGGTATAGTTAACTGGACACAAGCTGATTTGGACATTTTGGACCAAAAAACCAGGAAACTAATGACAATGCACTACAGTTTACATCCACGTGGTGATACTGATAAACTGTACCTGCCCCGAAAATCAGGTGGCAGAGGATTATTACAAGTGAAGCAAACAGTTGAAGAAGAAAAACATGCACTGGCTGATTATTTAAAAGAAAGTCAAGAACATCTATTAATTGAAGTAAAGAACAAAAATCTACTGAAGGCCCAACAGACGAAACAAGAATACAGAAAAGATGTGATAAAATCAAGAATGGAGAGTTGGCAGAACTGCATGGCCAATTTCTGGAAAAAATAAAAGATAAAGTGGACAGTGAACAAACTTGGTTATGGTTATGGTTAAAGAAAGAAACAGAGTCACTAATCCTGGCTGCGCAAGAACAAGCTATCCGCACAAATGCCATTAAGGCCAAAATCGAAAAATCCTCTGATGATGCCAAATGCAGACTTTGCAAAGAAGCTGATGAAACTGTTGATCACATACTCAGCTGCTGTAAAAAAATCGTGCAGACTGATTATAAATTGCGGCACAATTCAGTAGCACAAATGATCCATTGGAATTTGTGCAAAAATTATAATATTAAAACAGCAACAAACTGGTGGGAACATCAGCCTGAAAAAGTCACCGAAAATCAGATGGTCAAGATCATGTGGGATTTCTGTATACAAACGGACAAAATACTGGCCCATAATGTACCAGACATCACACTGGTTGAGAAAAATAAGGTCACAATCATAGACATTGCAATACCAGGTGATAGCAGGGTCGCCGAGAAGGAACATGAAAAAATCGCAAAATACCAGGACTTAAAAATCGAAATTCAACGACTATGGCACAAACCAGCAGTGGTAATTCCAGTGGTAATTGGCACACTGGGTGCTATTCCAAAAGCACTGTAATTACATTTGAAACAGTTGAAAATTGACAAAATCACCATCAGTCAAATGCAAAAAGCCGCACTGCTTGGAACTGCATGCATATTACGAAAATACGTTATGACATCCTAGGCCCCTGGGTGGGGCCCGACTAGTAATCAATGCCAAATCCAGCGAAACAACTGGCCGCTGTGATACAATTCTGTTGTTGCGAATAATAATAATACCACCAAATCCAGTTGAAACATGTAGATCAGCCATCATAATAGCAGAATAGAAAAGAAATGTGGGGGGATCACAAAATACAAAGCTTGGCAAATATAAGTAGAATGACTGAAGCAATAGAAAGCAACAATAGTATCTATAATAATAGACATATTGGGTGCAATCCCAAAACAACCGGAGCACTACTGGAACACCATCAGCATTGAGAAAATCACCTTCAGTCGATTGCAAAAGGCAGATTTAGCTGCGATGATACCTGTAACACCATCAAAGTCTGGAATGTTCTACCTGTCTCTATTGTTACATCCTCAAACCCCCACAGCTTCAACCTTAAACTGTCTACCACGGACCTCACCCCATTCCTAAGATGTCCATAAAGGGGGTGTGCATAAGCGCATCAGCTTGCCTACTGTCCCAGTCCTATTGTCCCCATTTATTCGTTCCCATTTCCCGTTCTATTATAATTGTATAATAATAATAATAATAATAATAATAATAATAATAGTAGTAGTAGTAGTAGTAGTAGTAGTAGTAGTAGTAGTAGTAGTAGTAATGCCCTAACAACATACCTTTTAAGAATCCGTATCAACCATCAAAGCCAGTCAATGATATTTGGAATACATTTTTAAATGTTCAGTTGACTGAGTTTCATGTTTAATGAATAAAGTAAATGATGATGATGATGATGATGATGATGATGATGATGATGATGATGATGATGATGATACATTAACAGCTCTTAGGTCGACTTGAACAGTTAAATTTTACCAGTCCCAGACTGTGAATCAAATTGAAGATTAAAGCAATGATGATGATAATGATGATGATGATGATGGTGATGCACTTGGTTGATACCTAGGATGCTGGCAGCAACCTGTATCAACCATTAACACCACTCAATGGTATTTGTGATACATTTTTGAATGTTGACTGTGTTTCATGTTTAATGAATAAAGTATATAATAATAATTCCTGATCCTGCCTTTCCACCACCAAACAGGCAGGCAGGCCACTCCTCCACCCCAATACCTGATCCTGCCTTTCTGCCACCAAACAGGCAGTTAGATCCTCGTGGCTGGGCCTGGACAGCTATCTGGTGTGGTTCCTATGGTTATGGGATTACCATCTTTGGATCAGTAGTGGCTTAGCCACTGTGAACCAATCCAGGCACCTACCATCACTAATGAGAAGAAATCAACAAAATTCCACACCGGGTTGGTTGTCGCCCAGGTCAACAAGGACCACGTGAAATGGCCTCCAGTTGACTCCTGGACATCTGTTGAAAAAGGGGCTACAGGGCTCAGTTGTTACTGCCAGGGAATCAGGGTGTGCAATTGCAAAGTGACTGGAATCAAAGCACAAAACCTGGACAATCAAAGAAAATAGAGAAATCATCAAAAATTGCTACCAGGCAGAACCAACAACCAGGGGATTTCAAAAAAGAACAATGCAACTGTGGAAGGAAAAATACCCAGAAAATGACACAACTGAACAAAGTTTAGTGGATCAAAGACACTTCATCATCCATAATAAAATTTTCACAGATGTGAAAATGCAACATCTAGAAATATTGGCTAAAAAGAAAACAACGTAATGATGAACAAGCTGAAGAAAGTGTTCCAACATATGAACAAAGTAACCTGCTTGAGTGGGGTGGGGTGGGGTGGACTAAATGACCTATAAGGTCCCTTCCAACTGTTAATCTGTTAAATACATTTATTAGGTGATTTTCCTCCACCAAAAATTAAATTTAAAAATCTGAGGAGTTGCTATGAGGAAGAGCTTCAAGGCTGCCAAGACATCACCTTATTGTCACAATTACAACACTGTGTAATAATAGCACTTTGAAATAATGGTATTGTAACTGAACTTTTAGAGAGAGAGGCTGGCTTAAATGCAAGAGCCAGTTAGACAAGGTTTTGTATTGATGGAAAAATTGCCTGCTCACTAATTTTGTACAGCAATAATATTTCAAATGGGAAGAGTTATTTGATGCAATTTCAAATGCATAACAGATAAACTAGAAATAAATTGGATAAACGGTAGTCAACACAAACAGTGCAAGATGCACAGTTTCAGAGCTAATTCTGAAGCAATTCCAAGACCTTGGCTGAAAGCCAAGTCCTGTTACAAGTAGTGGGTTGCTCCAGGTTCAGCCGAACTGGTAGTAGCGGCAGCAGGAGGCTCCGCCCACCCACCCGGACACTTCTGGCATGCGCAGAAGCATCACATGCAGGAGCATGCCCAAAACTGGAAGTGAAAAAATTGGCAACCCACCACTGCCTTGTTCTTAACTTCTGGGGTTTTATTTTAGGCAGGTTTAGAAACTTCCATATGCCTTCTTTTTGAAAATCTGTTGCTATCTTATCATTGTTAATATTTATTTCCATGCAATTGAGCATATGGAAACATCCCATCCAAATCTGTGCCTTTATTTATTGATAAATCTCCTAATTTTTGGCAATGTTTGAATAAGTGTAATTCCCATTATGTTAATAAAAGGCTAAGAAACATCAGAGGCTTTATGTAGTGACGAGCTATCAATATAGAGAATCGAAGGTTGTCTGGGCTAATTTTTAGAGATGGCCTATAGAATATCTCAGTCTATGAAAACATAACAACAGTTTAATTTTCCCAGTTTAATTGAAGCAAATTGGAACAAATGTTGAAAACGTAACAGTTTTTAATATATTTCTATGCTTTCAGTTATTCAGAGGTGCTAAGTTGGCAAAGTCAAATTTCATTAATTTTTCTCTCAATTTTGTAGAGGGTAGAGTTATTAGCTGCAATAAGTCAAGAAAGTTTGTTCCATTTTAAAACTATGAATATTGCAAATGAACACCTAGCCTGGTTAATAAAGCAGCTCTATTTCCACTTGGAAAATGAATGTGCTTTTTTCTGTGTTGATGTTGTTTAAAGTCAGAGTGGTTATACAATTCTATGAAAATAATTCATGAGTGTCATTAACTCATCAAAATCAGTAGCTTTTGAAATAGAGAGAACCTTGGCTAAACCAATGAGAAAAATAAGACGCACAGCATAGAATTACAATCTTTAACATATATCAAATGCATTTTCTGCCTCCTCCTCCTCACCACCACTCTGAGGATCTAATAAAATTAATCAGCAGTTTTAAATTATCCTCCACTAGTAGTTTAATATTTTGAAAACCTTTTTTAATTCCACTTCATGCTAGGATCATAATGTGTTTAACAGTGCTCTGGGACTTGAACTCTTTTTGAGGCTGTGCTTTCAAGTGGCAAAATGCTTGTGGAAGAGCTCTGGATGTTTAGCTCACTCTTTTGTCTACTCTCTCTATCCGTGTATGAAATAGGGAAGTTGCAACATTTCTCCAGGGAAGACAAAAACACTTGATGGTTCTATATTTTCTTGCTTGGATACACTGAGATGAACTTTTTTTTGGTTCTTTTGCACATGAAAACCAGGAACTAGATTTAGTAACTCCTGTTTGGAGAGATTTATTTTTAACTGCCTTGAGCTGTTAGTGGTGAGAGCCTTCTCCAATTTAATGGCCTCCTGATCAGTGGTGGGGTTCAGATTTTTCTACTACTGGTTCCGTGGGCATGGCTTGATGGGCATGGCATGGCTTGGTGGGTGTGGCAGGGGAAGGTTACTGCAAAATCTCCATTTCCTCCTGATCAGCTGGGACTCAGGAGGCAGAGAATAGATGGGGGCAGGGCCAGTCAGAGGTGGTATTTACCGGTTCTCCGAACTACTCAAAATTTCTGCTACCAGTTCTCCAGAACTGGTTAGAACTGGCTGTATAACACCTCTGCTCCAGATGTAGTCAGACTTCAAATCCCAGAATTCCAAGATATTATGATGGAATTTTAATCCCAATATATTTAGACAATGCCATATTGGAGAAGATTGCCCATGATTTTCAGGCATGGAAATAAGAATAGTGGCTCTCATCCTGGTATAGAGGAGTTCATTCTCACACTGTCCCTATCTTAGCCAAAATAAAATTTTGCTAACTTTCCCTAATGTATCAATTTGACCTACTTTATCTTCTGGGTGCAAAACTCTACTAGCCCATTAATGGTATCACAGAGGTCTTGAAATTGTATCAGATAAATTAATTAATTTACAGAAAAAGCATTAATTCTAGTAGTACAATAAGACAAACTTTCTGGAACTTTAAAAAATAGTCTAGTTATCAATGTAAATCCTAAGCTTTTCTACTTGGAACAATGTCCCACTGGGTTCAGTAGCATTTAATCTTGAGTAGATAGGCTTAGTAAATATATGGGCAATAGTTGCTGGGTTAGAACAAGATTAAAATTAGCCTTTGAGCAGTCCATGCTTGCATCTGAATCTCTTGGTTTAGGAAAAATTACAGACGTTTTTGAGGAACAAACTGTATTGATGAAGTTGATGGCATGGTATACACTATTTTTTCAATAGTAGTATGAGGAGAGGAAACTAGATAAGGAATATATTTTGTGTGAGTATGTGATGGAGCTGCCTCAGTGGGGGCTGCCTTTAAAGCAATTTTATTCCAATCCTAACTCAAAAATCCACTATAGAATATAGATAATTTTAATTTAGTGACATAATTGGGACCACCAAATTAGTTAAGAAAAATGACTGCTAAGTGAAACTGCGCCAGTCTTTATGATGTTACTTCAGCTTCCTTTTGCTTTACAGACCTGCAAAGGTCATAAATGTCAGGATTGGTTGCAGAAATTATTTTTTATCATTCTCGTAACTAGAAACAGCTAAACAAAGGCTACATCCTAAACCAGGAGTCCCTAATCCCTGGCTGCAGCCCATTTGAAACCAAGCTGAGGATGTGGTGGGTGCACATGCACAGCTCCGTATGCGTATGGTTGCTTGCCCCTCATGCAGAACCATCCTCTCTACTCTCCCCCTGCTGGTCCGCAAAGCCAGAAATGCTGGAAACCGCTGTCCTAAACAAAGAATTCCTTGTGTGTCAAATCACACTTGACCAATAAAGAATATTCTGTTCTGTTCCATTCCCTTCTATTGTATCTATTCCTATAAACAAGGAATACATTCTGTTCAGCACCATGGAGAGGGACATAGGTTTTAAGTCCTTCTCCCGTACACATAGTTGAATGTTGGGGTTAAAAATGAGCCATACGGAAGCAAACCACAGCATAACTGCCACAAACATAATTATGTGTTATTACCATTTTATTTATTTAAGCTTTTTTCTTCTTTTCACCCCTCCAAATGTTATGAAGAAATGCTAGAAGGAATGAGATTTTTTTTTTCATATTTTGAATATTTTAAAGGAACAAAAAAAATAGACACATTTTCCTCTCTGATATGGTGCATTGTAATTCCACTATGCTGGGCAAACTAGCAAAAATGTCTGCTTCTATAAGCTGAGATTGGTGAGTGGGTGATCAATTTTACCAACTGAAGTAAAGTTCTGGAATAGTTGTTCCCACTCAGTATAGTATTTGGAATGAGATGCCTTAAGATTCCTATTCAGATTTTACAAAAGTAGTTATACTCATCCTTGGAGCAGCAGTGATGATGTTTCTCCTGCATATTGTTTCTGTAACTTCAGTTCAGGACAAACATGCATTTATATAGGGCAGATGTGTGTATTGAGAAGACTTTCCTACATATGGCTGTGCATATGTTTATTCTACATATGTTACTTCATGATAGGATTGGAAACTAACATACATGTATGTGATGAATTATTCAGAATATACAGCCTATCTGTCTTGTATATGTAGATGACTCCCCCCCCCCTCATATCACAGGATCAGTGGTGCAATTCAGCCAGTTCTATCTGGTTCAGGTGAACTGGTAGCGGTGGCAGCGGGAGGCTCCATCCACCCACCTGGACATCATCACGTCCCATTTTTGATGCTCTGTGCATGCGCAGAGGTGGCATGTGCGAGCAAAGCGAGTGCACTCACGTGCTCACATTTGCGAACTGGTAGCGAAGGTAAGTTGATTTCACCCCTGCACAGGATCAATATAATATGTTGGATTCTGCTACTGATCATTATAACAACTTTTGCAATTAGTTGATAGGACTAGAGTTCTTGTTCCTTGAAATACTTGGGTATAACGAGAAGTGTGAGAAGTCTTATATTGTTATCTTGTCATTCTCCCTGTGTGTGTATTTTTTACTATGGTAAATACAGATTAAAGATGAAATAGAGTAGATGAGATGGATCAAAAATAGTAGCAATTCCAGAGGTAGAATTTCCAGAAAAGAATGGAGGTGGGGGGGGGGATGGAAGTGAAAGAAAGAGATTATTGCTATAGCTATGGCTATTTACTACAGAATAATGCAACGGTGACCAACTTACAAGATATTGCCAACTACAATTTACATAATGTCCATCTTCAGAATCATATTGGTTGGAAATTGTTCCCCAATATTTGGGAGGACTAGAAGTTCTCAATTTCTGTGATTTCTATAAGGCTAGCTCCACAAGTAGTCAATCTAATTCACTCTTTAAAATCAAATGGATAATTTGTGCAGTAGTCTTTAAACTCGATTAGTCTATCACACAATTCTTGTTATCTGCATTCATTTACAGATAATTATAACACTACTTTAAGTGAGAAAAGCATTGGAAGTTACATACCTAAGTATCACCAAATTCCATTTTAGAATAGGTAAATCCCTCCTGCCTGAACCTAACAATGTAAAACTTCATTATGTTCTTAAATTACAGGCTTTTTTAATTGCCATTTTAAAATGGTTGTTTTTGTATTTCAAATGGCAGCTACAATGAACGTTAGAAAAATGCTCCACGCTCTTCATTCGAGATGTATTTTTAGGTGATTAAAATACGCCTTGATTGACTAATCTTGTTGATTAATGGATGACAGCTTGAGTTCTGTAACACTTATCCGGGTGTTTTATTGAAAAGAATGTTTATTGGATTTTTATTGTTTCCCAATAAATATGAATAAGGATAAGGTTGCACGAGGAAGCCACTGATTGGAAAGTACAATCAGCTTCTATATTGCCTTCCCAACCAAAGGTTCATCATTAGTTTAATAGAAAGAAGGACTAGGGGAGACATGATATCAGTGTTCCAATATCTCAGGGGTTGCCACAAAGAAGAGGGAGTCAAACTATTTCCCAAGGCACCTGAGGGTTGAACAAGAAGCAATGGGTGGAAACTAATCAAGGAGAGAAGCAACTTAGAACTGAGGAGAAATTTCCTGACAGTTAGAACAATTAATCAGTGGAACAGCTTGCCTCCAGAAGTTGTGAATGCCCCAACACTGCAAGTCTTTAAGAAGATGTTGGATAGCCATTTGTCTGAAACAGTATAGGGTTTCCTGCCTAGGTAGGGGGTTGGACTAGAAGACCTCCAAGGTCCCCTCCAACTCTGCTATTGTATTGTATTGTATTAAGTATTCTTGTGTTTCCTTGTATGCAGAATGTATACTTAAAAAAAAAACCCCATGTCAGGAAAGTGATGTAAATGCAATGGAGGACCACCGAGACACAGAAAGCTGTTTTATACCACATCAAATCAGTGGTTTGTCTAAAGACATATGGCTAAATGTGCAGATATTGCAGACTTCTTTTATTATAGATGCTGAAGATGTATAGAAATTGCACTTCATTCTCTTTTGAGACCTAGAGCAAAAGAATTTCTAAGGCACTGACAAGAAAAAAAAAACCACTTCGTTTGTATAATTCAGGCTGTAGAGCTGCCTCTTTCAGGAAGGATTGGGTTCAGTATCTAAAAGGCCGTATGAGCAATGCAGCTACCATTTTAAAGAATCTGAGTGGCCTTGCCTCCCCCTCCTTGTTTGTTAGTAACTTTCTGAATGCCTTCCAGAGTTCCTGGTCACCCCTGGATGTCTTTTTCAGTGATGATGATAAATATAGAGCAAGCTGCAGAATCTCAATTTGCTCAGGCAAAGGTTCTGCCAGCAAAAAAAAAAAAAAAAAAAAAAAGCAAGAAAGCACTTTTGTAATATCAATGTGAACCTTGGACCAAGCACCTGCATTTCTGAGCCAGAGAAAGGATGACTGTCTCCTATGGCAGGCTATCAGGACAACCTAGCCAGTTACAAAGATAGATTCCGTCTTTCTACTTCCATCCATTCTTGGATGAAAGATTGTAACCTTTAAATTTGGAATATGGAAACCACAGGACATAATTACAGCAATGCATTCCCCCCTCCCCTGGCTAGTAATTCAAGGGCTTCCTTAGGAAATGTTCTCATGGAATCAAAGCAGTGGTGAAATTCAATTTTTTTTGGAATTACCAGTACTGTGGGCATGGCTTGATGGGCGTGGCAGGGGAAGGATACTGCAAAATCTCCATTCCCACCCCACTCCTGAGGGAAGAATATTGCAAAGTCTTCACTCCCACCCCACTCCTAGGGGAAGGATATTGCAAAGTCTCCACTCCCTCTACACTCTAGGGCCAGCCAGAGGTGGTATTTACCAGTTCTCCAAACTACTCAAAATTTCCGCTACCGGTTGTCCAAAACCTGTCAGTACCTGCTGAATTTCACCCCTGAATCAAAGGCTTAGAAAACATCTCATACATCTTCTTCTTTCAGTTTTTTTATGCTGTGTTATCCCAGTCTAGAAGATGACTAGTGACGTTCTATAAGGACAGCACCAAAGATGGGGCAGGTCAGCTGCTGATGGAGGGCAGATGAAATTAAGATGTCTCTTAAGCTACTGCACGGGGCAGGGTTAGTGTGAGTGGAAAGTAAGATAATGGGAAGGTCAGATATTCAAGAAAGCTGCAAACACAGATGCTTTTCACAAAGCCTGAAACGTTGGTTGGGGCTGTCCAACTATTTTTAATGTCCTTCTATATTATCCTTTACAGATGGCTATCTTGTCTTTTGTCTACTTTTTATGGGATCTAAATGATGGATATTCAATTATCATCTCCTTGGATGTCCATGTTATATTTAGAACAGTGTTTCACTTAAAATCTTTCTGTAACTTGATTCTTCCTGTGCGGATAGATATAGCTTTTAAGCTGCAGAGAGAACAATATAAATATATGAGTAAGGAGAGGGGAAGGACGGAAGAAATAAATGAGCACAAGAGCCATTACTGACTCAGTGTGGCAGAGGGTAGAGTGAACACTGATGCCACAAGCGGACCTGCCTACCATTTTACTACAGGCAGAGGAAATGTATAGTCTTCTCCAACTTTGGGCTCGCCTAATGCTCTCATATTTCGAACCAATAGCCCAAGTGTTCAGGCCGATGATAGAGTAGCTCAACACACTTGTGTGACCCTTGGCAGAAAAGACTGGCATAAGGTCTCATGATCGGGAAATAATTTCATCAGATATATGAGCTACTACTTTGCATAATAGCAATAGCACTTAGACTTATATACCGCTTCATTGTGCTTTCACAGCTCTCTCTAAGTGGTTTTCAGAGTCAGCATATTGCCCCCAATAATCTGGGTCCTCATTTTACCTGCCTCGGAAGGATGGAAGGCTGAGTCAACCTTGAGCTGATGAGATTTGAACTACTGAACTGCAACTAGCAGTCAGCTGAAGTAGCCTGCAGTACTGCACTCTAACCACTGCGCCACCTCGGCTCTATAACATATTGAGCCATAGGCACATTGTGCATGGCTCAATAGTGGCTCTACCATTATGTAAATAGGAAATTAAATGCAGAAAGACCAAAATGGATGTACTTGTAACTTTTTATTTCGCTCTGATCTCACACTAAAAACTACCATTAGAACAACACTATATGCATGGGACGAGGTAGATTGCTATAATTTATTTATTTGTATCCCATCTTTAATACATTGGTGAGTAAACCCAATGCACCTTCCTCTTCCTATTGTCCCCACAGGTCCTCACCAGGTCCTCACTCTGTAAAGTGAGTTGGATTGAAAGAGAGTGACTGACCCAAAATCTCCCCATCTGGCTAAACTTTTTAAGTTTAATTATTTTTAAGAAATTTTAAACCTTTTCTTGACTTTTTCTCTGTCTTTGAATCTTCCTACAGGGAAGAAGAGAACTCGAGCAGCTGTTGTTGCCCAATATCCATTTGCGGCTGTTATTCCCCAAGCATAATATTGGTTCAGCGTGTAATAAGTAAGTATTAATAAAGGCAAGATTTTTTTTTAAAAAAGTATAAAAAACGAAGGGTAAACAAGAATAATCTTGCAGAGCTGAAGTTCTTGAAAACTTGGATTTATCTCACTGACCTCACAGAAGGTCACAGAGGGAGGCTCTTAGGTGACAGAAAAGTGGAGCTGTCTTTTCTAAAAGAGACATCTGATGAGCCAACTGCTGAAACCAGCAACTCCAGTTCTAGAAGCAGAGCATCCGTGATCCCTATCAGGGTGAGGAGCTAATCCTACCAGTGATCTCCTGTAAAATC
This sequence comes from Thamnophis sirtalis, assembly GCF_051295495.1. Classification (NCBI taxonomy): domain Eukaryota; kingdom Metazoa; phylum Chordata; class Lepidosauria; order Squamata; family Natricidae; genus Thamnophis; species Thamnophis sirtalis. The sequence goes on from NW_028261383.1 coordinate 134,582,014, forward strand.
ATGCTGGTGTGTCTCACTTGTCTAGTAAACAGAGGAGCTGAGATGCCCAGAATATTAAGATGGTTGCTTTGAGATTTGATGCATGAACCTTCCTAGGTGACTGGAAAGCATAAACAAGGGGCTTGACACTAGCATGAAAGATTCAACTCCTTGATTAGATTCAAAATCCAACCTGCTGGGAGCCTAGAAAGGAGGAGGGGTATAGCAATGACAGAAGATTTTTCTAATTACCAGGGAAAGGAGGGAAATGTGCTAAAAATCTCATTAGGAAATGAATAATTAAAAATCAGTCAGGAAATTGCTCCAATGGGAAAGGTTGAAGTGCAATTAGTGAAAGTAGAGGTGTACAGCAACTATTATTTTCCATCCAGTATGGCAGGTTCTTCTATCATCCTGATATTTGACGAAATGTCCTTGGTGGCCAGATAAACTCTATAAAAGTAGGGTTAATTCAAGGTTGACTCAGCCTTCCATCCTTTTGAGATGTGTAAAATGAGGACCCAGATTGTTGGGGGCAATAGGCTGACTCTATAAAATGCTTAGAGAGGGCTGTAAAAGCACTGTGAAGCGGTATATAAGTCTAAGTGTTATTGCTAATGTAGTCTTTCCCAGCAATGCTATATTACAACTTTTATACGACTTCAGTAGCATAATTATTGGGAATTATGGAAGTAGTCTAATGCATCTGGGTAGCATCATTGTGGAAGGCTGCCATTGCTTTAATGGATCACTGGAAAAAATGTTTTTCTTAGTGCAGATCTTGTTTGAAGGAGCCAAAAGTTCTTGATCAAAAGTGTATCTGGCAAACGCAAACCCATCACCATAAGATTATTATTTCAGCTAGTTAAAACCCTGAGGATTCTTTTACCATATTGTGATTATACTGTATATCAAAATGTTGTTCATCAAAGAATCCCATAATTTATACTTGGCCAACAACAAATATCTTATTTATTTGCTAGCTCTCTTTGGTCTGCACCTTTCAATTTAATCTGATTTAGACCACATTTAATATTGGGAACATCCAACTAGAGATAATAACAGACTTTGTGGGGTAGGAACCAAGGTAATTTTTTCTTTCCTTCCCCTATGTTTTCTTTGTGTTTACCATTCAGTCTGAATATGAATGTTCATACATTCAAAGATTATTTTAGAATTACTGTCAGTTCTCCTGGGTAAACCAGACAAGAATCATGAGAAGGTGAGCTAAATCTAATTTATGATAAGGCTACATTAAGAGAATCTATCAAGTCTAAAGGAGCAAACTTCACATCACCACTTTTAACTGTCTAAAAAATTAGGGTGAGTCCTTTCTAAATTTCTTCTTCTGATCATTAACCCATTGGGGATCCTGCCTTTCTTGTTTAATTTTTCCCATTATCCTTCAGTACTCTACTGCATCTACCAAGCTGATAGCTCAAACCTCACTCAAGGTTTCACCAAATTTCATTTCTTAATTACTTTTGGTTTTACTTTCTTTCTTTTCTCTTTTTAAATTGCTTTTTAAACATTGAGAACCTTCAGAACTGCACATACTAATATATTTACTTGGTGATTTCCCCCCTTCAATCCTTTATGAAAGAAAATTATGAGTTTAGGTTTTGTAAAAAATATTTTTCTGGAATATAAACCAAAAGGTAGAGTATCATTTAGAAAGTTTTAAATTGATTAAGGGTTTAAAAGGACTTGAATTAAGACTTTGAGATTAATTAAATACCCCCCCCCCAAATTATATGGTTACATTTGAAAACAGATAACTGATAAGATAATTTTGAAGATTGGTCACTAGAGGGTACCAAATGAAAATGAATGTATCAATAGATTTATGAGAGAGAGATATAACTTTTAGGTGCAGAAAATAATTTAAAAGTTATCCATGATACATAAACTGGATGGTGTTATGGAATTGGAACAGGTTTTAAATAAAATTAATAATGATGTAACTGGAGACTTAAAAATATGTAAGGAGATAGAAAAAGAAAATGGTAGATATACAAAAAGATGAGTTGTTGGCGATGCAAGTGAAACTGACTGATGTTTTAACAATTAAAAAAGTCATACAAATACTAAACCAGAAGAATGATGTGAGTATCATTCTTTTATATGTGATTTACAAAACTGATTTTTAAAGTTGTCAATGATTTTGTGAGAAGAGACAGTGAGAATATGAAGAGTGATATGGATAAAGGCCTTATATTGGATCTACAAAAGGGGCTTGTAAGAGTTGCCAAAATTTTTGTGAGAAGAGACAAAGGGAGTACAAAAACAAAAGAGATGTTTGAATATTTTCTGAGGAAACTAAAGATTGTTATGAGAAAGATTACAGAGCTAGTTTATTTGATCAAGTCTAACATGGATGGTTTGCTATTTCTGGTAAAGTTGAGTGACCTTTGTGGGCTAGGACTGGATGACAATGTTTTAAAAGTTTGCTTTATTTGAAGAAATGAGATAGGAGGATTTGTTTAAATAGAAAATGTGAAATAAACGCAAAAAGAAGGATTCAGAGTGGGCTTATTACATATTAGGTATAGTTTACTATACTTATGTTGTTAGTTCTAACCCTTAATGGGATTTTTTCTAATTAAGATGGCATGATGAGACTTTAAAGATTTGTTTATAGAAAATGGGATGGGATATGGGATGAAGAGGTGGTTGATTGTACATTAAGAGAGAGTGATAAGCTTTTAATGTTAATTATACTTGCTGGGGATGAAGAAGGAGAGATCTTCTTTTCACTTTGCTTTTTTCCTTCTGTACTTTTTATTTTTATATATTTTTATACTTTCTACTTTTTGTATTTTGTAGTTTGCGTTAGTTTTAACTGTCTAATATACTTCTTAATAAAAATGATTACAAAAAAGGTAAAAGAACGATAGGCCAAACCCATAGACTAAACCAAAGTGAGGAGGGCCCACACTCTGAGTGGACAAGCTCATGTCATCTGTGAGTGCAACACTAACAGTATGCACAGGTTTTTGACACTTCCTTCCTTACAAGGTGGTTGAAATTTGGGTGTAGGAATTTACTGTCTTTCATTAAAATACCAAGTTTTTTTTAATTTCTCTCCAGCATCTCAGGGAACAGAAACCTAAAAGCTAATAAAATCTTTGGTGGTGCAATGGTTAGAATGCAGTACTACAGGTTACTTCTGCTGATCACCGGCTGCTAGCAGTTAGGCAGTTCGATTCTCACCGGCTCAAGGTTGACTCAGCCTTCCATCTTTCCAAGGTTGGTAAAATGAGGATCCAGATTGTTGAGGGCAATAGGCTGACTCTGTAAACCACTTAGAGAGGGCTGTAAAGCCCTGTGAAGTGATATATAACAATGGTGGGTTCCAGGTGGTACGACCTGGTACAGCCGTACTGGTAACAGCCAGGAGCAGCAGCCACCATACCAGTACAGTGGCTCATTTGCCCCCCCACCCATTTTCCATAGCTGTTTATAAGCGCAACCAGCCAATTGCGCACACACGCACAGCATGCAGTGCCTGCACAACTTCCGTTGAGCAGCTGGGTGTTGCAGGGCGGTGGTGTGTGCATGCGTGCGCAGCATGTTTGTCCGACTAGGATGCATGGCCCCCGTGCGCAGCGTATCGGCTGTGATGGGGTCCAGAACCCACCACTGATATATACATATACATATACATATACATATACATATACATATACATATACATATACATATACATATACATATACATATACATATACATATACATATACATATACATATACATATACATATACATATACACATACACATACACATACACATACACATACACATACACATACACATACACATACACATACACATACACATACACATACACATACACATATATAAGTGCTATTGCTAGTTGTTACACATACAGATGTAGCTGTGGGGAAGCTGACTGGATGAAAAGGTCTGTGGAAATGGCCTTGGAAGACAAAAGGAAGAGAATCAGACTATACAACCATCATGCAAAAAGTATATCCGCCTATGGAAGGAAAATGGGTATGGGAAGCATCTTAGAAGGGGACCTCCCTAGTTTTTAAGAAAGTAAAAGTAAAGGAAGGGCAAGTACTTTCACACTTGCAAGATTCTGTTACTGTAATCTTATAATAATGGTAGTGGTTTATGCTTCTTATCCAGATTAAGGATTGAATGGGAATAATATGATTTGCTTTTCCAACCCATAGGTCTCCACTGCTTCTCTATTTCTCCAAGTGGGGAAGTTTAAATCTTTTTCTCCTCATAAGTTGTAACCTTTCCTTGGCTCAATTTCAATTGAAAATAGCTCAAGCACCCTAAAAGGGCAACCTCTCTACCCTTGGGAGATGAAGTCTTAATGACAGAAACTTCATGGACTAAAAGTGGCCCATAAGACATACGTTCCGAGTACAAGGAATCCAGTTCTGGCTTACAATTATGGATCCAGCCCAAGACCCCTAAGCCATGCAAGGGACAGAGAGAGTTGTCACAAATGAAGCAGAAAGCATTGCTCTTAAACAACACCTTTTCTTGCCATGAGGAAAAAAAAATTGCATACTTGATGAATCACAAATATCAGGAGCCCACAAACTATGGCCCAGGGGCTGGATACGGCCTGCCGAAGCCATTAATCTAGCTCACGAGGGACCACAAGGCTGCCCCACGCACATTGCCCCACCTACCCACTTGCCCACACCCATATTCTGGAGGCTGATGATGCCAAAAATGGGCCCCTTTTTGAGAGAGGGAGGGAGGGAGGGAGGGAGGAGAGAGAGAGAGAGAGAGAGAGAGAGAGAGAGAGAGAGAGAGAGAGAAGCACCCCCCCAAAGTCAGCCATATCCTTTCACTAACCTGCTTTCCACGCCCCAGGAGCATAACAAATTAAAGTTTAATTTGGGTGTATTGCTTAATGGACTGCTAAATTGGCCATGACCCCCAGTTACATGATTACCTAGCCACACCCACCCAGCCAGTCTGCCCCCCCCAACAGTCTGAGGGACTGTGAATTGCCCCCTGTTTAAAAAGTTTGAGGACCCCTGACAAATTTGGTCAATTTTTGTCCTGTTCTGCAATTTAAACATTGTATTTTTGGATGAAAAGAGGGAGGAAAATTCAGAGATGAGCAGTTAGGTCATGCAGAAGCTACAATTGAGCTTCCTTTATATATTCTTGAAGTACCCAAATCTTTGCTCTTAGATTCTGAGAGTGGCCTAAGGAAGGGGCTTCTGAAGTATGATTTGGGGTGGGAGCACAATATAAAGGTTTAGGGTTGATAAGAAGCTCTCTTTCTCAGGCCCTCCCTGCACATCAGGCTCATTCAGTGGGCTTGCATTACATTAACTTATTAGTTCTTGCAGGACCAGACAAGTAATCTCTAGATATAACTTGAAAGGTAACTTTTGCATTCTAAACCAGGGCATGCAAAGTTATGGGGAACTGTTTGTAGTTCTCTCCTACAATGCAACCTTTTGTATAAAACCAACAAAGCATTTTTTTCTAAGCCACCAGGCTTCCCTGCCGTGACACTGTCACATGGGTGTATTCCCTCATCATGGTTCTGAGCTTGACAACTGATAGATCCTAACTGTGAGTCTTTTCTTTTGAGTTTTCTTCCGTGGTACATACTTGACAGTAGCAAGATTGTCAGAAGCATGTCTAGATATTGGCCTTGTGTAATTATTTAAAGTGGAGATTCAAAAGGTAGGCCGCCCAGAGCTGCCTTGGATTCACAGGTCATTTTTTTGTGGCTTCTAGAATAGTGGTCACCAACTAGTGGGCTGTGAGAAAATTTTGGTGTCCACAGAAAAATTATTTGCATTTTTTATATTGCACTAAATCAGGGGTCCTCAAACTACACCCCCTGGGACAGATATGTGCAATGAACGTTTGTGTTGCTGCAGTCTCTTCCCCTTTGGTGTCTTTTTGTGCGGGTCGGAGGGGTGCAGAAATTCCAACTTGGGGTGTGCTTCAGCCTCCTGGTGCAGGGCTTTAGGCGAAGGCTGGAGGGAAGTGCCGCTGGTGGCGAAGAGCCAGAGGGCCTTGTTCCAGTGGGACTGCATCATGATCTGAAATTGGCAAACCATCTCAGCCTGCTGAGTGTCCAGGCGCCGGTATCTGGCCCTGAACTCCCACAGGTCTTCCCTCTTCTTGGAAAGTCTATGCTCTTAGTCCTCAGTGAGGTGCTTCTGCTGAGCCTCCTTCTCGGACAGATCCAATTTGAACTCAGCCAGCTGTTTTGCCAACTCTTTCTCGTGGTGGCTGCTTAGCTCCAACAACTGCTTCCTGTTGGGGCCCTAAGGAGCCAGAGTAGGAAGGCGAGGAGTGGCTGGCAGGGGAGGGGTGAGTAGAGGCTGGCAAGGCACCCCTCGATGTGAGTGACATTCAGTTGGCCATGCCCACTTAGTCACATGACCACTTAGCCATGCCCACCATTAGGCAGATCATATTAGTGGTCTGTGGGATTTAAAATTATGAATTTAGTGGTCCCTGAGGTCCGAAAGGTTGGTGACTCCTGTTCTAGAGCCCTTCTTAGAATCAGAGAGGCCAAGAAATCCTATATATTTTCTTGCACTGGGGGTGGGGATGGGGAGAAGGTTTGGGTATTGGCAAGATCAAGCCTTGAAGAGAAAAAAAGCCTATTTTTATCCCTTAAAATTTGCACTCCCCCCCTGAAAGTATTACAGGAACAGCCATTTTTGAAATGCAGCCTTTGAGAGGCCATGAAATTATCTGATGCTTCCCTTAAGCCAACAGAAGTTTCCCACTCCTAGGACAAGGGAACACACCATTCATCTCTCTTAGCATTTAAATTTTACTACTCAATTTGGCTTTCTTGACTTCTTAACATTCTTTCTAAATATCACTCTCCAGCTTTACTAATAAAGGGAGGACTGTATTTCCTTCCCTTCTCTTCTCTGCCTTATGAAAGCCCCTGGGTGTTATAAACTGTGCTAAAGATAGGTATGGCGTACTACTAATTTTCCTATTTCCTGTGGGCCTCTGGTGGTTTCTTCATCCCAGCATGCCTCTGGGAGTTTCACATATGAGAACTTACCCTGAATTAAATCGGCAGGGTCTTCCTCCAGTCCTTTAAAGAGGAAAGCTATCTGCAGAAAAGGATAAGCAGGGCTTAATTGCATCTTAGTCAAAAACATCTAATAATCTTCCCCTTAAATGCTTCTTTTAGAAAGTCGCTTGAAGCATCTAGAGAAATGTCTGTAGCCTACAATTTCACATACTGTCTTGCACCTCTAGATAGCTAATACATAATGTTTGTGGGTTCCAGGTGCTGTGACTGGCTTTCTTTTGTTATAGAATTCAGAGCTTCATCAGATCAAATGGTGTTCAAAAGAGATAACTTAGAATCTAAATACATCTGCCCATAGTGGCAATCAGGGGTGGGTTCCTCCCGGTTCGCACCGGTTCTTGCGAACCTGTTCGTCAGTGAACCCGGAAGTAATTAACTTCCGGGTTCCTAGCTCCTAGCCCCTGTCGCTGGGTGCCTGCGGGGTTTTTCTTTTTAAAAAACGCCTCTCTGGATGATCTTGAAATCCTGCAAGGTTGCTTTGGAAGGGGACAGATAGGCAGATTCCCCCTGCCCCCCTCCCTGGGTGCCTGCAGCCTTAAAGCAAGCGTTTGCACAATAAAGAAAATCTCACGCGCGAGAGAAGTTCTTAATTGCTTTTACTGTTAAGTTTCGGAAGCTTCCAAGGCTACAGGCAATCAGGAATGGGGGGGGGGAATCCCTCGCAGGTTTTCAAGATCGTCTGCAGAGGAGTTTTTAAAAAGAAAAGGGTCTTCTTGGGAGGGGGAATGGGCTACACTCAGAGGAGCCGGCGCTTGGGGCACCCTGAAACAACGCATCCCCGCCGCCTCGTTCTACTCAGCAAGCGGGGACATCCCATCTGTGCTCACTTCTGCTGCCACCACCTCCGCTCCCAAACGCAACTGTCAGATGCGAGCAGGTGACTGAAGCTGCTGCTTGCAGTCATTTATTGCTGCAGATAGATTGTGCCTGTAGCGGGAAGCTCTTTGCCCTGTGAGAGCTCCTCTTTGGTAACATCATCAGTGCTAGAAGGGAGTGGGGTTGGGGGGGGAGGAGGAGAAAGTTAGGACAAAAAAGAAAAAGATAAGGAGGGAGAGGACTGTGGGGTCCTTTGGTGTTCTCTGAACGTGGTGGTTTTTAATTAGTTTAGGGAATTTTTATTTATTTATTGTTTATAGAATGTTTATTACAAGAAATGTTATTCCTTTTTGCAAATGTTTTATTTGTGATGCAATATGTTGCTTTTAAGTGTTTAGACCAGGTTTATGTGTCTCAAAGTGGCTGCTTTTCTATGGGCAGGCCAGGTTTGTTGCAAGGCAGTGTGTTTCACCCTCGTTTAGGTAATTCTGAGGTGGTTGATGGTTCTGTGAGTGCCTGTCCTTTATAATTTTCCACATTACCTTGATGGTTTTTATTCCAGTGACTTTGTCTTTCCTGTTCTTAGGCTTAGGGAAAAAAACCTGGTTTCATTGGCAGTCTTTTTTTGGGGGGGGGATTTTTATTTTTTGGGTGTTTTCCTAGCACTGTCATAGTTTGTGGGTGTGGGTGGGTGTGTAATGTCCCACAGTTATCTATGCATTAATAATGATCTAGTAATATTAATAATATCTAGTAATTAGTAATATCTAGTAATAACATCGTCTTGGCCACTCCCACCAGGTCACATGGGTGGCAGGCCACTCCCACCCGGTCACATGGGTGGCAAGCCACTCCCATCCGGTCACATGGGCAGCAAGCCACTCCCACAAAGGAGGCCACGCCCACAGAGTAGGTTCGAACAATTTTTGAAACCCACCCCTGGTGGCAATAAAGACTACTCTCCCAATAACCATGTGCAAAACACGGCCTCCTCTTTTTTAAAAGCAAAGCAGCCATGTAACTTCAATTCAGGCTACTCTGAGGTCTCTTCTGGGAATATTGGTAGCCAGTGAGAAGTGATATGCTGAAGATGTATATCTCCCATAATTTCTTTGCCTATATGAGGTTTTGCACTATGGTGGTGTAGTGGTTGGAATGCAACATTGCAGGCTAATTCTGCTGACTCCCAGCTGCCTGCAGTTTGGCAGTTCAACTCTCACCAGGTTCAAGGTTGACTCAGCTTTCCATCCTTCCAAGGTGGGTAAAATGAGGACCCAGATTGTTGGGGGAAATATGCTGACTCTGTAAACCGCTTAGAGAGGGCTGTAAAATCACCATGAAGCGGTATATAAGTCTAAGTGCTATTGCTATCTCATGTTGCCTTTTTGCATCAAAAATCCCCTTGCAAATGCAGAACAAAACACCCTTAATCAGACAGAGGCCTAATATTTACTCTAGGGATAGAATAGAATAGAATAGAATAGAATTCTTTATTAGCCAAATGTGATTGGGTACCAGAGGTGGGTTCCTACCAGTACGCACCTATTCGGTAGAACCAGTTCATCAAATCTACCGTACTGGTTAGAAGAGGTTCCACCAGTGGACCCGGAAAGCAGGCCACACCTACAGAAGAGGTTCCAAAAATTTTTGAAACCCACCACTGGTCCTTGGATATGATTATTCTACACTATCATGCTCATATTTATAAAACTCAGTGCCTCTGTGAAAGGTAAGGATGACTACTGCATTTGTGGTGCAATCAGAACATTGCGTGTGTTGAAGTTGTTTTAACGCAAACCAAAGATGCCTTTTAAAAAACAAGTTTACATCATATTCTTATGCATGCCAGTGCTGTGCGTGAAGTAATTTAAGGTGGTTCTGACAAGTGTCGTTGGCATCTTCATATCCGGTTACATGGGCGACAAGCCACTCCCATCCGGTCACATGGGCAGCAAGCCACTCCCACAAAGGAGGCCACACCCACAGAGTAGGTTCGAGCAATTTTTGAAACCCACCACTGTTGGGTACACAAGGAATATGTCTTTGGTGCATAAGCTCTCAGTGTACATAAAAAGACAAGATACATCCAAATAGGGATGTACCTTTCACAGGTTTCCAAATGTAAATACCAGCTATTAAGGAGTAATTAATGAAATCTTAATTTGGAGGAGAACAGGAGCTATAACTAAGTCCCTTCCATGCTGAAGCCCTGCAACAATATCAGTAGTTTTGAAATTCAATTGTTTCTCCGTTAGGCACGTGGCCAATAGAGACAAAACAGTTATGTTGGCTGGAGTTTATACCTTTATAGAAAGACTCCTTGCTTTGAGGGATCATTAGACTTCGCTTGTACATTTCAGTTGCTACAAAAATTTGCAAGCTACATCTGTGTAGTTTTCTGTTTATGAGGATGCATGGGTTTGAAGCATCATTCCTATGTATTAGTTACACTTTTTAAAAATAAGAAATTAATTTGACCTGCTAAAGAATCCACCATGGGAATAGAAAGGTATGGATGCTTTCTCCCCCTTGGCAGGTTAGCTACATTCTAGTCAATTTCACAAACTGGACTGGTTAACCACCCCTTCTGGTCACTTTGACAGTGGGATAGAAAACTCCCTGCTTCATTTTTCTTGCTTGTATGAATATAATGCATCTTCCCTGAGCATCATTCCACAATCTTTGTTATACTTTTTTTTTTTTTTTGAAACGCAGTGTACTTGGAGCGCATGGAAATCACACTTGCCTGAAGGAACCAGCATAGATGCAATCAGAGGGAAGGCAAGTCAGATTTGTAAGGAAGAATACTGTCCTGAGGGCAGTTTGGAGTATATATATATATGTAGCTTGACAATATATATATATGTGTATATGTGTATATGTGTATATGTGTATATGTGTATATGTGTATATGTGTATATGTGTATATGTGTATATGTGTATATGTGTATATGTGTATATGTGTATATGTGTATATGTGTATATGTGTATATGTGTATATGTGTATATGTGTATATGTGTATATGTGTATATGTGTATATGTGTATATGTGTATATGTGTATATGTGTATATGTGTATATGTGTATGTGTATATGTATATGTATATGTATATGTGTATATGTGTATATATGTGTATATATATGTATGTATGTATGTATGTATGTATGTATATATGTGTATATATGTGTATATATGTGCATATATATATATATATATATATATATATATATATATATATATATATATATATATATATATATATATATATATATATATATATATATATATATATATATATATATATATATATATATATATATATATATTGTGAGAGGACTGCCTCTCTTGGTGAATATGAGCATGCTATATCCCATAAGATCCACTGGGTGTTTTGCAGTACAACAGCTCTTGGCCATTTCCTTGCATATTGTGGCCATGTGAAAAATCAATTGGCTGGTATTTCCTTTTGGAAGAAAAAACCACGCTGACATCAATGGAAGTCTTCCCTTCAAAGCAAATATTAGCTTCGGGGGAAGGATTTTCCTTAACACTTTAGTGAGCCAAGAAATTTTACAAACGTCTTTTCCAATTGCCTCCTATGATCCTAATCATTATTGGCCCTTACCCCTCCCTGTAGATACTGTCTCATGTTGAAAGAACCAGATATTAAAAATGTAGAGGTGCCTTGAACTGCACAAAGATTTGGTTCTTACACAATCTTTGACTTGTCCCCCTACTTCCCTTGTACTACTAGAAATTTGTGATGTAACTTATGGAAAAAAATCCCAGAATTCAATGAGAATTTGTTTCTAGGTAATCCTTTCCTTTTGGGATGCGGTGGCTCAGTGGCTAAAACGCTGAGCTTGTTGATCAGAAAGGTCGGCAGTTCAGTGGTTCGAATTCCTATCCCCGCGTAATGGAGTGAGCTCCCGTTACTTGTCCTGACTTCTGCTAATCTAGCAGTTTGAAAGCATGTAAAAATGCAAGTAGAAAAATAGGGACCACCTTTGGTGGGAAGGTAACAGCGTTCCATTCGCCTTCGGCATTTTGTCATGTCAGTCACATGACCACGGAGATGTCTTTGGATAGCACTGGCTCTTTGGCTTTGAAATGGAGTTGAGCACCACCCTCTAGAGTCAGTAACAACTAGCACATATGTGCAAGGGGAACCCTTACCTTTACCTTTTAATCCTTTCCTTAAAGGGTATTTCATGGTCTTGCCCACAGGGCCACAATATTGTAAAGCTTAGTTCATTTGTTTGCTTGCCTGCCAATGTGATGACAAGAATATGCTTAAATATGTGGAATGACATCTAGCGATGAAATTATTTATTTCTTACTAGCATTTCTATGCCACTCCATTCCAACTGGCTCTGAGCACCACATACGTAACAGCAGAAAACACAAACAACATCAGATTGTAGCATCAGCCATCAGGGCATACTTAAGAACTGTGTTTTCACAGCTGTGCAGATGAAAAAGGTTGTTGTCTTTATGTATGAGGGCAAACTGCTCCACAGAAGGGAGAGAAGGCCTAACTCTGAATAAGCCTGCCAATAAATAAATACCAATATTTATTTATCTGTTTATTTGTATCTTGCCTTTATTACTTTTACAAACAAGTCAAGGTGGTGAACATATCCTTTCCTCTTATTTTCCTACAACAACAACCTTGTGAGGGGGTTTGGCTGAGAGAGTGAGCCAAGAGTGAGCCACCAGCTGGCTTTCATGGCTAGGATGAACTCACAGTCTCCTCTTCCAGCCTAGTCTAAACTGGCTCTTAACCACTAGATACAAATTGACTATATGTATCTTCTCCCCCTGATCATGGGTATTTGGATCACCAGACCAGAAATGTTGCATCTTTCCTCTTAGAATAGAATAAAATAACAGAGTTGGAAGGGACCTTGGAGGTCTTCTAGTTCAACCCCCTGCTTAGGCAGGAAATCCTACACCATTTCAGACAAATGGTTATCTAGTCTCTTTTTTAAAAACTTCCAGTGTGGGGAAATTCACAACTTCTGGAGACAAATCGTTCCACTGATTAATTGTTGAAATGATCAGAAAATTTCTCCTTAGTTCTAAGTTGCTTCTCTCCTTGATTAGTTTCCATCCATTGCTTCTTGCCCTTCCTTCAGGTGCTTTGGAGACTAGCTTAAACCTCTCTTCTTTGTGGCAACCCCTGAGATATCGAAACGTTGATATCATGTCTCCCTTGGTCCTTCTTTTTATTAAACTCTCAGAGGGTTATTGACTGAGGCGAGGCAGCAGTTTAAACCAACCGCTTATTTCCAATTGACAACAACTTCAGAACCAAGGCAAAACGACAGTTCCCCGCTTGACAGCTATTTATAGGCATGCTGTCAAGCGGAGTGCCAATCAACGGCCACCTAATGTCCCACCCTGGCCAGTGCCACTCCCACTCGGGGGCACAGACATAACACTCCTTTCCGCCAGCCTGGCACATGCGTAATCCTGCAAGTATGCAGGCCACCTGCGCACCTGGCCAGATCTTCTTACTTCCGTGGCAGCTGCTGGAGGCTGATTCTCCTGAGGAATTACTGGAGACTGCGCCGACCCCTCGTTTGACAACCCCGATGCAGAACCTGCTCCGACAGGGAAACCTGGCACCAGAACAGCGGGACAACTGGAAGGAGGACGTGACTTGGCTGTGGGGCCAACCGGAACACCCAGGGATTAAGCGAGGTCAACTGGTGGTGGATCAGCTTGCATCTGCATCGAGGCTTGCTATCCTCGCAGCTGATCAATGTGGGGGCACCAAATGTGCCCATCGCTCAAACCGATCCTGTAAGAGCAGGGGCCGGTTAGTTGCAAAATATGTCCCAGTAACCATTTCAACTCACCCCCGTAGTTGTACACAAATATTAGGTCACCCACTTGAAATGATTGGGCATGGCCGGCGATGTCCAGTGATTTATCCATGCAGTAACTTGGGTGAAGCTGATCAAAGTTGGTTTGGAGGCGGTGACCCATTAACTACTCTGTGGGGCTACGGTTAGTCAATGGGCAGGGTACAGTGTGCTGTACTAAAAGGTATTTAATCACCTGGGCTTGCCAATTCCCTGGGCCTAACCTTGCTAGGGATTCCTTAACGGATCGTACCGTTCGCTCTGCCATATCATTATTCATAGGGTGGTAAGGAGCCACCAGGGTGTGACGCATGCCATGCCCAACCAAGAACATCTGGAAAGGGGTAGCCGTTAGTTGGGCCCCATTATCGGACACCAGAATGTTTGGACACCTGTGGGTCGCAAACAGTCATTGCAAAACCCGTATGAGAGCCTTGGTAGTGGTCAATGGCATTAGAACAACCTCCACACACTTAGAATATGCATTGACCACTACCAAGAACATCTGTCCATGAATAGGGCCTGTGAAATACAAATGGATCCACGACCACGGGCCCTTTGGCACTTCCCATTTTTGCAGCAGTGCGATGGAGGGGGAGGCAGGACTGGTTTGCTGGCACTCTTGACAGACCTCTACCCAACAGGTAATGTCGTGATCTAGCCCTGGCCACCACACATAACTTCTAAAGCCTTCATAAAGCCTGGACTATGCCAGGATGGCCTTCGTGCAAACAACTGAGAATGGCTTTCCTTATCTGCTGGGGCACTACCACTCTATGGCCCCACGGTAAACATCCTCCTTACAGAGAAAATTTGTGCTGTCTGTGCTTGAATGGAAGAAATTGGGAGGAAACCTGCACCTGTGGCCAGCCCCTCTTGACCCAGTCGATAACCTGAGCTATGGTAGGATCTTTGGCAGAACAGAGGGCAAAATCGGTGGCTGAAAGAGGGACTGTAAGTTCCTCTATCAACAGGACATTAGAGTCAGGGACAGGATCAGACCCTACACCAGGGAGAGGGCAGCGGCTCAATGCATCTGCGTGCCCTATCTGTTTCCCAGAGCGGTGGACCAGTTTATAATTATATGTAGCCAAGAACACTGTCCAGAGGGACATGCGTGGTGACAAGATGGATGGGGACTGTTTATCACCTGCCAAAAGACCGAGTAATGGCTTATGGTCAGTTATCAATTCAAAAAAACGCCCATAGAGGTAATTATGAAAATGCTTGATACCAGCTACTGCGGCTAGGGCCTCTTTGTCTAATTGACTATAATTTCTCTCCGTAGAGGAGAGAGTTCTAGAGAAATAGGCCAAAGGTGCTTCAGACCCATTAGGCAACCTATGACTAAGGACCCACCCCATAAGGGGAAGCATCGCAAGTTAGAGTCAGGGGAAGGTGTTCACTATATTGGATAAGAACAGCATTGGAAGTCAAAAGATCTTTCACAGCTGCGAATGCTGCTGCCTCCTTGTGACCCCACTTCCATACAGCTTTGACATCTAGGAGCCTAGGCAGTGGCTCTGCCACTGATGCCTTATGGGGCAAAAATTCAGCTTAAATATTTAAAAGCCCCAGGAAAGCTTGTAATTGAGCTTTACTGGTAGGCACTGGCACCTGTTTAATGGCTGCCAACTTCGAGAGGGTTGGATGGATGCCTTTGGCATCAATCAAGTACCCTAAAAATTCAACTTCAGAAATCCCAATTTGGCATTTGGAAGGTTTGAGTTTTAACCCCACTTCCTGGAATTTTGACAAAACTGCTCGCACTTTAGCAAGGAGATCAGTGCTATCTCTGGCAGAGATGAACACATCGTCGAAATAAGGTATGACTCCAGGGATACCATGGAGCAACTGCTCCATAAGACCCTGAAAGATGCCCGGGGTGACACTTACACAAAACTGGAGCCGCCCGCACTTAAAAGCTTCTCTGTGGGTAACGATGGTCTGAGCTTCAGCAGTCGCATCGTCCACAGGGAGCTGCTGATATGCCTGGGCAAGGTACAATTTGGTGAAGATAGAGCCCTGCCCCAACATGTGGAGCAATTCCTGGACCACAGGGACAGGGTAAGGATTAGCCTGAAGACCTTTATTTATCGTGCACCGGTAATCTGCGCACAATCTGATAAACCATCTGACTTCAAAGGTATAACAATAGGGGTCTCCCAATTAGCATAATCCACTGGCTCTAATATGCCCTGGGCTATTAATTTGTCTAATTCAGCGTCCACCTTTGAAGGCAAAGCCAGAGGCACCCTTCTAGGTTTAAGGCGGATGGGTGGTACCAGAGGGTCTAGGTTAAAACTAATGGGGGTTCCCCTATAATTACCTAGAGACCCGTCAAAGACAGTGGCAATCTTGTCCTTCAGGATGGCTCACTCGTCACTGCCCCTAGTGGTATGTATGCCAGCAATGCTGAGGCCCAGGGCGTCGAACCAGTCTAAACCCAATAGATTGGGAAGAGTGCCCTGGACCATGATGAGTGGCAGGTACCCTGAAAATTTCATGGTGGCCACGTTAAATTTACCACTGCCCACAATTGGGATATTATTCCCTTGGTAGTCCCTCAATTTCAGGGAGCAAGGGAATAGGAGCTTCTTTGAAAGGGATGCCTCAAGGTAGACCAGGACAGTATGGATCTGGATGAGCCGATGTCCACTTCCATGCGACAGGGGTTCCCTTCAATGTGGACGTCGAAGTAGATGTTGCTGCCTGACATCGCATTGGCTTGACAACTAGCATCAGGTGAACGCCACTGGTCACGAAAGATTGCAAAACAATCTTCAGCAGTGTGATGTGCTTTGGTGGCTGATGTATGATAGGCTGGACAATCATTGGCTTGGTTACAGAGAGTGGGAGTTGAGTGGCACACCTTCGCCAGATGTCCTTTCTTTCCGCAATTCCGGCACACAGCATTTTTAAAACGGCACCAAGCACGGGGATGGTTTCCACCACAGCCTGCGCAATAGTTCTGAGGTGACTCCTTCCCTGGTGCCCTGCTCTAACCCTAGTGGCTTTAAGGCAGCAGACGCCAGCCCCGTCAGGATCAGACAAAAGGTGTTCAACCACCTCCTCCTGATGTACTTGCACAGTCTTAGGAGGTGGCAATGCTGTTTGGAACCTCTGAATCTCAGCAGAGGATTCATTTGACATTTCAGAAGCATGAGCCTCATCTAATGCGGACTGGAGGCTGATGTCCTGATGGGCTAGCAACCGGCGCCAGAGTCTCACATCATTCACTCCGCACACAAGTTGCTCTAACAAGGAGTCATCTAGGTTAGGGAAGTTGCAATGAAATGTGGCAGAGTGGAGGGCGGCCATGTAATGATTTATGGACTCGCCTTCCTTCTGCAGTCTTTGCCTGAAAACATAGCGCCTCGCAATGTGCGATGGTGCTGAAGCATAATGGTTCTGTAACCTCTGCAGTAGAACTGCCCAGGACAGGGATTGAACCAGCTGTGGGGCAGCTAAAGTCCGGGCTGTTCCAAACATTTCGCGCCCACAGACACTCAGGAACTGAGCCCTCTTCGTACTGCTTGGTAGATCAGTGAGGCTATTTGCTTCAAGGAAGCACTCAAACCATTCTATGTACGCCTCACCAATGCCGTTGAGAAAACCTCAAATTTATTTAAAGTTGCCATTCTGATGTGGATGCGTCTGAGGAGATTGCCTCAGGAGTAGTCAGCCAGCGAGGAGTGGGAAAGACAAAATTCAGCTTTACTGTGTTTCGATCTTCCTATTCCTCAGTCAATCCCATCCTCGTCGCCAATATTAAATCCTCAGAGGGTTATTGACTGAGGCGAGGCAGCAGTTTAAACCAACCGTTTATTTCCAACTGACAACAACTTCAGAACCAAGGCAAGATGACAGTTCCCTGCTTGACAGCTATTTATATGCATGCTGTCAAGTGGGGCAGCCAATCAACGGCCACCTAATGTCCCACTCTGGCCAGCGCCACTCCCACTTGGCTGGAGTGTGCGTGGCCGTGTCCTCGGGGCAAGGACATAGCACTTTTCATAATAGACATACCCAGTTCCTGCAACTGTTCTCCATATGTTTTAGCCTCGAGTCCCCTAATCATCATTGTTGCTCTTCTCTGCACTCTTTCTAGAATGGATTGAATGAATCTTGAATGGATTGTACTTTCCTCTTTGGAACTAGTGAGCCATCGGGGGGACCTCTTAGACTCATAGCTTCTGCTTGAGGAACAGGTGGGAACTGTTAGTAGGAAAGACTTTGTACAAATTCATCGGTATTCTAGTTGTGCCCTCTTAGGGACTCTTTGGATAGTCATTCCTGACTTGAACACCATACCTCTGGATTATTGCAATGAGCTATATATGGATCTTCCTTTAAATATAATTCTGGACCAACTTGCAGTTGCTCCAGAAGTCAGCAACATACTATCTTATGCCTATGGATCACTGGATCACTATGGATCAGTATGCTTAATGAGTTGAACTGATTGCCACATTTATTTTCTGTTTACAATCCAAGTTGCTGGATTGTCCTTCATGGAATAGAACATGGCTGTCTGAAGGAATGCTATCATTTGTAGCTTCTGCTTTTGCTGTATAACCAGGCAGAGTTGGTACACTTCAGTTACTATTGATGAAGTAATGTCATCTGATTATTCTTCTCTATCATAATATCTCAGCACCCACCCTGATCTTATTGAAAAGAGCTCTGACTCATCTTCCAGACCCTGGGTTAGAGAGGTAGGTGTGTGTGTGTGTATGTATATATATGTATATATGCATATGTACTGTATATGTACATGTGTATGTGTATGTACATGTACGTGTGTGTGTGTGGGGGCGCCCGTATGTGTCTTTTTAGAGCTTGTGGATTCTTTTCCTAGAGGTCTATTGTTTTATTTGCACTTTTCCATTGTTTTAATATTCTATTGTTTTAATATTCCATTGTTTTCATATTCCATTGTTTTCATATTCCATTGTTTTCATATTCCATTGTTTTCATATCATATGCTGCCCAGATTCACAATAGTCAAGGGAACACATACATTTAATAAATAAATCTATTACATATTCATTGCAGAACAGCAGTCTTGATTATACTACAAACCTGACTTCTTGAAATAAGTCTGAGAAAGCCTGAAATAAGGGTAGTGCCATGATTCCTTGAGTTCAGGGGACACGTTGACTTCCTGCCATAACTGAAGTCCCCCAGAATGAGTGATTGGGACAAATGGGTGGTAGGCAAGGAAGGGGTGAGTATGCAAGCCAGTAGAGAGAAGGATGGCAAGTAGGGGCTATGGAGTGGGTTAAAGAGTCTATGGAATGTGCTAGGAAAACAGGAAGGAGAACAAGTGGTGAATATAAGCCAGAAGGGGTTGTGGATGGCAGTATTGATTCAGTAGAATACTTGATGCCGGGCAGAGCTAGAGTAATCCTCCCACCCAATAATTCCAGGTTTGGCCAAAATAAAGCCAGTGCTATCAAGGAAAGACCCAGGGATGTAGTGGCTCAGTGGCTAAGATGCTGAGCTTTTCGATCAGTAAAGTCAGCAGTTCGGTGGTTCGAATACCTAGTGCCGCATAGCAGAGTGAGCTCCCATTAGTTGTCCCAGCTTCTGTCAACCTAGCAGTTCGAAAGCACGTAAAAAAATGCAAGTTTTTTTTTAAAAAAAATTAGGGACCACCTTTGGTAGGAAGCTAATAGCATTCCGTGTGCCTTTGGCATTTAGTCATGCCAGCCACATGACCACGGAGACATCTTTGGACAGCACTGGCTCTTCAGCTTTGAAACAGAGGTGAACACTGCCACCTAGAGTCAGGAACAATTAGCACATATGTGCTAGGGGAACCTTTACCTTTACCTATCAAAGAAGGAAATAGCCATATCAGAGCTTAATGTCAGAAGCTGTAGATGCAGAATCTGATAGCTTTTCAGGGTGAAATCCGAAGAAAAGAGCCCATTCTGCGATGTTGTGCTTGGACAGGAGATCCAGCCACTGTATTTTAGTGAAGTAGTATCAAAATCTTGATGCTGCATTTCCCAATTCAACCTAGTCCCTCCATCTTAGTCCAGGGCTAGATAAAATATATTATTTCAATAACATTTTGCTGTATGAACCCACATAGCTTTCCCATCCCAGACAGTGGGTCATTCAGTGGCCAGCCACTTACAAATGAAAGAGTCACCCTCAGCTGCTGGAAACAAGCCATGTGTTTAACACAGTTTATTGTCCAACTGCGGAAGCCAGAAGCGTTGTTTGTGGAAAGGGTATTCACTCATATCTGTGTTTATATATATGAGGGCAGACATATTTGTATTATGCACAATTAAACTCTCCTCAGGCATACAGAAAGCTTTCTTTCTTTCTTTTTTAATGCCAGGAGAGAGGCATGGGGTGGAGGGGAGAAAAATGCCATTTAGCCATGCATTAATATTAGCTGTTTAATATTTATATCTATGTTTGTATAGAGGCTCAAAGTCCACCCATTCATTCAACTAATAAATATATACTGTGCTTATGTAACATTATAAGAACCTCATGCAGTGAAGACTAAATTCTGCTTAGAAAAAGTACAATTAAACAATGGTACTCTAGAACAGGGGTGTCAAATTTGTGCCCCACAGGCCTGATGTATCATATGCTGGCCACCCTCATGTCAGGTTTAGCGAAGGGGGGAAAAGTCTAGTGATGCCGCCATGACGGGTTTAACACCCCTACTCTAGATCAATGGTTCTCAACCTTTTCACCACAGAGCCCCTTTAAATATCTTTTGTTGCTATAGACCAGAGGTGTCAAACTTGTGGCCCGGATGCGCCATGTGCTGGTCCCACCCAATTTAGTGAAAGGGAAATACATCATGTGATGCTGCTGTGATGATGCGAGTTTGACACTCCTGCTATATACCATGGCCCTAAGACAGGGTGTCAAACTCAAGGCCCGGGGGCCAAATCCGGCTCATGGGGTGTTTAGATCTGGCCTGTGGGGCCACCCTGGAAACAACAAAGGACCGGTCCATGGTGCCTCTGCCAGTGAAAACAGGGCTTGGGTGGGTCACAGGTGGCCCTCCCGAGCTTGGTTTTAATTGGCAGAGGGTTGCAGGAGGCTATTGTAGCCAAAAACTGAGCTCGTGAGGGCTGTGGGAGGCCCTCTCAAACTCCATTTGTGCTGGCAGAGGGTTGCAGGAGGCCATCATATCCAAAAACAGAACTTGGGAGTCCATTTTCACTGGCAGAGCACTCGGGCCACCACAGACACCCACGACACAAGTGATGTTGAGCTGGCCATGCCCACCCTGGCCACTCCCACCCCCGAGGTCAAACATAACCCTGATGCGGCCCTCAATAAAATCGAGTTTGACACCCCTGCCCTAACTCTTAACTCTAGATTTAAATCAAAACATTTCTTCAAGCCTACACAGACTCTCCTGTGATGACATCCCTCCCCCCAGGTGGGGTGTTTCTGCAGACCACAAACTGAGAGCCACTACTCTATATGAATGATTAGGATTTTATTACATCCAGGCAACTTCATCATGCAATGTTGGTGGGGGCTTAAAGACAGTATCCCTCATGCAATGGAGAAGCTATTTGTACCCATGACTTACCTGTAGGCATCTAAATGTAGGTTCCCCCAAACGTCAGTGAGAGCACTATTTTACAATCTGGTGCTGTAGACAGAGTTTGCATGAGGAAAAGCCCTGTCCTATTTATATGCATGGAGTTTGCTACCAATACCAGGAGTTAAGGAAGACCCTTTTTCCCCCTACTTGCCTGTTTGGCATATTTTTCTCATGTCTGTTTTTGTTTTTTGAGAAGGCAAGGCAAGACCAAGTGCATTAGTGGCCACTGTTGCTGAAGAGTGAGTATTCAGAGCTCAGGCCTTGAGGCCATTGCCTTATTTGTGCCTTCAATTGACAGAGAACATCCATCATTGCTGAGAAGCAGCTGTCAAGCCCCCTTTCTTTGATGGCTCTTTCATATGAAAAAGCAACAACAATTCACAATTATCCTACCAGGGTTGTCTCAGGACACCGAGTTGCATTCCTTGAGCAGAAATGAAGTAGACTTGGCTTAGTTGAACCACATTATTTATAGCTAAAGAGCAGGTTTGTTGAGATGGCTCAGGACAAGCCACGTGCTAGACCCTGTTCTGCTTATCAAGAGAGGGGAACATTTTGGAAATTCAGAAGCAATAATAAGAGTGTGGAGGCAGGAATGAAATCCTATTTTCTTCGCTACCAGTTCGGGGACCTTCTGTGCATGTGTGATGATGTCAGCTTGGCTGCCACTATCGGCTTGGCTGAACCAGTGCAAACCGGCAGAATAGCATCTCTGAGTGGAGGTATCTCACGATTCCTATTCAGCTTCTGCCACCTGAGCTGCTAGTTTCTTTTCTTTAATAAGGGGTGGCTCTGTCCTAAGCGGCATAACATCAAAGCAATCCATAGCATATCTTCCTTCAGAATTAATAGCTTTTGAATGAGTGACATTGGCATAGTGTCTCACTACTTTTATTTATATGGGGGATTCCCATCTTGAATATTATGTCCAGTTTCAAAAATCACATTTTAAGAAGAATTTAGATGAACAGGAACTACAATTAATACTTTTGAAGAGAGGGGGAATAAGTTGAATAATTGTCTGGAGAGGAACTGTTTCATGTATCTGGAGAGATATCCCACAGAAGATAATCAAGAGCTCTTTTCTGGTATCTAGAGGTGGTATTCAGACAGTTCTGACTGGTTCTGGTGAACTGGTAGTGGAAAGTTTTAGTAGTTCGGAGAACTGGCAAATATCACCTCTGATTGCCCCTGCCCCTAATCTATTCACTGCCTTCCGAGTCCCAGCTGATCGGAGTCCCAGCTGATCAGCTGGGTCTTCTTCTGTTGTCCTGCACAGGAGAATGGAGCTGGAAAGCAGGTTAGTGGGGTAGGGAGGGAATGGGGATTTTGCAGTATCCTTTCCTTGGAGTGGGTGGAAATGGAGATTTTACAGTATCCTTTCTCCAGGAGTGGGGAGGGAATGGGGATTTTGCAGTATCCTTCCACTGCCACACCCACCAAGCCATGCCCACAGAACTAGTAGTAAAAATGTTTGAATCCCACGACTGCTGCTATTCTAATATGCAGGACATGAAGTAACATTCCAAATTACCTGAGGTGGTGCAGTGATTAGAGTGCAGTACTGCAGGCTACTTCAGCTGACTGCTAGCTGCAGTTCGGCAGTTCAAATCTCACCGGTTCAAGGTTGACTCAGCCTTCCATCCTTCCGAGATGGGTAAAAAGAGGGCCCAGATTGTTGGGAATAACAGACTGACTCTGTAAACTGCTTATAGAAGGCTGTGAAAGCACTATGAAGTGGTATATAAATCTAAGTGCTATTGCTATTGCTACCACAAGGTGGTTTAGGACTGAATTTGTGGAGAAAAACCTAACAATGAAATGAATTGTTTCACAACCGTTTTACTAATCTCTCTCAGTAGCCCAACTCACCTCACATGATGGCTGTTATGTGGAGAATAAGAGGAAGAAGGTGTATTGGATATGTTTGCTACCTGGAATTATTTGTAAAAATAATAAAAGCAGAATACAAACAAATAAGTAAATAAACAGTGGATATTTCTGAATTCTTGCACCTGATGGCTTCAGTGGCTTCTTTCGACCTTGTGATTCAATTATCTAAGTTCAGGGTGACCGATGTTTCAGCCCAATGCATTCATTGTTTGGAAGGCTATTTATACAAGACTGACTTAAATTTGTAGTAGCCCAGGTTTTATTCACAGTCACATAACGGGTAATAAAACTAGACATTCAGAAAGCTGTTGAAAGCCGTGTGCTGCATGATAAGTGCATTTAATTCCAAAAGATCTAGTCAACCTTCAGGGATAAAGAAAGAAACTGTGGCTGGACAATCACCTTCCTTCCTTCCCTAGGTCCATTTTGAAAAGGATAACAATTAGCTGCTACACAGATCCCCCACCACCCCCGGTGTTAAGTAAAATACAGAGATTTCATGAAAAAAAGAACACCAGGGAAAAATGAAACTTTGTTCTTCCTATTAGCAAAATTGTAGGGATATTTCTAGTGTCTTAATGGAATAAAATCATCAAAAGCCCTACATTAACAATGTCTCCCACCCTCCCAACCGAATGAAACTAGGGTTTGGATAAGGGATAGGATTAGGGATAGGCTTAGGTGCTCTAGAGTTTCTCTAAGGAAAGCTTCAGTGACATCTTTTCTTGGCCTTGTTTTTGGAGCGGAGTAAATAACCCCATTGCCAGTGAAAATAAAGAAGGTTAGGGTTTGCATTAGGGTTAGGTTCAGGTTAGGGTTTGATCTACTTTGAATCTGGGCTGGAAACTAATGTCAGGGGTTAGATCAGGGGTGAAATGCTACTGGTTTGGGCCAGTTCGCCTGAACCGGTAATAAAAGTGCTACTGGTTTGCCTGAACCAGTAGTAAAAACATACTTTACTTTAAAAAGTAAAAAAAAAAAGTTCCTACGATCGCGTGGCACAGCTGATTGTCACACAGCTGATTGTCGGAACTTTTATTTTTACTTTTTTTTTACTACTGGTTTTGGGCGAATAGGTAAAAAATGCTAAAAAAAGTTTAACAAAAGGTTCCGATGATCAGCTGTGACAATCAGCTGTGCTGCGCGATCATCGGAACTTTTTTTTTTGAATGAGGTCCAGCTGCTTTCGCATTGTGTATGAATCAGTTATGTAGCTTTTGTGTTATTTTTGTGTAAAGTGTGATAGTTGGTTTTTGAGCTCTCTGTGACTCTGTGAGGTCCACCAGGTCACATGACCACCAAGCCACGCCCACCAAACCATGCCCACAAAACCGGTAGGGAAAATTTTGAACATGGTATTTTTTCGTTAGGAATTCTTTGTGGAGCACTGAAATATACATGGGAAAATCCCATTGCCAATGAAAATAAACCTAAGGTTAGGAATTGGGTTAGTGGGTAGGGTCAGGATTAGGTCTCCTTAGTCAGGGCCTAAAACTAATGTCAGGGATAAATTCTTAGTGGTTCTTTCAGACAAGCAACATTGACAGATTTTCCTTTGGATTTGATTGTAAACCTGGGTAAAATATATGGGAAAACCTCATTGCCAAGAAAGTGATACTAGAGTTACGGTTTGGATTAGGATTAGGGTTAAGTTTCATTGGTGTTAGGGCCAAATAGTAATATTCGGGATGTATTCTGAGAGGTGCTCTGATGACTTTCCATTCAGAGTTTTCATTCAGACTTCTTATTGGACCACAGTAAAATACCAGTATATGGGGAAATCCCATGACCAACAAAATGAAACTAGGGTTTGGATTAGGGACAGTGTTAGTGTTAGGTGTCCCTGAAGTTAGGGGTGAAAACTGATGTTAGGGATAGATTATGATAGATTCACTAAGGAAAGAGACAGTGCCAATTTTTTTGCTAGGATATGAACATGAACCAGGATAAAATAAACAGGAAAATCCCTTTAAACTGGGTTTAGGGATAAAGTTAGGGTTAGGTGTTTTTTTTCCAGTCAGGGCCTAAAACTGATGATAGGGATAAAGTCTGAGAGGGTCACAAAGTAAAGAGAATGTGACAGCTTTTCATTAGAACTAAATTGTGAACCACAGTAAAACAAGGAAAAATACCATTGCCAATGAAAATTAAACTACAGTTATGGTTAAGGTGACCAGATTTTCAGATTGGTAAAGAGGGACACCATTGACTGGGGGGGGGGGGGGCTTGATTAAATTTTTATATTTTGTCAAACATGACCCCAGGACACTGAAACCATCATAAATACGAATCTGTTGCCAAACATCAAAATTTTGATCACGTGACCATGAGGATGTTGCAATGGTCACTAAGTGTGAAAATGGTCGCTAAGTGTGAAAAATGGTCATCAGTCACTTTTTCAATGCCATTGTAGCTTTGGTCACTAAATGAACTGTTTGAAAGTTAAGGCTAGCTTGCATTATAATGCCTTATGCTAGCTTACTTTTTCAAGAGAGAGAAGCTAAACTTCTTGTTAGAATTGAAATAGAAATGAATAGAGTAGAGTAGAGTAGAGTAAAGTAGAATAGAATAGTTTATTAGCCAAGTGTGATTGGACACACAAGGAATTTGTCTTTGGTAAATATGCTCTCAGTGTACATAAAGAAAAATAAAATAGTAAAATAGTGGGATCCTCGCTGCACCAAGCTCAGAAAGCAGTGATCCCACTCTCCCCCACACCTCCTCTTTCTGAAAGAGGAGGTGAGGTGGGGGATCCTTGCTCACCAAGCTCAGAAAACCTCCTCTTTCTCCCTCACCGTGCTGCTGCCGCCAGAAAACCGTTGCTCTCCCTGCAGAAAAATGGCATGTGTTGGCGCGCGCACGCACAGGAGGGGAGGGAGCTTCACCCCTCTTGGGGCACTGTGAGCGAGCCGAGCAGAGAGAGGGAAACCACTGCCCTCTAAAGGCCACATCGGGAATGACACTTCAGAGAAATAAAAACTTTTTTTTTAACAGCGTCCTTTTTAAAATTGTTTTCTTTCTTTTGGAAAATCGGGACTTTTTGAACACGGTGTGGGACACGGGACAAAGTATTAAAAATCGTGACTGTCCCGCCAAAAGCGGGACGTCTGGTCACCTTAGTTATGGTTAGAGTTACGGTTAGAGTTATTGTTAAGGTTAAGTGCCATGGAATCATGACAATAAAATGAGGTTAGTGTTAGATTCTTAGAGGTTTTCTAAGAAAAACGTTGGTGACAGTTTTTACTTTGGATTTGTTTTTGGAGCAGAGTAAAATACATGGGAAAATCGCATTGCCAGTGAAAATGAAATGAAGGTTAGGCTTTGTGTTAGGATTAAGGTTAGGGTTAGGTTAGGGTTTGGTCTACTTTGACTCTGGGCCAGAAACTGATCTCAGTGGTTCACTTTGGACAATGGCAGATTTTCTTTCAGATTTGTTTTTAGAGGAGAGTAAATAAAAGGGAAAAACACTTTGACAAAGAAAATTAAACCAGGGTTAGGATTAAGGTTAGGTTTCCTTGGATTCAGGGCCAAAAAAGATGTTAGCATAAGATTCTTAGGAATTGTGTAAGGAAAGTGATGGTGACAACTTTTCATTCAAACGTGATTGTGGACCAAGATAAAATACAGGTGAAAATATCATTGACAATGAAAATGAAACTAAGGTTAGGGTTTGGGTTAGGGTTAGGTCTCTTAGTTGCCAGAGCCAGAAAGTAATGTTGGTATTTTTTCTTATAGATTCTCTGATGAAAGAGAACTTGACAGCTTTTTGTTCGGACTTCTTAGCCAACCACAATAAAATACATGGGAAAATCCCATAGACAACAAAATAAAATGAGGGTTTGGGTTAGGGATAGGGTTATCTTTAGGGCTAGAGGTCTCCTTGAAGTCAGGGGTGAAAACAGATCTTAGGCATATATCGCTATGAGATCTTGAAGGAAAACGACAGTGACAGCTTTTCATTAGGAAATGACAACTTTTCTTTTGGACTTGATTGTGGACTAGGATAAAATATGTGGGAAAAACCCATTGCCAGTGAAATTTAAACTATGGTTAGGGTTAGGTGTCCTTAGAATCAGGGTCAAAAACAGCTGTTAAGGATACATTCTTTGGTTCTCTGAGAAAGCAAACATGAAAGCTTTTTGTTAGGATTTGATTGCAGACCAGGATATCAACAAAATGAAAAGAAAATGAAACTAGGAATTCAGATGTGGGACTGGGTTAGGGTTTGGGTTAGATCTCCTTGAAGTCAGGGGTGAAAGTTACATCAAGGATAGATTGTTAAGGCTAGGGTTGGGGTAGGGCTTAGGGGTTAGGGTTAGGGTTACTTTGCAACTTTAATAAAATTTGTATGCTGCCCACTCCCTAGGGGAGTTCTTTACGTTCTTTAAGGAAAGTGATGGTGACAGCTTTTCTTTCGAACTTACAATTGTAGACAAGGGTAAAATGAATGGGGAAATCCCATTGCCAATGACAATAAAGGTGGTGTTAGGGTTAGGTTTCCTTTGAGTCAGGTCTGAAGCAGATGTTAGGGATGGATTCTCAGTGGTTTTCTAAGGAGAACTATGCTAACAGCTTTTCTTTCAAACTTGATGGTGGACCAGGACAAAATTCATGGGAAAATCCCATTGCCAATGAAAATAAAAATATGGGTTAGGGTTTGGGTTAGGTCTCATTGAAGTCCAGGATGAAAAGTGATGTTTGAGATAGATGGTTATAGGTTCTCTAAGAAAGTTCAGGGAACAGCTTTTCTTTCAGACTTGATGGTGGATCAGGGTAAAATAATGAGAAAAAAGCACTGCCAATGGAAATGAAAATAGGATTATGTTTAAGGATAGGGTTAAGGTTTGACCTGCTGGGAGCCAAGGCTGAAAATGGATGACAGTGATATATTCTCAGAGGTTCTGTAAGGAAAGTTACATACAAGTTGACCCCCCCCCCCCATTATTATGCAAAAAGTCCAGAAGACGCTTCCAGTCCCCAATAAATACAAATGTCTTTTCTGGGATTAAAAAAACCCTCAATCCATTCATTTCAGCAAAACATGTCAACTTCACCAGCCATTCCTCTGTTGTGAGTAGTGTCAGAGCTTTCATTCTCTGTCCATATAGTGATCTTGCTACACTATGTCTTTAAAAATAAACAATCAACATGAAGCTCTGCCCTGTTAGTCAAATTCATTTTACTAGTTTCACAGGCACTTCCCCCCACTTTCAAATATATATATATATATATATATATATATATATATATATATATATATATATATATATATATATATATATATGTGATAAAGTTATATATATATATATATATATATATATATATATATATATATATATATATATATATATATATATATATATATATATATATATATATATATATATATATATATATATATATATATATATATATATATATATATATATATATAAACACTTGGGCATACCAGGGGTTGTGACTTTAAGTATATACCTCCCACCCTGGCTGGCTGATAAAGGAGTCGTTCTCTGTAGCTCAAATGGTTAACTCCCTGCCTGGGAGGCAATGGAGCACAGGTTCGATTCCCAAACTTGGGTATGGCTAGCTGATGAGAGCTAAATAGCTTGAAATAGATCTATACTAGTCTCCCTTTATTTATTTATCAGCATAAATATAACAAATGTAACAAAAAAGGCAACAGTAAAAATATTGGGTTTCTGTCTGTATGGTCTCTTGTGACGAGCCTAATGACAGAGAGTGGAAGTGTGACCTTCCTCCCACACTTGGGCATACCAGGGGTTGTGACTTTAAGTATATATATATATATATATATATATATATATATATATATATATATATATGTATGTATGTATGTATGTATGTATGTATGTATGTATGTATGTATGTATGTATATACTTAAAGTCACAACCCCTGGTATGCCCAAGTGTGGGAGGAAGGTCACACTTCCACTCTCTGTCATTAGGCTCGTCACAAGAGACCATACAGACAGAAACCCAATATTTTTTACTGTTGCCTTTTTGTTATATTTGTTATATTTATGCTGAATATATTTATTTTTTTATTAATTTTTATATTATATAGACAGAGAAAGGAAGCAGTATGCTTCTTCCCATATGTGGGCATACCAGGGGTTGTGACACAAAATACACACACACACACACAGATATATATATATATCTTTCCCCTTTGTCCATTTGAGACTTGCTTAGATCATGATCTTGTTAAGCCTTTTGCTTTTAAGATGAAATCCTTTAAAATGGCTTTCCCCACCCCACTTAATTTCAAAAAGAAGGAACTCTCACTGAGTGGCTTTGATCTTCATTGCCATTCGGAGTATCTGTCTTAGGTTGTAAAGTAATTAAATTGTAAAGTGTTTAAGAAGGCAACGCTTTTGCCAGTCAAATGTATATGAATCCCCCCACCACAGCAGTTACGGTTATATATTCCCAGTCCGCTTCACCCATGATTAATCACAAGAGACTAAATTGCTGAGATCTCCTTGCAATGAACAACTCTTCAAGAGCATAAGTGGGTTATCC
The DNA here is from genome assembly GCF_051295495.1 of Thamnophis sirtalis. Taxonomy (NCBI): domain Eukaryota; kingdom Metazoa; phylum Chordata; class Lepidosauria; order Squamata; family Natricidae; genus Thamnophis; species Thamnophis sirtalis. Next base: position 134,611,797 of record NW_028261383.1, read on the forward strand.
TCTGATTTCTCCTTCTTCTTGAGAAATTTCCGTCTTGCAGAACTGTTGATTCAGAACTTTGCTATTCTAATGTTGTGCTCTCTCTGCTTGCAGAGTCAGGTAACCAACCATAACACCTCACTCAGAAGAGACTCTAGGTGGCCCACAACAATTACAAAAATACAATAAAATGTAAAAGATAAGTAAAATATGGCAAGCATGATGAAGCAAGGGATTTCATTCTCCCTTCTAAAACAACAGCAAAAGTAGGGACCATCTAAATCTTAGGGGGCAACCTGATTCTAGATGGTAGGCACAGCTGTAGAGAAAGCACTTCCGGGGACCTGATAGGTGACATTGTTCAAGTGAAGGAATCTGGTATGCACCAACCCTGCAAGATGTAATTGGTCAAGCAGATGCTGTGGGAGACAGGTGGTCAAGTACCAGGGCCTTATAGCATATAGGTGGTGTTGGTGTTGATGATAATGATAACAACAACAATAACAATAATAAAATCAGTGATACCCATTGTCATCGGGGCACTTGGTACCATGTCCAAGAATTTTATAAAACACATCAATGATGGATTAAAGAGATGGAAAACCAAAGCTTTGCATGGACAGCACTTGAAAAACATTGAAGGGAAAAGTGATGACAACTTGACATGGACATGGCTTAAGATGGGAACCATCAAGAAAGAAATGGAAGGTTTAATACTGGCTGCTCAAGAACAAGCACTACAAACTAATGTAATGAAAGCGAAGATACAAAAATCCACTGACAATCCAAACTGCTGACTTTGCAACAACAAAGTTGAAACTGTTTAACATTTAATATGTGAATGTAGCAAAATTGCACAAACTGATTACAAAACTAGACATGACTGAATTGCTAAATTAATCCACTGGTCATTATGTAAAAAATACGACTTACCTATATCCTAAAAGTCATGGGAGCACAAAGTTGAAAAAGTTACTAAAAATGAAAAGGTGAAGATCTTGTCGACTTTTGAATACAGATGGATCGCCATTTGGAACACAATATGCCAAATATCATGTTTGTAGAGGGCTTTATTGATATTGTAGTACCAGGAGATGCCAGAGTCGAAGAAAAGGAACTGGAAAAAAATCACGAAATACTGCTATCTGACCATCGAAACTACCCGATTATGGATGAAACATCCATAATCCCCATTGTCATCGGGGCACTTGGTACCATGTCCAAGAATTTTATAACATACACCAACAAATTGCAGCTTCCTGCAATAACACCAATGGAACTGCAAAAAACTGTGCTACTTGGAACATTGTACATTTTAAGAAGGTATTTAGTTGATACCTAGAACGCTGGCAGCAAACCGTATCAACCATTAGCACCAGTCAATGGCATTTGTGATACATTTTTGAATGTTCAGTTGACTGAGTTTAATGTTTAATGAATACAGTATAATAAAAACAGTGATACCCATTGTCATCGGAACACTTGGTACCATGTCCAAAAATTTTATAACATACACCAACAAATTGCAGCTTCCTGCAATAACACCAATGGAACTGCAAAAAACTGTGCTACTTGGAACATTGTACATTTTAAGAAGGTATTTAGTTGATACCTAGGATGCTGGCAGCAACCCGTATCAACCATTAGCACCAGTCAATGGTATTTGTGATGTGTTTTTGAATATTCAGTTGACTGAGTTTCATGTTTAATGAATAAAGCAAATAATAATAATAACAACAACAACAACAACAACAACAACAACCACACCAGACATCAAACTGGTTGAGAAAAATAAGGTCACAATCATAGACATCGCAATACCAGGTGATAGCAGGGTCTCCGAGAAGGAACATGAAAACATCACAAAATACCAGGACATAAAAATTGAAATTCAACGACTATGGCACAAACCAGAGTGATAATTCCAGTGGTAATTGGCACATTGGGTGCTATTCCAAAAGCACTGGAATTACATTTAAAACAGTTAAAAGTTGACAAAATCACCATCAGTAAAATGCAAAAAGCCGCACTGCTTGGATCTGCACGCATATTACGAAAATACGTTATGACGTCCTAGGCCCCTGGGTGGGGCCCGACTAGTAACCAATGCCAAATCCAGCGAAACAACTGGCCGCTGTGATACAATATAATAATAATAATAATAATAATAATAATAATAATAATAATAATAATAATAATAATAATAATAATAATAATAATAATACGTTACGACGTCCTAGGCCCCTGGGTGGGGCCCGACTAGTAACCAATGCCAAATCCGGCGAAACAACTGGCCGCTGTGATACAATTGTGTAATAATAATAGCCTTTATTATCATTGTACATCATGTATACAATGAAATTGGTTTAGCCTCTACTGGTGCAATCAATAATAGAAAATACAAGGCAACATGAATAGTATAGCGAATAATTCTTATACAAGTAATTGGGGAAAAAACCTAATCATACATTTCCATATGTACCAGAAGTGATTGTGATTGATCATCACCTTGAATTACATCTGGAAGCAAACCAGCAACTAATGCAGCTCACAAAACAAATATGTTAAATAGGCATTTTGAGGAATGTCCATTACTCCTCATGCCATTGCACTGTGAACCAATTGAAGTGGTCTTCATGCGCAGCCCCACGTACACCACATGTAGTGAGGCTGTGAGACGCCTAGGGCATGAATGACTGTCTAAATATATATTTATTCTCTGTTGAAGATCTCTCTGTCTCAGTCTCTTCCTGGAGAGGCCTCCAGGAAGAATGAATTATTGGTGAAAATATTCCATACAAGAAGTTTGGTATTCATCTGCTGCCCTCTGTCTATTCAAGTGATATGCTAGAAATATGTAAGAAGTTCTCAAGAAGGACGGTCTGCATGAAGTTTCCTCTTATAACCTCTGTCTCTATCTCTGTCTCTCCCTGCCTCCCTCCCTCCCTCTTTCTCTCCCTCTCTTTCTCCCCTCCCCTCTCATATCTATCTATCTATCTATCTATCTATCTATCTATCTATCTATCTATCTATCTATCTATCTATCTATCTATCTATCATCTATCTATCTATCTATCTATCTGTCTATCTATCATTTATTTAGCTCCATCATCATCATCATCATCATCATCATCATCATCACCACCACCACCACCACCACCACCACCACCACCACCACCACCACCACCATCTCAGTATGTTATGTTGTATTCAAGACTCCAGAGTCACAGTGGGAAATTGACAGAGTTAATAGAAGATATAAAATTACAGGTTGGGATTGAGCTTCCCTTATTCAATGAACAAAGTGCATTAGAAATTGATTTCTCTTCCTCTATCACCTCGTGTTGGTACAATTGCTTTTTCCACTGTGGTGCCAGGAAGAAAAGCTTTACATTGAGATGAGTTCCTCTAAAGACTGAGTGCAAATTGTGGAATGCATTTGTTATTATTACTAGCAAGTGAAATCTGTTTGAGAGTGTACTGTATTTTCTTTTATGATTACAGTTTAGAAAATTAAAGCAGGAGGAGAGGAAGAAGGTAGGAAGAAAGGAAAGAAGGATGGAAGGAATTAAATCTACCTTTTTAAAACTGGGGGCAGCTTTAGTTAAGATTAACGGTTAACCCAACTAGAAGTAATTTAATTCAAGATGCCCTAGCCTTCATTTACCCAAATCCCACAGAGTAGCTGAGCTGAAGTCTTCAAAGGCAAACTGGTGAAATAGGAAGCAAAGCCAAAATAATAAATCTCTATAAAATAATTTTGAGACAAGATTCTCCTTTCTCTCCCCCTCCCTCTCTTGCCTCTTTGCCTCTGCCTCTTGTTCTTTATTCTGCTGAAATTAGTAGAGAGCACTCAGATTAAAATACATGTGCAGACAGTTGGAAAATGAGAATTGAATGAGGAAATGGGATGGCACGTGGTGAAGAAAGCAGAAAGGATGAAAAGGGCCCCCTGTTCTATTTGCCTAGGCATCCATGCTAAATTTCACAGGAGTTTCTTACAGGATAAAAGGAGCATAAAATCTTGTTCAAAGTTTTCCCTCAGGCACGGGAAGCTGTTTGAAGAACTCATATTTTATTTTGAAATTAAAGTTGGATTCTGATCTCTTCCAGCAACCAAGAGTCCTGAGATGCTTTCTGGAAACCAGCAGAGTGAAGCTGTTCCTCCTCCTCCTTTATTCCTTGTGTGGGAATAAAATAAAGAGCAGTGTCTGTGCCAGTGGGCCTGCTTTTCTTTAACAGTCCCTGAGGAGCTGGTTTTTTAAAAAAAGAATTAAATCTTAAAGGCTGTTCTCTTTGGATGATTATACCTTCAAATACTAACACACTTCATTATTTGACGTGCCTTTTCATCCTGAATTTTTGCATCATTTTCTGTTTAGACTGGAAATATGCTACCTCACATCAATAGCGAGGTGTTGTACTGCCAGCGTGAGGAATTGGAGCAGTGAAAAAAAGAGAGGAATGGCTGTTTTAGATCTCTGTATGGTCTGTAAATGTTGCATGGTCTGATCACCTCAATATTCCACCATTTGACTGCTTGATTCATTTATTTATTTTATTTATTTATTTAGTTTGTCACACATGTACAAGATAACAGGTACAAGAATAAACATGGACATGAACACAGGAAATGGGAACAAATAAATGGGGACAGTAGGACAGGGATGGTAGGCACACTGGTGTGCTTATGCACACCCCCTTATGGACCTCTTAGGAATGGGGTGAGGTCCACGGTAGACAGTTTAAGGTTGAAGCTTTGGGGGTTTGAGGATGTAACAATGGAGTCAGGTAATGCATTCCAGGCGTTGGCCAATCTGTTGCTGAAGTGGAATTTTCTGCAATCGAGTTTGGAGCAATTTACTGCCAAATTAAAAAAAAATTGTTGGAACTGGGCATTTAATCTGTCTACATTTGCGAGGTATCTTCTTCATTTCGGCCGGTAAAGAATGCAAGGTCCAACATTGCTCATTAGATTTAGATAGGGGGAAAAAATTAAAAAATATTATGTCTCAATTACACTAATTAGAGGAGTCTCATTCATTCTCCCACAACCCTCAGCCCATCCTTGGTGGCAAGATAGCATGTTGACGGCACGTCCTCACCATGGTGCTTCCCTCTTGGGGCCAGCTTGCTGCTGAGCAGGCTGAAGCTGGATCAAAGTAACCTTGCAGAAAAGGAATGCTTTTCATGGAAAATGGAACAATTTTTCTTCTACAAACATTCTCATTCATGTGGAAGGGGACTCTGAGGGAAGTCAATGACCTGTTGGGCTCCAGGTGGCATCTACAGTGCTGTCTCCTCCCTATTTGGGCAATAGACTCTGAGCCTCTGTGACTGTTTCTGTTTTGACTGCAGAAGAGAAGAAAAGCTGCCTGCTGATCAAAGATTTCTTTCTTCTTTCTTTCTCTCTCATATCAGGTAGGAGAAGTAGCCTCCTGGAATGTATTCGACGAAGTTGTTGTTCCTTGCACTGACCTCTGCTGTTTGGCTTTTCTCATTTCGGTAGGCAAGGAACTTTCCTGGAGAGAAGAAAACCTGAGGAAACCTGTCACTTTAGTCTCCCCGCTGTTGCTTTCTCTCTTTTTTCCCTTCCTCCGCTGTTGACTTCGTAACTACAGCCTTGCTGTATGTGCAGGCAACAATTTTGTAGGCTGTGTTTTGGGACTACAGCAAGAAGGATGCTGCGGGGGTGTCAAAGCAGAAAGCACATAGATTCTTCACTTTCAGTGATAGTTTGACTTTCAAAATCCTGAACTAGGAATGGGGAACTTGTGAATCCTGAAATGCTGCTGGGCAACAATTCCTACCACCTGAGCAAGCATAGTCACTCTTGAAGAGTATTACGAACTAGTGTGTGATTAAGGTAAAGTTTCCCTTCGACATATGTGCTAGTCATTCCCGACTCTAGGGTTTTTTATTGTTGTTCTATTATTTAATATGTATTCTATTTAAAGTATTTATTTAAAGTTTTTATATTTAAGGGGTTGCCACAAAGAAGAGGAGGTCAACCTATACTCCAAAGCACCTGAGGGTAGGACAAGAAGCAATGGGTGGAAACTGATCAAGGAGAGAAGCAACTTAGAACTAAGGAGAAATTTTCTGATACAACAATTAATTAATGGAACAACTAGCCTCCAGAAGTTGTGAACACTGGAAGTTTTTAACAGATAGGACAACGATTTGACTGAGATGGTAGTGGGTTTCCTGACCGAACAGGGAGTTGAACTAGAAGACCTTCAAGATCCCTTCCAACTCTGTTATTTATTTACCAATCTGAAATATTTCCATAATGACTGAATTATATTTATTTTTAAGTCTTGCCAGTTAATTTGAAACTTTGTTTTAACAGACTCATTTTATTTGCTTGTTTGTTTTTTGTTTGTTTGACTTGTTTGCTACCCATCACGTTAATTAGAGGGAAGGGATATCTGTTATTCCCCCAAGTCCATTGAATGGATCAGCACATCATTCTGCTGAGGCAAATGACATAGATGATGTAAATGGCTTCATTAACATCATTTGCGTGATGACAAAAATGGATGCAAAATAGCAGGAACAAAACAAGGAAACGTTCATCTCAGGCATAATCACATCATTACAATTACAATAGAGTTTTTTCCCCACTGCATGCAAAGTCTATTCAGTTGGGATCCTGAAAATTGAAGTTTTGTTACATGATACAATCATGTATTTATTTTCCTTTATATTCTGCCTATTCCTAGGGCATTCAAGTAACAAACAAACACTAGATGAAGCTATAATACATATTAGTCCAATTCTAAAGGCCTGTCTAAATAGGAAAGTTTCAGCTCCTTTCTTGAAAGCAGAAAACCGAAGGACTAAATGCATCACCCAAGAAAGTTTGTCCCATAGATTCAAAGCGACACAGGATAATCTTCCCTGTGTGTCAATTACATAAGTTTATATTCTAATATATACATCTCTTTTTTCTTTCTGGCATTTGTGCAGAGCCAGCTTTATTTGAAGCATCTGAATGTTGATCCACTGATTGCAACAGAAATTGACCAACCAGCTTGTAACCTCTGCTTGAAGTAATGGGCTGAGAGAGAATGATTTGGTTTTTAGTAACAGAGTTGGAAGGGACCTTGGAGGTTCTGGCAGTCGCTACTGCCGGTTCGCTCATGGGCGCACCGTATGTGTGTGTGCATTTTGCGCGTGGTATGCACATGCACAGTGCAATAAAAATCGCTCTGCACATGCTCAGAAGCAAAAACAATATGGAGGTCTGGAGAACTGGTTTGGGGGCATGGCAGGCCTGGGTCACTGCTGGTTCCAGTGACCCAGGCCGTCACCCACAACGGTTCAGCTGAACTGGTCCGAACCAGTAGGAACCCACCACTGTCTCCCAGTTTCTAGCCTGATGTCTTAACTACTAGATCAAATTGGGTCTCCTAATATACACAATATACCGTATTTTGGGAGTATAAGACGCACCAGAGTATAAGATGCAGCAAGGTTTTGAAGAGGAAAATTTAAAAATTTTTTTTGCACTTTGCAAACCTCCCCAAAACATCCTGTTTTTCACGAAATTGGGCCCATTTTTTTAAAAAAAACCTGCATGAATAGCCCTTAGGATGCTTGTAGAGTGCTCCTAGGGGGTGCCCCCGAAAAGAAACAAAAAACAGCCCTTTGTCTAAAAAGGGCATGGATAACCTTTAGGAAGCTGGGGGCTGGTGGGGGGGCAGAAATGGCCCATTTTCTGCTCATTTCTGCCTTCCCCAGCCCCCAGGAACTCTCTGAAAGCCTTCTAAAAGCTATGCACGGCCATTTTGGTGAAGGGGCGGAATTTCGGGAGGCAAAAAAATGTATTCAGTGTATAAGATGCACCCAGATTTTCAGCCTCTTCTTTGAGGGAAAAAGGTGCGTCTTATACTTCAAAAAATACGGTGATATTATTATAGACCATGGTATTATTGTTTTCTTTGAGCCCTGGTCCACAACAATTGTTTGTGTCTCTCTTTAGGCTTAAATACATATACACACTACCAGCCACAAGTTAAGACAAACAGATCAATAAAAAAGAAATAAAGATATTGTTAGGATGCTTCCATATCTATGACTCCAGAGAGAATCCCCTAAGCTTGTCTTTGTCCTGCAACTCCATTGATTTAATCTGACTAACTGTGGTGTATCAATTATTGAAAAAAGTCAATTTTTCTGACTGCAAGACTCAAGCTGGCAGTACCTCTTGTCTAAGCTAGGTCTTGGTCTTTAGCAACCATCAACGTCTCTCTTCCATCCAATCCCCTTTATCATTCTTCCTCTCTCCACATAATAACAAGTGCCATCATATTATTATCCTTTCAACATAATTGAAAGGGGTTTTTAACTAAAACACAGGAATGGCAGTAACCTTCCCCCAGGAGTGGAGAGGGAATGGGAATTTTGTAGTATCCTTCCCTTGCCATGCCCACCAAGCCACGCCAACCAAGCCATGCCCCACCCACCAAACCCCACCCACAAAACTGGTAGTAAAACTTTTTGAATCCCACACTGATATTGCCCCCAACAATGTGGATCCTCATTTTACCAATCTCAGAAGGATGAAAGGCTGTCAACCTTGAGCTGGTCAGAATCGAACTGTTGGCAGTTGGCAGAATTAGCAGACTTCACCTCCAATACTGCATTCTAACCACCATGGCTCTTAGGCAGGTACTAAGAATTCATTGTTTTGATTTAACTTGAAGTAAGGATGGAGAGAATGCTATTGTCCCAGAAACTGTAGTTGCTCAGAGATGGAGCGCTGGTTGGATTTTTTAATTCTTTTTCTACATTGATTGTTTCATGAAGTTCCATTAGGGACAGGACTACAGATATGAAAACATCTATGAAAAGTCAAATGTAATTTTTATTCATTTATAAATAAAATTTTATTTTATTTATTATTTCTGGCACATGCAGTCATGATTTATGGTCTGGCAAGGTTGTGAGGATGATGGGGATTATGATGCTTTGTCAGATTAATGTCCTATCTTTTTTCCAGAAGTCCAAAGAGGCTTACACAAAAATCTTCCTTCATGTTATTCCCATAAAAACAATTCTGGGAGATAGGCTTGGTTGAGTGGGTGAATTAATCCAAGTATCACAGTGAGTTGCCATGGCAGACAATGGTCTAGATAGAATGTGGGATTTTCCAGTCCTAATCCAACAGATTGATCATTACACCACAGTGTCTTTCAGAATAAACCTTTCCTCACCTTCATGAGCAGCTAACTGGTTCTCAGGATCCAAGGAAAGGCAAGATGGTTTGCAAGTAGAAGTCAACTGTAGGCAACAGTTCTCATTTTACTGAATACTTCTGCTTGCTGCAGATATGTAGTAAGTATCCTTATTTGAAGAGAGGGAAAGAGGAACATAGGCTCACATATCCATGTTTCTGTGGGAAAAGGCATTTAGCTTCTTATATTTTAGACAGCTATCCAAAGCCATACATTTCTAACATTGGGGATATTCTGGGAATGGGCCAGAGGTGGGTTTCTGCCAGTTTGCTTTGGATTGGGTGAAGCGATAGTGGTAGTGGTGGGAGACTCCGCCCACCCATCCAGACACTTCTGTGCATGCACAGAAGCTTCTGTGCAAACCGGTAGTAAAATAAATTGAAATACACCACTGGAATGGGCCTATGGATTACATGAGGGAACTTCTGTCTTTCCTCCCTGTAATTGGTTGACATTGGTTTGGAAATTGATATGGAGAAGAGATGGTTCACTGCAAATATTTTCTGATAGAAATTCTAGTAACAGAGCACAAATAGCCTTTTGAAATTCTCCATTCAATTTGTGAGAAGAGAAAATGCGTGGCTGAAATCTCTGGGGGAAGGAAGAAAAATTTCTTCCACATTTTCCCCCTTCTTTTTGATGGTAGAAGCTATGCTACTGAGAAGGGCCAATGGAAGGGAGAATACCCTGAGGATGTCTTCTCTTGGGACTTAATAGAAGCCTAGGAAGCTCTGAGATGCAGTTGTGGGCATCTGCGAGAACTAACCAATTCATAAATTTGATAGCACAAGTGCTTCTAGTCTGGAACACATGCACTAAAGTTTAGGGGTTGCATTGGAATGCCATTAACCACTAGAATAATCATTGTTCAATATAAGACAAGACTTTCACCCATGCCCTTTGGCCACCTTCTCAGAAAAACCACAGAATCCTGAGACATTTCTCTGAAATTCTTTTCTTTGAAATATTTTCTAAAACAAATTGTTCTATTTCATCAAATTGAATCATTAATGGAGTGGGGGGAAGGGGAATTTTTCTGCCTAGCAGAAAACCTTCTTCCTTTTCTGGCTGGTAGGCAAGACTTCACAAATATCTCTTATGTTGAACATCACATACTGCTTATGTTAACCTTTCCCAACCTGTACCTATCCCAATGGATAAACTTCAAATCAGAATTGCCAGTACTATATATATATTTTATAACCCCAACAATCCTTTTCAAGGCAACCAGCTTCTTCACACTTTGGAATATTTGCTTTGATCATCATTTGGGTAAAAAAGAAGAAAAAGCAAATACATTGATTATTGGTATTACAACCACAATATGAATTTTCAAATATTGTAGCAATGCTAATTCTGGGCCACATAAAATGGTGTGCAGGAAATTATATTGTTGGAGAATTTAACTTCCTCCATTAGAAGAAATCAAAATTGGGAAGCATACTGCAGATATAAAAAGTTCTGAAGGTTAAATATTAAATAAAGTCTAAATAAAAGGTATATGGAGAAAAAATGTTTCATCTAGCTAGTAGAAATAATCATATATAAAATATGTGCATTAATAATTGGAATAGTTTTTTAAAATTTAATTGGATATTGATTTTATCAAATTTGATTACGTATATTCAACAGAAAAGATAAATAACACTCCATTAGCCTTGGGAACTTACTTTTAGGCTATTTCTAGGTAAAGAATGGCTTAATTTAATATTGTTTCAGTAAAAAATGGCAAAGAAAGAACAAATGTTCTTATGTGGTAATTCCTTCTTATTTGAAAGTATCACTAAATAAACATAGTTTATGCAAAGCATTGATTTAAGGATTATTGATGATTATCGGGCTGTGAAAGATTAACCTGTGGAACAATTTAAGTATGATCTACAAAATTATAGAATAACAGCATTGGAAGGGACCTTGGAGGTCTTCTAGTCAACCCCATATTCAAGCAGGACAACCTCAGTGGTGAAATTCATTTTTTTTTTACTACTGTTTCTGTGGGTGTGGCTTGGTGGGCGTGGCATGGATTGGTGGGTGTGGCTTGGTGGGCATGGCAGGGAAGGATACTTCCAAATCTCCATTCCCACCCCATTCCAGGGGAAGGATACTTCAAAATCTCCATTCCCACCCCACTCTGTGGCCAGCCAGAGGTGGTATTTGCCGGTTCTCCGAACTACTCAAAATTTCCGCTACCAGTTTTTCAAACTACTCAAAATTTCCACTACTGGTTCTCTGAACTACTCAAAATTTCCGCTACTGGTTGTTCAGAACCTGCTGGATTTCACCCCTGGACACTCAATACCATTCTAGACAAATGACTGCCCCATATCTTCTTAAAAATCTCCAGCGATGGATAAGTATAACCTCTGGAGGGCAAATCATTCTCATTGTCAGGAAATTTCTTCTTAATTCTAGGTTGGATCTCTCCTTGATATGCTTCCATCCATTACTTCTTGCCCTCAAGTACTCTAGAGAATAGGTTGATTTTTTCTTCTTTGTGATATCCCCTTAAATATTGGAAGACTGCTACTGGAAGTCTAACCTGGTGACACTTGTCCTCTTGCTTTGACCGTTGGAGACAAATGTGGATGTTTTCAGAAAGGGGAGTGTCTCTCATTTTTGTACATTTGTGGATGAAATGGAGATATGAATACAAAGACGATATCTTCTGGGACATTGTTTTTCTATATCTTAGAACTCCTATTAAAAATTCTGGACAGTGGATCTTTAAAGAATGCCTGCTTACAGAATAAGAACTCTGAAAAAAAAATCCCAGGCACAAAACATACACTAATCCTTATATTTATAAATCAGTTCCATGGAGCCACTCATCCTGCCTCCATGTGGTACTTCATCAGTGTTAATTTGCAATACACACTTAATAGAGTAATTTATTAATTGCATTTAGTCTGTTTTGTTTTTAACAATGAACTGCACAACTACTTAGTGCCTTTTATACTGTATAACTTTTCACCTATGCCGAGTAATTCAATTTGTTTCCAAGTGCAGCCTTTACCTTCCCATACACCACTTTGCTTTCTGACACTTTCTTATTTGTTTAATTCACAGGTCAAGAGAGGTTTGTGCAATCAACAATCAGCTTGCTTAAAGCTGTATGCATAATTAGGTTTTAGAGAAAACATACAAGTTAAATTATGGGAATTCTGACCACATTCTCGGCTAAAGAGCATTTTCAGTATCATAGTTTTGCTCATTCTATTCTATTCTATTCTATTCTATTCTATTCTATTCTATTCTATTCTATTCTATTCTATTCTATTCTATTCTATTCTATTCTATTCTATTCTATTCTATTCTATTCTATTCTATTCTATTCTATTCTATTCTATTCTATTCTATTCTATTCTATTCCTTTCAAATAAATATCCTTTATTGGTGTTGTATATCATCCTACCCCCATTTTTTCATTTTAGCTTCCTAATAGTTTTGAATAGTTGCTATTGTTAGAAATGGGACAACTTTGCAGATTGTTTGCAAATAAACATGCTATTAAACAATGGGTTGCATTTTACTAATAGATCTCAGTTTATTGCTTTACAACAAGCATTCAATAATTTGCACATCAGATTGTTGTTTTTGAAGAACCATTCTTACAATACATGTAAAAATCAGTCTGATGTCCTGGCTACTGTGCTAGACCTGGACTGGAGAGATCCAAGTTGACATTTATCCATCACTTAGAAACTTTGGTCCAGCAGTGATCATTCAGCACAACCTACTTGTGAGTGTGGAGATAAAATTTGGAGGAGGAAGTACTACATCTGCAAGTAATGAGCTGCAGGAAGAAAGACAGAATAGAAAAAACCCACATGAAAGCAAATAAACATTCTATTATGCAGTAACTTTTCCTTATTAGGAACTTGGTATCAACTCACAAAGCATCCCTGGTCTGCTCTCGAGTTGCCATAGGAAAGGGGGGGATGGGAAACCAATGAATCGGTACCGCAGCAAAAGACAGATGCACATTCCAGACTTATCTCTCTCAAGGCTGTATCCCAGGGTTACTTGCAGTGGCCGGAGGGGAGTGACCTCTACAACCTGGGAAATTGCTCCATTGGCAAATGTGATTGATGACACACCCTGGGGGGGGGGGAGAGGGAAAGAGGGTCATGATTGGGGCAATGTATTACCGTGGCACGACAAAACCGCGCTCGTCAAAATCACGGTGCTAAAGCCGCGACGTCATCACCGTGCATCACCACCGCGACAACAGCGCGGCAACAGAAGGACGCTTTAAAATGGCACCGCGGCAGAAAGCTGACTTCAATTAAGGTAAGGGTTAGGATTAGGTTTAGGGGTTTATTTTAGGGTTAGGTTTAGGGTTAGGTTTAGGGTTAGGTTTAGGGTTAGGTTTAGGTTTAGGGTTAAGTTTAGTGTTAGGTTTAGCGTTAGGTTTAGCGTTAGGTTTAGTGTTAGGTTTAGCATTAGGTTTAGGGTTAGGTTTAGGTTTAGGGTTAGGTTTAGGTTTAGGGTTAGGTTTAGCATTAGGTTTAGCGTTAGGTTTAGCGTTAGGTTTAGTGTTAGGTTTAGCATTAGGTTTAGGGTTAGGTTTAGGTTTAGGTTTAGGGTTAGGTTTAGGTTTAGGGTTAGGTTTAGGTTTAGGGTTAGGTTTAGCATTAGGTTTAGGGTTAGGTTTAGCATTAGGTTTAGCGTTAGGTTTAGCGTTAGGTTTAGTGTTAGGTTTAGCATTAAGTTTAGGGTTAGGTTTACGTTTAGAGTTAGGTTTAGGGTTAGGTTTAGGGTTAGGTTTAGGATTAGGTTTAGGGTTAGGTTTAGGGTTAGGTTTAGGGTTAGGTTTAGGATACTGAGTGCTTGGGAATGCACGAATTTGCCCTCCGCGATTATGTCATTGCGGTATGGTCGCATTTTTCCTTAGCGCTTAGAACGGCACGAATTAGTCTTCGCGGATAAGGGCTTCGCGGATTTGTGGTAGAACCATTTATTACGTAGGGTCAGAGCTGGCTTCACTTGGGAACTTGCATATATGAAGCTCCTAATAAATAACTGGATTTCTTTTGAAGCTTGGCTTGAGGATCATGATTTAATTAGGGCATCCGTGGGAACCCTGACACTTGGATTGTGAGAATAACTGTGGGAGATAGGAGGAAGAGATGTAACCCAACAACAGTCTGAGAAAACAGAATCTAAGGGTGGAGAAAGCATCTCAGAAGAAACCCTCCTAGTTTTGGGGAAAGTAATGGCAGGGAAGAGAGGAAGTACTTTCAGGTTTTCAGGATTCTGTTACTATGAACCTTACATTAAAATTAAGATTAAGCTTCATGTCTTTTGTTTTTCAGTTAGGTCTACTTTGAGGGCCTACACATGTTCCTTTAATGAATCAAGAGTTCCCTGTCAAGTTGAAGGTAAAATCCCTTTGAGAAGATCTCAGCGTAATTTTTAACAATAAGAACAGTAAGCTAACTCTGCTGAGTAAATAAACAGGGACAACAAAGAAGAGTTTAATAGGGTAGAAAGAGAAGAGGCTATAGAGCAGGGGTCCCCAACCCATGGTCTGTGGATTAGCACTGGGCCACAGCATGCTAGCAACCAGGTCATGCAAACAAGTGAAGCCCCATTTGCAGGATGCAGGCAACATGTGAAACCACCAGTCCGTGGAAAAACCTCTCTCCACAGAATCTTTTTCTGACCTAGGCTTTACCAAACCACGAAACAGACTTCTTGTCCTGAAAAAAAACAAACACCCTTTTTATTTGGCTAATGTGAATTCCTAGCATTTGCATCCAGCAAAGTCCCGGCAAACAGTCTTTCAAGGGTGAATTGTAAACACAGACCTTATCAGTCCTTGGATAGTTGCCAGGTCCATACCTTCCAGACACAATGCTGTGCAAGGAAATACTTGGCAGGGAGTCTCTCAGATAAGCAAATCTTCACACTAACAAACACCTGCAAACACCACTCCGCTTTTGCTCCTATTTATTTCCTATGGGAGGGGCCATTCAGCATCCCCTTGTGCCTTTACTCCCGAGACAACCTCTGTTCCTTAGCTGTTCTCTTCACCCAGCAGCTCTGCTCATGCACATATCGGGAACAGGCTCCAACTGTTCTTCAGCCCCACTGATGTCCGACTCTGAAGATAGCTGATAACTGGCAGATGAGCCTGGCCCCATCTCTGCCTCTGATACAGAGCCCTCATCAGAGCCTTCCCCAGACTCCAAGACTGCCCATGTTTCTCCCCAACTTCCTCACTGTCCTAGTCTGCCACAGTTCCACTGGTGGGCCACAACAGAACCAGTCCCTGGTGCTCCAAAGGTTGGGGACCACTGCTATAAAGGGAAGCAGAGCTAGGGAGGGGAATGGGTGCTGACTGAGAGCTGCTGACTATGCTCTGCTCCCTCAGCTGAACCAGCTTCAAGAGACAAATAAGGAAGCCAGCTTGCAAACAGCAAACTTACTGAGTGAACAAACAAGGACAGCAAGTAGGACTTGGTAGATTAATTGAGAGGAGGTCAAGAGGAGGCACTTATTTTTATTTATTTTTTGTTCATTACAGGAACAAAGAGATGGAGGGGGCCTTCTCTTGTGACCTAGAGAGGATATGAAATATTTGTTTTCCTCCCCAAGGAGGACAAAACCCACATATGCTGCAAGGATATTATTTTTGTTCCCTGGAAGAGAAGATGAAAGGTCTAAAAGAAACACTGCCTACACTCACAGCTTACCAAAGAAGACTAGGAATTCTTAAATCAGGTATAAGAAGCATTTATGAAGGGACAATAGTGGCAAAATGCCAGGGGGAATAGACAGAGAGAAATGAAACCATGTAGCATAAAGGCTGAAGCTTTGCAAGAAGAATGTCAGCACTCCAAGTAATGCACCCATTGGAAGCAGAACCCTGAGACAGGTAGATTCCTCAAAGAACAATTTATTGGATACATCATATTAGCACAACTGGTGAAAACTGACTCTGAAAGTTCCCGTTGTTTTCACCTGATTAAAAGTGAAAGTCCCCCCCCCCAAGCCATCACTCACATTGTCTAATAGAGGTGCTGGCCGGTTGTTTGGTTACTTCAACTCCTCCTCTCCTAGCCACCTGTTGGAATGACCTTGGTTCCCACAGGAAAACCTTTTTGTTTTGACTGCAAACCCCCAACTAACTATCCCCCCACCCTGTTCCCTCTTCTGCCTTGTGGCAATCCTGAAGCCACTAAGATGGCCTCAGCCAGGTCTGCTGTAGGGTTGACAAAGAGTTTTATTCTCCAGAGCCTTCAGGATGAATTCAAGGCCTCCTTGATGTTGGTGTTTTTGGATCACTGTACAAAGAACATCTGGACAAGTGGACAAAACTTCAGGGTTTAAGGAGGAGAACTTTAGAGATTTGCAGTGAGAAACATTCCTGTTTCTGCTTCGCACAGCAGAAAAGAAAAGTAACGGCTGGAGGTGATCCCACACTGCCTTCTAAGTGACAATCTGCTGCCTGGATAGTTAAGTGAAGTATGATGCTTCACTAGGACTCATATTCAGGATATGGTAGAAAGTCTATAAAGAAACTTTAGGTCTACTGACAGTTATCCTTTCTTTGATCCACATGGGGAGACATGACACAGCTATGCTACCTTGAAGACACTATAAAGTGCTAGGAAGTATTGGGCAGAGAGGTAAAAGACTAAAGGCAAAGGTGAGGTTTTCTTCAATCTTTCTTCTCAAAAGACATGGCCCAGGTAGAGAAAGAAAAATGCTGGGAATGAACAATTGGTTATGCAGATGTTGCCCACATGATTACAGAACTTTCGGGGGGAGGGGGAGAGACATGGTAGTGATGGAAAAGTTCCATTATCTGGACATCTGTCAGAAAATCAACTCAGCCAAGACTGCAAAGTCCCCCAAAATTCCTCAGTGGTTTTACTGATTGATCCATATTTCTAAAGACTGAAGAAAAAAATAAGGGGATTAGCTATTCTAGATTTGACTGCTGGCTGAAGAGGTAAAAGGAATAGAAAAGTTTGGAAAGAAATTGAACTGTTCTGTAGAAACCAGATAAATGCTTTAACAAATTCTTAAAAGGAAACTTTCCTTTTGCTTAACTCTTTGTTAAGTCATGCCATTCCACACACATTGTTAGGTGCAAGGAAGCTAGAATGACACAGTAATTTACTCAGAGAAGTTTATTGTTGCAAGATTCCATAGACAGGAATCTTGCCAGACTAAAGCACAATCTGCATAACAATTAGATATGCCCCGTGGAAGGTTAGGGAGAGGCCCCTTTGGGCCTCTTCATGCATACCAAGCATTTCAGTCTGATTTGTCTTTTAGCTATAGGGTAAAGACCCCTCTTTCCTGCAACTCTGTACATTCTATCACACACAATATTATTCATATAAATTAGAAGAATTAGAAGAAAATCATCTATGTTGCACTTAGATGGTATCCTCAGAGCTTCAGTATTAATTTGTTCAAGTTGAATATTTCAGATAATATGGCAAAAATGTAAAACCACCTAAAATTGTGTTTCTACATGAGATAATATGAGAGTTAAATGAGAATGACAAAATCTGACAGATTAGTTTTGGCATTTTTGAATGAAATTGTACATAATCTTAATGATCAGATTGCAGAAAACTTGCAAGGTTTAGCAATCTTCCAACATTAGACTTTTTAAGTCTATTTGCTGTCATTTGCGTGGCAGCAAATATTCATTTTCTGCTTTGCAAAATAGCACTGAGAACCCAAAAATCTGGTAGATTTTTGATACATCCATTAATCTTACATAGGCTGTTCAGAGAATTAGGTTCCCAGTACCTGCATATATTTAGCTGCTTTAAAAATATCTGAAATATTATGTGGTTTCCTTAAAGCTACTTGTCATCCTTTGTCAAAATGTAGTGTAAAATGCCTTAAAACCTTCACCAATCTAAGCAGATAGCTTGATTCACACTCCTGGCATCTTAGAAGACCTCAGCAGAGTTCAGCTTTCTTTTTTATGAAAGCTAAGATTATTTAAGAGTCAAATTACACTTGCCAAAGTCCTTCTAGAAGTGCAGAAGGAAGATAGAGGAGAGGAAAGCCCATGAGTTTTAAAGCTTAGTTCAGGCTCATAAAAGCAGTTCATAGTAATAATATAATAATGGGAGATTTAACTGCCTAGACATCTGTTGGAAAAACAATTGGGTCAAGACTCCAAGGTCTTCAAAAGTCCTCAGTGGTCTTGTTGACTGATTCAAGAAGGTCTAAGTAGAGATCAGAGGATTGGTTCTCCTAGATATGCTCCTAAATTTGGAAAGAGAAATGAGTGGGAAATTTGGGAGGAAGGAATAATCTGAGTTTAGGATTCAGGGGAATACAGAAAGTGAAATTGGATTCTAATTGTACATGCACTCTATATTTCAGGAGCAGCAAATGCAAAACATTTAATGTACTATCTGGGATTCCATGGCCAGAGAGTCACCTAGAATGCAGGAAAGTTAAGAACTTCTCAAGAAAAAAAAACTTAGGTGTACATTTCAGCAGAGCTTGGGAAACTGATATGAATTTATAGAGAACTTTCACCTGATTTTGAGTTAAAAAGGGGACATATAGAAAATGGAAGGTGGGCACCACCCAGTCATCAAGAAGGTCAACCCGTTAATAATAAATATTTACAGAGAAAAATAGGCAGATTAAAGTGCAAAAGAAATTTAGGTTTTTCAAGTGGAGCTCCTGCTGGTAAGTGTAGTAATGGAAAAAGGACAACGCTCCAGATCTTACTTTGCTTTGGTTCTCTTCCCAAAGGGGACATACAGTATATTCAAATGGACTTAAGCAGAACAAGTGACAAATGGAGGGATTGACCATCCTTGATAATAAAGAGATGCTTAGGAAGCATCTGGCTCCATGAATGAGCTGAACTTTCCAAGATCAAATATATCCAAGACTTCTGAAAAAGGTTGTGGATGTCATTTTGGAGCTCCTTATTGTTATTTTTTGAGAAATTATAGACATAGTACCTGAGATAAAGGCTACAGAGGGCAGAAAGAATACCCTTGAAGGACACAGGAAGAGATGCTATCAAGACAATGGACAGATAAAAGGGGGTTGAGTCTGGGCCAAGAAAGTAACTCAGACTCTTTTCTTGTTAAGACAAAGAGAGAGGCAGGGGGAAGCACATTCAGTTTTATAAGATTCTATTACTATAACTATAATTATAACAGAGTTGGAAGGGACCTTGGAGGTCTTCTAGTCCAACCCCCTGCTCAGGCAGGAAACCCTATACCACTTCAGACAAATGGTTATCCAATCTCTTCTTAAAAATTCCCTGGGTTGGAGAATACACAACTTCTGGAGGTACATTGTTCCGCTGATTAATTGTTCTAACTGTCAAGAAATCCCTCCTTAGTTCTAGGTTGCTTCTCTCCTTGATTAGTTTCCATCCATTGCTTCTTGTTCTGCCCTCAGGTCCTTTGGGGAATAGCTTGACTCCCTCATCTTTGTGGCAACCCCTGAGATATCAGAACACTGCTATTATGTCACCCCTAGTCCTTCTTTTCATTAAATTAGTCATATCCAATTCCAGCAACCATTCTTTATAGGTTTTAGCCTTCTAGTCCCCTAATCATCTTTATTGCTCTTCTCTGCACTCTTTCTAGAGTCTCCACATCTTTCTTACATTGTTGTGACCAAAACTGCTACAATTACGTAATTGGACTCCAATTACGCAGAACCAGCCGAGGCACCAGGGGAGAATCTGGATGGACATCACTGGATTGACTTTCAAGCTGTTACCCCTGAGGAAGTGGACAAGGCCATGGGAGCTGTAAGTGCCTCCACATGTGTGCTGGACCCGTGCCCCTCCTGGCCAGTTGCTAACAGCAGGGAGGTGACACGGGGCTGGATCTAGGCGGTTGTTACCGCCTCCCTTCGGGAGGGGTTCTTTCCCCCCGCTTTAAAGACGGCGGTGGTGAGACCCCTTCTGAAGAAGCTATCTTTGGATCCAGCCATTTTAAACAACTACCGTCCAGTCTCGAACCTCCCCTTTGTGGGGAAGGTTGTTGAGAAAGTGGTGGCCTTTCAGCTCCAGTGGTCCTTGGAGGAAACCAATTATCTAGATCCCTTTCAGTCGGGATTTAGGCCTGGCTACAGCACGGAAACCGCTTTGGTCGCGCTGATCGATGATCTCTGGAGAGCCAGGGATGGAGGTCATGCCTCCGTCCTAGTGCTCCTTGACCTCTCAGCAGCCTTCGATACCATCGACCATGGTATCCTTCTGCGACGACTGCAGGAGGTGGGGGTGGGAGGCACTGTCCTACGGTGGTTCTCCTCTTACCTCTCGGACAGGTCGCAGTCGGTGTTGGTCGGAGGGCAGAGATCGACCCCTAGGCCCCTGAATTATGGGGTGCCACAGGGTTCGGTCCTGTCCCCCCTCCTGTTTAATATTTACATGAAGCCGCTGGGTGAGATCATTCGACGGCACGGGATAAAATACCATCAGTATGCGGACGATACGCAGTTGTATCTGTCCGCCCCGTGCCAACTCAGTGAAGCGGTTGACGTGATGTGCCAGTGTCTTGAGGCTGTTAGGGTCTGGATGGGGGATAACAAGCTTGCACTCAATCCGGATAAGACCGAGTGGCTGGTGTGTTTCCCTCCCACTAATTGGCCAAGTTTTCCATCTCTCAGGCTGGGGGGTCAAACAGTACACTCCTCAGACAGGGTTCACAATTTGGGAGTCCTCCTGGACCCACAGCTGACTTTCGAACACCATTTGTCGGCTGTGACCAGGGGGGCATTTGCCCAGGTTCACCTGGTGCACCAGTTGCGTCCCTACCTGAACCGGGAGGCCCTCACAACAGTCACTCATGCCCTTGTGACCTCTAGACTGGACTACTGCAACGTGCTCTACATGGGGCAGCCCTTGAAGAGCATTCGGAGACTTCAGCTTGTCCAGAATGCAGCCGCGCGAGCGATAGTGGGTGCACCTCGGTTCACCCACGTAACACCTATCCTCCGTGAGCTGCACTGGCTGCCTATTGGTCTTCGGATACGCTTCAAGGCGCTAGTCGTCACTTATAAAGCCCTTCATGGTATTGCACCTGGGTACTTGAGAGACCGCCTGCTGCCAATTACCTCCAACAGACCGATCAGATCCCACAGATTAGGCCTCCTCCGAATTCCTTCCACCGGCCAATGCCGACTGGCGACTACCCGGAGGAGAGCCTTCTCTGTGGCTGCTCCGACCCTCGGGAACGAGCTCCCCGTGAGATTTGAACCCTCACCACCCTCCAGGCCTTCCGCAAAGCCCTTAAAACCTGGCTGTTCCGACAGGCCTGGGGCTAAAGAGTTTTGCCCCCCTTCTCGAATGGTATGGTTGTTGTGTGTTTTTAAATTTTATATTGTTATGTCTCGTCTTTTTTATCCCCCCGTCTGTACCCCCTTCCCTGATTGAATTGTGAGCCGCCCTGAGTCCCCTTCGGGGAAAAGGGCGGCATATAAATGTAATCAATCAATCAATCAATCAATCAATAAAAGCAGTACTGATCTATATTGCATTGGTTTCTTAGCCTGCTTTATTTTGTAGATCTGACAAGAGCAAATGTTGCTCTAATCTTTAAAAAAAAGTGGGGGGAATAAGGAAAGAACAGTCTGATCAACCAATCATTTATACAAGGAAACTATGAAATTAATTATTGAGCAGCCAATTTATGACAATTTAGAAAACAGTGCATTACTTGGTAGAAACCAGTATACATTTATCAAGAATAAATCACAACGAACCAACTTGAACTCCTTTCTTTGATAAGTGACCTATCATTTCACAGACCAGATTCCCACAAAACGGTAGCCATTATTTTCAGTCTCGGATTGAACACACACACACACACTTCTTAAACAAGCAATATGTTTATTAATGGAGAGAAAAAAGCTGGCAATGGAGTATCAATGCATCTTAGCACAGTCCACTGGTTGTAATTCGAATTTGGGGCTAACAAACAGAATAAAAGGCTGGTGCCAATGGAATTTGTGGCAAGGGATTACGAAAGAAGAGAAACAAAAATTAAATAGGACAAGTGGGCCTTTTCCCAAGAAGTCAAACAGAAGAAATGAAACTTCAATGGAAAATTGAAATGGAAACTGAAAGGAGAGAGTAAAACTGGAGTGGCCCACCCACATTTTGGGTGTTCACCAACACCTGACAACAACTATTCTAGAAAGCACAATCTGTTCTTGCGTGATTTTTGGAGATTGTTAGAGGCCATGCAAGAATGGGGTGTGCTCATGTACTGTCTCTGGAACCTCCAGAAGCCATGTAAGAATGGGGCATATGTTTGCAGGATTTTCAAAAGATGGAGAAGCTGTGTGAAAGTGGAATGTGCTCTTATGTGGCCTCTGGAAATTACATGAGAGAGGGTCTGCAGTCTCCAAAAAAACGTAGGAGAATGGGATGTGCTTTTGTGTGTTTCTCAGAGTCTACAGAGGCCATGGAAGAGCATTCTCTGATTCAAGAATGAAGGCCTTGTGAAACCTAGATCAACCCCAGATAGGCTGCAAGGCCTGTCAGTAAAGCAGAGCAGCTGAAGGTAAGTGGTGCATGGCAGACCTTGGGGAAGCTGGACCGTGGGGCCAATTGTGCTGTTCCCCAAGGTTTGGTCACTTTGGAAATTGGTGTGAGGCGGTCTTTTTGAGTGGTAGCAGAGATGCTAGGGCTAAAGTTGAGGTCCAGGCCTTTTACTCCAGGCCCAGCCACGGTACTGCCAGTGTCTACAAAGTGTCAGGGTGTCCTAGATAGAGGTTTGTGGGAGATAGAGAATTGTGTGTGGGTAGGTGCATGCATTACATGCCAGCAGAGTCAAATGTGACATTTTCTAAACTTTCGATACACCAAACCCAAAACGTTTGCCATCCCTGGGCTAAAAGGAACAGGGAAAGGGAAAGGAGGTGAGCTAAGAGCAGCAATTGGGCCAAAAGGTTAAATGGGAGGCAGAATGGATTGCTCCCTCCCCCCCAAAAAAGTGTTTAGAAAAAGAGGAAAGGAAGAAAAACAATTTAAAGAAAAGGATTTTAGAAAAAGGATGGAAGGCTTTCCCCATGCAAGTGTACACAAATAGTCTCAACTTACAACCCTTTGTTTAGTGACCATTCAAAGTTACAATGAAAAGAAAAAAGAATGACGATTATTTTTCATACTTATGACTGTGAAGCATTGAACGATCAAAATTTAGACACTTGGAAACTGGTTCATATTTATGACGGTTGCAGTATACTGGGATCATGTGATCCCCTTTTGTGACCTTCTGATGAGCAAAGTCAATAGGGAAGCCAGA
Organism: Thamnophis sirtalis; assembly: GCF_051295495.1. Classification (NCBI taxonomy): domain Eukaryota; kingdom Metazoa; phylum Chordata; class Lepidosauria; order Squamata; family Natricidae; genus Thamnophis; species Thamnophis sirtalis. The sequence continues at coordinate 134,635,288 of NW_028261383.1, forward strand.
TTCACTTAACAACCATGTTACTAATTTAACAACTGCAATGATTCACTTAACAACCATGGCAAGAAAGGTCACACAATGGGGGCAAAATTTACTTAAGAATTGTGTTGCTTAGCAATGGGGATTTTGGACTGCACTGTGATTGTAAATCGAGGACTATTTGTATGCTCAGCAAGGATTTTTTGCCTGCCACTAGTGTTAATACCTCATGTCCAGAAAAATAACTGATTGGTACAATATCTTTGTTGTAAGTATGGCATAATGTATACAGAGGTAAACTGTCATCCAGTTGATCAATAACCCTAACCCTAACAATTTGGCAGGAAAAGGAATGTTAGACAGCTGCAATAAGCAGACATAATTAATTAGTGAACAAAACTCAACAGCGGGCAAAAAGGGAATAAAACCCAAGCATTGGCAGTCATCTACAGAAATATCTAGCTATCAGTAGAGAATGTGGATGAAGGAGCTGAGAGGAGTAGGAAGAATGGTGAAAGAGGGAACAGAGTTGAAGTGGCAGATAGATTTGGCAGAGGTGAAGCACATAGGCCATGGCAGCAGAAATCAGGGAGAGGATTGGGGATGCTAGACCAGAGAGATGGGAGGAGTTTGGTTTGAATTTTTTAGGAGGGAAGATGACCACCCTGTTTAACATTACAGCCCTATTGCTTTAAGACTGCAAGCCTCCATTAAGAGGCCAGCATCAAAGGTATCATGGGGAAAGGAATATGGGTATATGTGTGCCAACACCAGTTCCTGCTATGGAGACATGAACAGGTCCACCATACAGAGTTTCAGATTTACTCCAGTGTAGAAGAACATGAAGAAAATTATGTTGGGGCTTTTCTGTTTTAAGTATTTGATTTTTTGCCAAGCAGTTGAACCACCATCATCTTTATCTGATTCTGACTATAATCGTGAAATAATCATTTTATTTTTGAGTTCCCCAAAAGGGATTGGCAAATGATTTCTCTGCAGCTTGAACCTAGGTAGAGGCATCCCATTGCCAACAACCTTAAGAGTTGCCTTTGCTTAAGATGGACAGCCATATACATCTTTTCAATAAATAAATAGAGGCAAAGTTGTTAAATAAATAAATAAATAAATAATAACAGTGGGAGGTGGGATTACTCCTGCGTGATTCTTTGATAACCCGGTTCTATGGAACTTATGTACTGCACATTTATTAGGGGGCTAAAGTATCAAAATAACAATTTTCATAATTTTCAGATTTTATTTCATACACCTGATCTTCAAAAAGAGGGACACAGTCAGCCCTACAAGGAATCAATGCCATATTGGTCAGAACTACTTTTACAGTGGTTGATATTGGTATTGGACTGCTTCAAAACTCATCACATTTGGTACTCAGTGCATTTTGATGTGAAAATGTTGTCCTGGTATTTGTAGTTTCTTTGATATTCAGCGTGCTGGAAAAGGAAGAGAGGGTTGGCTGTTGAGAGTGGGCAGGAAGTTGGTCATGCTGGGAAGGTCACACAGACATAGGAAAAAGGACAAAGTTTTTCTTGGCTAAAAGGATCACATGGTTTGTTTGACACTGGTGGTTTTTAGAACCGTCGTGCCTTCCAGAACCAATTAACATTGAGTAGCAAGGTACTACTGTATTTGTAAAACTCCAGTAACAGAATCTCGCAGGTCTAAATGTTTTCCCCCTCCCTTACTGTGTGAACTATGTTTATCTGAAATACTTTTTCAAGTGAGTCACCCCACACTATAAAAAAGATGTTGAGATTCTAGAAAGAGGGTAGAGAAGAGCAACCAGGATGATTAGGGGACTGGAGGCTAAAACATATGAAGAACGATTGCAGGAACTGGGCATGGCTAGTCTAGTGAAGAGAAGGACCAGGGGAGACATGATAGCAGTCTTCCAATATTTGAGGGGCTGCCACAGAGAGGAGGGGGTCAAGCTATTTTCCAAAGCACCTGAAGGCCAGACAAGGAATTATGGATGGAAACTGATCAAAGAGAGATTCAACCTAGAAATAAGGAGAAATTTTCTGACAGTGAGAACAATCAGCCAGTGGAACAACTTTTGTTTGGAAGATGTGAGAGCTTCATCACTGGAAGCTTTTAAGAATATACTGGACTGCCATCTGTCAGAAATGGTGTAGGGTCTCCTGCTTGGGCAGGGGGTTGGACTAGATAGTCCTACAAGGTCCCTTCCAACTCTGTTAATCTGTTATTTTCTTGACCCAGGCTCATGCCCCTCTGACCCTAGCTTTGGGACCATGGTCCTGTCCTTCATGTTCATTCACTATTCTCTCTACTAGCATTGACTTTGTTCTTTCCTGCCTTTCTTTGGCAGAATTCAACAGCCATAATATGGAGAAAGAAAGAAAAGTTTCCTAAAGGCAGCGTTGGTGCCTCTGTACCTATGTCATCTGAGGATTTGGACCACAATGCCCAGTAATTGCTTGATGCAATCAGTTATTTGCTTTTCTCTGGCAAAGATGCACTGAATTTTGTCTCCCATAGATAGTGGGCTTGCTGCTGTCTTTTGTTCTTTACTTTTCTTTGTTCTATGCTCTTATGTTCAGCGGTCATCTTCCTTGATTTTCTACTGAAAATTGGCAAAGTAAAAATGTGAAAGGACTGGCTACCTTTTGAAGACTAGGAGAAGAAAAGTCACGTTGGGCGGGGTGGAGAGTCACCTGCCAGCCATTTCATTTGCTCCTAATGTTTCTGCATCTTCCAAAACAGTTAAATTGCCCCAAAACATCGAAAAGCCACCATTGTGGCACTTAATATGCTTCAATATGTGTGATAGAAGCTTCCAACAGAAATCAATAGAACAACATCCCTTTAAGCATGAAAGTGAAGCAGGCAGGGGGAAAAGTGCATCAACAAAACTCAGATAATGGACAATTCATCTCTTACAAAAATGGGAGGTGGGAAGACAAAAAATTACATTTTGTAAAACATTCATTTCTTCTGCTGCAGATTACAGCAACTGAAAAGAAAATAGGACAACAGTCTATTAAATGGTGTCTATTAAGGTAGTTCCTTTTGAAGGCGATTGCAAACTTTCACCTCTATACTATTAGCATTATTACAGCTGGTGCAAACCTAGAGGCAATTTCAAAAGATTCCACATGGTGGCTGTCTCCATGCAACAGCTTGCCACATCAACTGGGCAATTTTCTTCCTAGCATTGCAAATATCTTTGCAAGGCCCACGTTTGAGTGAGGGGGGGAAGTTACTGTCCACAACTGCCTTGTTAGAGACAGAGGCTGGGAAGAGTGAGCCAAAGAAAGGCTCAGTTTTGCTCCAGGCTTTGGGTCATTAAGTGAAATATAAGAGATTATTCACATTAGGATGTATCAATTGTAAGGACTCAAGGAAAAAAGGTACCAGGCAGTGAATGCCAGTTAACTAGAATCACATCTCATCAGATAGTTGTTCAATCATATTTTAGTTCCCTAACCTGGTTCCTTTCAGATCTGCTGGGGGAAATTTATAACATCCTGCGCTATTCCTTCCTACCAATATGGGAGGGAATCCTGAACATCAGGCAATCATGACATCAGAAAAGTACTAAATAATATTGTCAAGCTAAGCAAATTAATGAAGGATCTCTCCCCTCCTGCAGACATTGTCCACAACTGACCATTTCTTGGACAGAAAAAATCTCATTGAGGCTAGGAATAGGTGGATTTAGATCTCTCAGTTTTAATTTTTCTGCCAGTTTTGGTATTTTAGCTTTATTTTTCATCAGATTATATGCATTTTGGTCTGTATTTTTCCAAATTCACCCGTTTCTTTGCAATTTTGTTTAATAAACATATATTTCTTGCAAAGACCTCTCCCTAAAATAGTATATGCATTGTTTTTAATTACGTATATAAATTTCTGTACAGCCTTTTTCAGAATATACATTGTAAAATGATTAGTAAAAGCCACACTGAAACTGTCAAAGAATGGCCATTTTCAAGATATAACTGAATTTCAATTCTTGTCTTGGATAAAAGACACAAATTTAGGTAAGTTAGCATTCAGATATGGTTAAACATGTTTCTTCCCCATTCCTAATCTTGACAATTATAAGGAAGTGAAATTGACATGGGATGCCTAGGGTTAGTTCTCTGCATTTAAAATAGAATAGAATAACAGAGTTAAAAGGGACCTCAAAGGTTTCCTAGTCCTGCTTACGCAGGAAACCCTACATCACTTCGGATAAATGATTATCCAATCTCTTCTTAAAAACTTCCAGTGTTGGGGCATTCACAACTTCTGGAGGCAAGTTGTTCCACTGGTTAACTATTCTAATTGTCAGGAAATTTCTCCTTAGTTCTAAGTTGCTTCTCTCCTTGTTTATTTTCCACATTGCTTCTTGTCCTACCCTCAGGTGCTTTGGAGAATAGCTTGATTCCCACTTTGTGGCAGCCCCTGAGATATTGGAACACTGCTATTATGTCTCCTCTAGTCTTTCTTTTCATCAAAGTAGACATACCCAATTCCTGCAACCGTTCTTCATGTGTTTTAACCTCCAGTCCCCTAATCATCTTTGTTGCTCTTCTCTGCACTTTTTCTAGAGTCTCAACATATTTTTTACATTGTGGCAACCAAAACTGAATGCAGTATAACAAGTGTGGACTTACCGAGGCTTATAAAGTGGTATTAACATTTCATGTGTTGATTCTATCCCTCTGTTTATGCAGCCTAGAACTGTGTTGGCTTTTTTGGCAGTTGCTGCACATTGCTGGCTCATATTTAAGTGGTTGTTTATTAGGACTCCAAGATCCCTCTCACAGTTACTACTGTTGAGCAAGATACCACAGTACCTGTGAATTTTGTTTTTCTTGCCTAAATGTAGAACCTTACTTTTTTCATCATTGAATTTCATTTTGTTAAATAGCACCCAATGTTCAAGTCTGTCAAGATCCTTCTGTATCTTAAGCCTGTCTTCTGGAGTGTTGGCTATTCCTGCTAGCTTGGTGTCATCTGCAAATTTGATGAGTTCCTCATTTATCCCCTCGTCCAAATCATTGATGAAGATGTTGAAGAATACTAGGCCTAAAACAGAGCTTTGGGGTACACCACTGCATACTTCTCTCCATGTAGATGCAGTTCCATTGAGGACTGCACATTGAGTGTGATTGGTCAGCCAGTTACGAATCCATCTGGTGGTGATGCTGTCTAACCCACATTTTTCTATTTTATCAAGTAGTAGGTTATGGTCTACTTTATCAATTGTCTTACTGAAGTCCAAGTAAATTATATGGACAGCATTCCTCTGGTCCACTAATTTTGTCATTTGTCAAAGAATGCAATAAGATTAGTCTGGCATGATCTGTTTTTGGCAAACCCATGTTGGCTTTTGGTTATTACTTAATTTAAATTTGGTTAATACTTTGTTTTATTTCTGCCACATTTGTGTCTGTCAATTTTATTTTAACCCCAGAGGATAGAAAATAACTCCAGCTCTATGGAGACAAGAAAAATCCAACTTTGCATTCGTTGGTATGCAACTGATATCTACTATTTGTGTTCCAGCACATCTGATGTTAAAACTGGAAAGAAATGAGAAGAAAAAAACACATTGAATTTGTTCATCCAAACAAATATTGCCAGTCCAGTTGGGGAAATGGATCAGTTTTACACTTCTTTGAGCTTCTGCCATGCACATCTGTTTTGTAGATCTAACCTGATGATCATCTCCAATGCTCTCTTGGAGGAAACACCAGGGACAAGGAACAATGGTGCTGACAAACCTACAATAATTCATTATGTCTCCTTAATCTATACGAGATATTTACTACATTCAGTATCCAACAAACAAGACAGTTAATAACATTTACCAGAAGATTTTTCTATAGCAGGGGTGTCAAACCTGCGATGATACATTGTTGTCATATGACATATCACAACTTTCCCCCCTTCATTAAACTGGGAGTGGGCATGGCCAGTGCATGATGCATCCGGATGCGAGTTTGACACCCCTGTTCTAGAGGATGTCCATATCGGAATTCTTTTTCTAAGTTCTAACCCTAACCCTGTTCTAAAGTAGGGTGCCCACTTGAAAACATACTTGGAAGAACAATTATATCCTTGTTATCTGCACCAGAGACATCATTTATCTTCTTAATTCAGAGATTTAAGCTTCTAGACAAGGAGGATACAGACATGTGGAAAAATAATGCGCACTTCTCTCTCTGACTCAATATTTCTAAAAATTATTTCCAATTATCTTCTCAGAAGGAAAAAAGGCAATGGCATTATGCAGAAACAATTACCAGAAAATAAGACTTTGACTCACCTCTGAAGAAGCCATTAGATGGTCATTGAAGTGTGTGGGTGTATATGGAAGCATGCGTATATGAATGACAGTGTACAATGTATATGATTCTGTAAAGAAACTATCTATTAGCAGTGAGGAAATTTTTCACAATGTGTGAAACAGGAAAAAGCATCATTCTTTTCTTTTCCTTTCTTTCCTTTCCTTTCCTTTTTACACCCAGACCCTTTTAAAACAGGGTTTAGATCCATTTTGTGCTTTGTCCTTGCAGTCTTGTTCATCACCTCACTCTATCTATTTTTCTCCTTTTTGATAACGGGAATATGGCAGTGGGGAAGGTTCACTAAGTAAAAGATGGGTCTTCCACTTCTTTGCTAGTAGTAATGCTTGACCTAGAACAGCTGTAAGTCAGAAGTGTTTCCTGGGAGAAGCTAAACATCCATACTTCTTAGGGGATTCTAAATCAACTTAGTAGGCAGAGATGATAACATATCTCATGCTCCTCATCAGTTGATATCCAATCTTGCATTGCTTTCAGTGAAAGAAAAAACAAAAACCTCTTCTAGTGAAAGTTTGGCATTTGGCCATTTCTATACTTTCTACCTGAATGCACAGCATGTGGTTTTCCATATGTTGTTGTTGTTAGTTGTGAAGTTATGTCTGACCCATCGCGACCCCATGGACAATGTTCCTCCAGGCCTTCCTGTCCTCTACTATCCTCTGGAGTCAATTTAAGGTCATGCCTGCTGACTCCATCCAGCCACCTCATTCTCTGTCGTCCCCTTCTTCTTTTGCCCTCAGTCTTTCCCAGCATTACGCTCTTCTCCAGTGAGTCCTTCCTTCTCATTAGGTGGCCAAAGTATTTGAGTTCCATCTTCAGGATCTGGCCTTCTAAAGAGCAGTCAGGGTTGATCTCTTCTAGGATTGACCGGTTTGATCGTCTTGCAGTCCAAGGAACTTGCAGGAGTCTTCTCCAGCACCGTAGTTCAAAGGCCTCAATTTTTTGGTGCTCACACTTTCTTATGGTCCAACCTTCACAGCCCTACATTGCAACTGAGCAAACCATAGCCTTGACTATGCGCACTTTTGTTAGCAGGGCGATGTCTCTGCTTTTTAGTATGCTGTTTAGATTTGTCATAGCTTTCCTCCCCTGGAGCAAGCGTCTTTTAATTTCTTGGCTGCAGTCCCCATCTGCGGTGATCTTGGAGCCCAGGAAAATAAAATATGTCACTACCTCCATTTCTTTCCTATCTATGCCAGGAATTGAGAGGACCTGATGCCATGATCTTCATTTTCTTAATGTTGAGTTTCAAGCCAACTTTTGCACTCTCCTTCTTCACTGCCATCAGGAGGCTCTTTAGTTCCTCTTCAGTTTCTGTCATTAGAGGGGTACCATCTGCATTCCATATATTGCTGCGGTATATTTACATCTGTCACTGGTTAACCTTTTTAGGGCTTCTGGGAAATGTAGTTCTGCAATATCTGATAGGCTGGACATTATTTCACTCTATTCACAATGGAAGCAGTGCCTTACCTGTTTTATATAATAAGCCTATGTTTATAAGTGTATATCAATGTGTATTTATCTCCATTTTAAAAAAGGGAATTATACGTCTTTAAAAATGGCTTACACTTCTACTTCCATAAATCTAAAATTGTTCAGCCTGGCACTTTTGCTTTCAAACAATATGTTGTTGTCACATTTGTACCTCCTATAAGAAGGACAATGTCATTTTGTCTTAATAGAAGAAATGAATCTGTTTTATTGTTAAGGATTTGCAAACTATGACTTGCAATCATTCATTGAACAATGGTCTAAAATTATGATGGCCACATAAAGCACGTTTTCCTCTTACAAAATGTTATACCACCACTATTGTACTATTGCTTGGCAACCTGTTCACACTTACAACCAATTGCCAGGTGTCCTTCGATTATGCAATTGCCATTTGCAATCTTCCTTGCTAGTTTCCCCAGAGGGTCAATAGGGAACTTGGCATGGAAGATTGCAAGCTGCTGCTGCTGCTGCCCACAGAGTTGTGATTCCCTCCTTGCAGGTAGCTCTTTGAAAGCAAAAGGGGCTGCCTGCTAGGAAGGAATCTCAGCCAAGAGGAATTCTCAGCCATGGCTGATGGTGGCAGGCAACACTTGAAGAGCAAAAAGGGAAAGGGAACTCCTTTGGTAGAATTGAAGGTCATACCCCAATCTGAGCTCCATTCTTGCATCTCTTCAGAGGAATTCATAGAAGGGAGCTGAACTCAGCAGGCACCTCTGTCTCTCCATTCACTAAACAACTTGGCAGTTCACTTAACAACCACAACTGGGAGTGCCAGATTGCAGTTGTTGAGCAAAGCAGTCACATGGGCTTAATGGCCATTTCACTCAACAACCAAGATTCTGGTCCCTATTGTGATTGTATGTCAAGGACTACCTATATGTCGAGAACTACCTCAGGTCATCATTGTGTTAATTTTACTTCTGTTTCTCCCAGGCCAGCTTTAAAAACAAATTTGGAGATGAAGATAAAGATGGTGAGTGAAATAATGCTCTGGAAACAGAATCAATGATGCTAGTTATAGATGTGAACTTGGGATGGCTGTGCAACCATTGATCCTATTTCACAAACGATCACTATCCAGGTAGAAGTTGGCTGAGCTGACAAAGTACTATCTGGACTACAGGAGGTGTTTCTTTGGACCCAATTAGCATTTATGTCTGTAGCAATTCCTCAAACTCCTAGAAGAGCAGGAATCAAGAAGTATTTTAAAACAAACAAGACAAGGTTTCTTCTGCTTCAGGTCTAGCCATCTTTACATTTTTATTTTGAATTTTGAAAACATGCCTGTTTCTCCCAAACCCAAATGCCCACTTAGGTATATGCATTTATATTACATTCACAAGCATTACATTAAAATAATAAAAAGGACCACTCAGTTCTCTAATGGACTGGGCAAAAAGAAATCTAAAGTATAAATAAAGAAATGGGATGCGCCTAATATTATATTCAGTCCATAGTGAAAAAGTTTACATTGTTAGTTTAGTTTAGGGTGGATTTTTTTGGGGGGGGGGGTATTTAGTATAATGGTTACTGATGTATGTATGTATTTTTTTTATAAAAAGTTTTCTGTGAAGCTCTTTAGAGATGTTTGTTTGAAAGATGCTTGACATGAATAACAACAACAACAACAACAACATTCTGATTCTACAAAAAAACACCCTACTTGGAACAGCTTATATCCTTCGACGTTACCTTAACAGTTCCTAGGTCCTTGGTTAGGACTCGAGCTGTTGAGCTACCAACCAGCCCCAAAGGCTGTGAATCTCACCAAAGATTAACCACGCAATAACAACAACAACAACAACAACAATAATATGCTACCACTGACAATCATTTTGAAGAAGGTGAACTATGGATACGAACTTGCAAAGAAAAGACTGAAAATCTCGCACTTGGTGTACATGGATGATTTGAAGCTGTTTGGTAAAACAAAAGCTGAACTGAATTTATTAATTGAAAGCACAAAAGAATTTAGCCAAGACATTGGTATGCAGTTTGCAATTGACAAATGTGCACCCTAAAAGTGATGTTGACCGATTATATCTACCAAGAGCAGAGGGTGGTCGAGGACTCCTACAAGTAAATCAGACTGTGGAAGAAGAAAAACACAGCTTGAATGATTACATCCAGAAAAGTGAAGAACCAATGATTAACGAAGTAAATAAAGGAGGCATTTTAAAGACAACTAAGTCAAAAGCTGAATATAAGAAAGAAGTAATTGAGAAGCGAGCTGAAAATTGGAAAAACAAAGCTATGCATAGCCAATACTTGAAAAGCTGACCAAAAGCTAACTTGGAACTGGTTAAGATCAGGAGCACTGAAAAAAGAAACAGAAGGCTTTACTTTGGCAGCTCAAGAACAAGCCTTAGCCACAAACTGCATGAAGGCAAAAATTCAACATGTTACCACCAACAGCAAATGTCGCCTCTATAATGAGAAAGATGAGACAGTCGACCACTTGATCAGTGGGTGCAGCAAAATTTCACAAACTGACTACCTACAATGCCACGACAGCGTTACTAAGACCATTCACTGGAGATTGTGCCAAAAGTTTGGATTTGAGTACAGCAAAAACCACTGGGAACATCAGGTTCAGAAGGTTTTAGAGAATGAGAAAGTCAAGATCTTGTGGGACTTCAGAATTCAGACTGACAGGCACTTGGCCCACAACACACCTGACATAACAATAGTTGAAAAGAAAAGAAGTATGGTTCATTGACATTGCAATACCTGGAGATGCACGAATTGAAGATAAAGAGCAAGAAAAAAATCACAAATTGGGACTTGCAAATTGAAGTTGAGCGACTGTGGAAAAAGAAATACACCAGACATCACACTGGTTGAGAAAAATAAGGTTACAATCATAGACATTGCAATAGCAGGTGATAACAGGGTTGACGAGAAGGAATATGAAAAAACCACGAAATACCAGGACTTAAAAATCGAAATTCAATGATTATGGCACAAACCAACAGTGATAATTCCAGTGGTAATTGGCACACTGGGTGCTATTCCAAAAGTACTGGAATTACATTTAAAACAGTTAAAAATTGACAAAATCACCATCAGTCAAATGCAAAAAGCCACACTGCTTGGATCCACATGCATATTACGAAAATACGTTACGACGTCCTAGGCCCCTGGGTGGGGCCCGACTAGTAACCAATGCCAAATCCGGCAAAACAACTGGCCGCTGTGATACAATTGTATAATCTGCTATTTCAACGAAAGTGAAGTAAAGGAATTGCTTTGCCCCTAAAGGGACATGTTGAAATGGTTGAATAGTAGAGTTTGGGATCATTGCTAAGTAAGCGAATGACGATGACAGATCTTGTTCACAATAGAACCATTTCCATCCAGCAGGCCACAGACTGGCACAGATAAGACTGCTGCTGGGCAAGGAGCAGAGGGCTATGAGGCATATAGAGCTGATTTTCAGTGGCAGTGATTGGCAACTCTCTTGACTTTCATGGACACATGTGGCAGGTGTCATCTTCCTCTGCAGCCTCACCTTTCGCTTTTCAAATTCAAAACTAGGGAATGGCAGATGAACGTATTTTTCTCAGGGAGTTGTAGACTTGGGAGCTGTCATGGCAAACTGCTGAGAACTGTAACCTTCATTGTTAACTGGAAAGCTGTAAGAACAGGAGGTGGAAGGAGGAGTTTCCTCCGAATGAGATGGGGGCCCGTGAAGTTGTCATCCTGAACTGTTAAAATTGGCAGCTTGCAAAAAGACAGTGAAACTGGCTTCTACTACCTGACACAGCCCTCCTAAAGTTGAAGAGAAAGAAGACTCACACTTTTAAGATTACTTTCGAAGCTTCATTTTCAGTATTTATGCTGGATGTTTAACCAAAATGAGATTAAATTGCAAGGATTTAATGCACTGTATGTATCATACTCCCAACCGCCCGAAAGTCATAAAAAGAGCAGATGGAGTTGATAGGAATTCAGTACATAAAAGGAGATCAAACAATAAATCTAACAATGTAAAGCCGTCTTTCTCAATTATGTGTGTGTGGTGGGGAGGGGGGAGTAGAAGCACAATTTGATTCTGGTCAGAACTGAAAAGGGACCCACAAGGGCTGGTGGTATGGAGGAGGGAAGCAGAGAGTCCTCCATTCTTACAATGGTATGGGTGGTCTCCACTGAGAAACATCTGGGATCCAGGGGTGAAATTCATCGGGTTCTGACATGTTCTGCAGAACTGGTAGAAGAAATTTTTCACCTCCCCTACCTCCAGAACATCTCTGCAGGCCAAAATTGTTGGCCTTACCTTTCAGTTCCAGCCTGTGGAGTTCACAAAGGTAAGTCCTGAACTTGGCTGAAGGGTGGGTGGGGGCAATGTGGGCGGGGCAGCTTCGTGGTCCTGCGTGGTCTGGATGAATAGCTTTGGTGGACTGCATGTAGTCCATTGGCCATATTTTGAGGACCCACAGTTTACATAGTCAGCATATTTTCCCCAACAATTGGGTCCTCATTTTACCCTCCTCGGAAGGATGGAAGGCTGAGTCTATCTTCAGCCTGGTGAGATTTGAACTGCCAAATTGAAGTCAGATGGCAGTTAGCAGAAGTAGCCTGCAATACTGCATTCTAACCACAGTGCCACCACGGCTCTTTAAGGTGGGACTAGAACTCCCAGCCTCCCAGCTTCTAGTCTGATGCCTTAACCACTACACCAAACTGCTCTCCACTAAAACATATTAGTGTACTTTTTTGAGTTCCTCATTGTCTTCTGACAGATTTTAAGAGGGATTCCTTCCCTGTGTGCACCCCAATGTCTTCACTGACTGGAACTTTAGAGCAAGATCTGAGGCAGCCCACTTCAGGCACTTGAGATCTGGAGTGACTGAAACAAAAGCTGGTTTCATCAGCAAAGCTTTTATTAACTTCAGAAGGGAGCAAAAGAGAAGAGAGCGAAGAAAGATTAACAGAATTCTCTTTTAATTGCATTTCATTAGCATGTTGAGCTGCAAAGGCTCTTTAGCTCATCTTTTTCCTCTGGAGAATGGGGCTTTGAACCTGGTTGTGGGATTTCCTTCTTGAATCCCAAAAGATAAAAGGAAACTCAGCTGCCATGACAGCCTCATGTGATTCTCAGCTTGGAGAGATTAATGAACTAGGAGGGCAGGGCAGGAGTGGGAACTGGAGTAGAAGAACTTGCCATGGAACCTGCTGGCATTAAGGATTGGGTATTGCTTAAGTGCAGCAATGAGAACAGAGGCATCCCATTCAAGACTGATTTAGAGGTGCTTGCAACTGCCTGTAGCCGTCATTGCATACCTACTCTGTAAAGGGGTTGATGGGTGAGCATAGATACAGATGGGTCGATATAGACAACTTCCAAATTCCAACAGTACATTATTTGAAGGTGCAGTCCTGCCTGCTGACAGGTCAATCTAATTTCCTGTTTTGTGCATTGCTCTTTCAGGACCACTAACCAGAATGTTAACATTCTCAGACATTTGAATGCAACACCTATGCAACTGTCTACAACAGGGGTGTCAAACGTGCGTCGTCGTCACGTGACGTATCGTGGCTTTTTTCTCCTTCGCCAAACCGGGTGTGGGCATGGCATGTGTGGCCCACAGGCCACGAGTTTGACAGCCCTGGTCTACAAACAACAGAGGCCCTCGTGTGCAGAAATCCTCACATCATTTCCAATTCCAGGGATGGAAAGCAGAAATCCCACATATACCCCTTGCTCAGTCTTCAATGGCACCTGGATTGATGAACAATGTGTGTCAATTTCATAATCTTTATATGTTTCCTTTTTAAAATTTTTATCTATGCTAGGTATAACTACCAAGAATAACTACCGTGCATCTACTCTTCCTGCTAAGAGAAACCAGATGTGCTACCATGCCAGATGTGGCATGGATGAAGGTCTTGCCTGGCTCCACATCCTTTCATCTGCAATCTTATTGTATATAGAGGTGTAATGCAATTAAATATATTTGTTAAAACCAGTTTTGATAGAAGGTAATTAAGTGCTGTATATTTAAATATTGTCTTCTATTGCTTCTATTGCTATTGCTCTCTAGGTGCTCCTGGTTTCCTTAAGGGGGAAGAGTAGGTGCATGTAAACATGGAAATACATATGTCTGCTTGAGCAATACGTCACACAAGCACAACATAGGCACGCATCTCAATGTGTGCTTCAGCATTAAGTGACTCTCTGACTGCATAGCCAGATAGCGATGTCATTTTCTTTCCACTGTAAAATACCCACAGCATGCACATGACTTCCTTTATCAATCTTACTGCTTGTCACCCAGCAATGACCTGTGTTTTGCCATTCAGCAGAGTCCAACCAGGATCTGTAGCCCTAAGAGCAATCTTAGCTGTTTCCTCATCTGCAGCCGGGCTAGGAAATTGAACAGCTTTATCTTCGTTAGTGGCTGATGGGCTAAAGTAGGATTGAAATGCTTTATGCTGTGCTTTTGCTGCTGATTGCTGCACTGAGCAGCACAATATCACACTTCATTGTCCTTCAAACTCTGCTTAGAAGGAATCAAGGCTTCCATGCCTTCCCACCGTTTGCTATTGCATTTATCTTTGACTAATAACCCAAGTTGGACTTCAATGGATTACAATCTCCTGGGCTATTTATCTTCAGAGGCATTAGCCTTTTATATTTATTGGCTGTGTAAACAAAAGCCTGATTTAACAAGTGGCCTTCATAACAGGAGACACATGTCTCCAGAACCTCGGGAACTCCTAGGATCACATGTCTGAGAAAGTTCAGTGCTGGTTCATGGAGCTCAATCATTCAGGCCAAGAAACAGCGGTGCTTCCTCTTCCCAACTCCCATCTCAGAAATTCCGATCTGGATGCAGCAACAAAGCAGGTGTGATATTAGGATTTTGCAGGATAAGCTACCAGTGGATACGCGCCGAGCAATGGAAAGCACGTGTATGCCATTCAGAATGCTGCTCTGTGGAGTTGCATGACTGTTTTGAAAAGTACCATATTTTTCAGTTCATAAGACGCATCTCAGTTTTTGGGAAGGAAAATAGGAAAAAAAAAATTCTGCCTACCAGGTATTCATCTGGCTACCATCCTTAATCTGATTAGCTTCAGCCCATAGGTTTGCTGGTTTTGAGCGTGTGTGTGCATGCTTTTTAGCCCTGGTTGGGGATAAAAAACAGCTTCTCCTGTTGGTGGAGACAGCGGTCACACATGGGTTAACTCAGTCAGTAACCAATAGAACTGAGTCTACCAAAGTGATGTCATTGCCTCTGAGGAGCATGCTCCTGCTTTCTAGACTCAGTTTGATAGGAACTGGCTGTGCTAATTGCTTCTCCTCAACTATTTCTTAAAAATTGGTAAAATTAACAGCTGATCGTTGGAGAGAGAAGCAATGAGAAAAGCAGGCAAAGCAGGAAGATCCCTTCACTCGTTAGTACCTCATTAGGGCTGAAAAAAAGCTTCAAAAAAAAAAGCTACATTCGGAGTATAAGATGAACCCAAATTTTCAGCCTCTTTTAAGGGGGGAGGGGGAAAGTGCATCTTATACTCCGAAAAATATGGTAGTTTAAAAGCCAATAGCTCAAAATCTAGGATATCAGCACTATGATTAAGCCTTATACCCTATTGGTTACCTAACCATGTTGACTTTCTGAAAACAGTTTGATGTTCAGCATGGCTGTTGGCAGAAAACAAGCTTTAATGTATACAACTATATATCTGTTGGCTACTTCCATGCAAACTGAGGACATGGCAATATCAGGGAAGGCAGTTATTCATTTCCCCAAGAGCTCATGCTTTGTGGGAGGACTATGCAAAGTTTTGTCCTTGGCACTCTGAGAAACATTGCAGATAAAGGGATGAACCCTATTAAACAGAAGCTCACTTCTCTGAGTAATCCCCAGCTGCCAAATCAAGAAGCATGATCATTATTTGAAATCCAAAGATATATTTGTAAGGCATGGTTTATTCATGTTTTCTCAGAAAAGCTGATGGTACTGATGCTCTTGAAAAAAAATATCAAATGTTGGTAACTTGGATTGCCCAATTGCTGAAGGATACCTTCAGAGTAAAAGGTTCGTAGAATCCACACACCCCACCAAAAAAAAAAAACAACAGTGAGAAATGTACATCCATTTCTCCTCTTGAATAATTTTGCAAGTATGGTTTAAATTCTGAGTAAGGGAGAAGATGGTGGACTGTTGGGGGAATCTAAAAGTTGTTTCTTGGGATGAAGCCCATGGATGTCACTTTAGGGGTGGCTCCCAATAATAGAACCAAGCCATGCACTTTTGGGTAAGTTACTACAAACAATTATATCAACGTTCATTTTCACAAATCTTCACAAACTTCTCTCTTTAAAAATATATATATATTTATTTATTTATTTCAAATAATAACAAACCAAAAGGAAATAGAAAACAACAACGACACAGAAAAGTGCAAAAAAGAAAGGCAAAGGTAAGAAACATATAGATGACAGTGGCGCAGTGGTTAGAATGCAGTACTGCAGGCTACTTCTGCTGACTGCCGGCTGTCTGCAATTTGGCAGTTCAAATCTCACTAGGCTCAAGGTTGACTCAGCCTTCCATCCTTCTGAGATGGGTAAAATGAGGACTCAGATTGTTGGGGGCAATAGGATGACTCTGTAAACTGCTTAGAGAGGGCTGTAAAGCACTGTAAAGCAGTATATATGTCTAAGTGCTATTGCTATTTCTTTTTCAATAGATAATTTACATCCTCATTGTCCCTTTTACCTATTTTACAAGCCCCTCCACTCCTTTTAGTAATTCAGTCGTCATCTTTCTTAGTCTTTAAATCCTCAATTTTTTCTTCTTTCAGCAAAAAAATATTGATAAGGCTTCCAATCTTTCCAAAAAGTTTGTTCTCTGACCAAACAGGTCATTTTTTGACCATGTTTTTGCCATTTCTACAAGTACCAATATCTTACTTCTCTATGTATTTAACGACAGATAAACTATTTTAAAGCTTCTTCTGTTTAGCTGGGTCTGGAAAAAAAAGTTTAAAAATCAGGACACTCAGTGCACTTCCAGATACAGGTGCAGTTCTGACAATAAAGCAAAATGTGCTACCTATTAACAAGATGATAGTGCAAGCAAGTCCTTGCTATTGCAAAATTTCTTGTTACTCCTGTATCCCTTGCAAATTATCTTCTGACAAAAATACTGTGTACAATTTTGAGCCTTGATCTGCTGACTCCACCAGCACTGCTCAGACTCTATTCCCCTCCCTCTTCTCTCTCTCTCTCTCTCTCACACACACCATCTGAAAAGAGACATGTACATCTGTAAGCCATGATGGAGCTTTGTAATATTTCTTTAAGGGCTGATTCCATCAGTTTTGATTCAAACAGCTGTTCTCACATTGTTCATTTTTGATCTAACTGAAACAGACTAAGAAAAAAATGATTGGAAATAATTGATCAATTTTTATGCTTTAAACTGGATTTAGAAGGATAAAGAGATGGAGAGGCTGATCATCTGGGAATGTTATTAGAGTGAACAGTGACTAGTACATTTAGCCTATATAAATGTGTGGCTTTGAGAAGCCATTTCTGTTCCTCAAGCTTATTTCTACTTGAACTAGGATATAAAGAAACACCAAATTTCCTAAGCTATTGCTGGCTTTTTATTCCACTAAAGCATAAGATATCAAGCAAGTCAGTTTTGTTGATGTTTTGCAAGGGGAATATTATGGTAATTTATCTCCTTTATACATAATTTTCAGATTAAGTCATACCAAGGCTTCCGTAGGAAGAGGCAGGGTGCAGCAAATGTCATTTGAAATTTGATTATTATTTTTAAACCCTCATCAAAATAAGCCTATCTAATTAGGACAATTACACTATACTGCCACATAGGAGGGAAAGATTGATTTAAAAATCATAAGCACCATAAATAAGAAGGGTTTTCAGTTTGGGAATATACTGCAGCATAGCTTCTTAATATAGCACTCAATTTTGTTGAGAACGAAGAACTGCAATCACTGTTCCTCTGAAACTTTGTGAGAGTTGTCATGTGTCAGCCAAATAGTCTATCAATAGCTTTGAAAAACTCAGCCTAAGTAGGAAGAGATGCAGACTGTATGGCCATTATCCTTCTGCATGTAACAGCACCATGGGCCTTCATTTCCGGATTCCTTTTCCTTTTTAAAGCATTTCAAGTATGGATGGTCTGAACTCAGCCAGAAAGCCCCAAGGAGCTTCTAAGCAGTCTATCTCAAACAGTGCTGCTGATATTTAGAGGTTAAAATTCCCCCTTAGGTGAGGAGATCTGAAGGAAGGCTTCATTGGATGATCTTAAGGTCTTGATAGAGGAGAATATTTGTAGCTCAAGGTTGAAATGAGGGAGCCTTGGTGCTCTCTGAGCTTGGTTATTTTCTTGCAGACATTTCATAACCCAACCTCCCACAAGAGAAGCTGTATAAGAACCAGCTGTGGGTTGCTCCTGGTTTGGCCTGGATCGGGTGAACTGGTAATGGCAGCGGTGTGGGAGGCTCCACCCACCCACTCGGACACTTCTGCACATGTGCAGAAGCATCACATGCGCGTGTGAGCACAAGCGAATTGGTAGCACCAGGATTTGCAACCCACCTTTAGTAAGAACACTATTTAGACAAGCACTAACATACTGCAGCAATCCTGAACATCAGAATAAGAAAAGAGATAATTGATGCAACAATGTCCAATCAAATGGATATTCATGCAACTTCATCAAAAAGTCCCTGACCAACCCAATATAGGACAACCAACATAAGGATTATAAAAAGAATAACAGTGCCATGCATCAAATACATCCCAGAAACCACCCACCTGACATCAGCATAGTACACACACCAACTACAGCCCTCCAAAACATCCTAAGTAAACCAAAAGACCCAGTAGCCTCAAAGAAAAAAAAACCCCAAAATCATTTACAACATATAATATAAAGACTGCAACAGCCACCATGTGGGACAAACAGGCAGAAGACTAGCAGAATACATCTATGAACATCAACTAGCAGCCAGAAGACGTGATGAAATCACTCTTATTTCACAAGACAAAAAAAGGTTTAACTATAATTTCAACTGGGAAGCTGTGACCATTCTAGACCAAGCCATGTCCCCAAACACTAGAGGATTTCTGGAAGCCTGGCACTCAGACAAATTGGCCAGCCAAAGGCACATAGACATAAGCAACTTTTACATACCATACAAAAGAGACTCTCATTAAACCAAAAAGGGAACAAAAGGACGAAACATTTCCCCACCAGCAATCAACACCCTGATGAGCACAGATTAATACACATTAACATCAGACCAACAATACTCCAATCAAAGAACTGCCAAAAGTAAATAGCTCAACCAAAGAACCACCAAGAATTTCCCACCAATACTAACAGGGGAAGCCACTAGAATATAAAATGAGAAGAAGCCATACTCTCTACTAACACTAATGATGTTACCTAGTAATTGGTAATGAAAAGACTGCACAAAAACAATCAAGTTCAGAAAGCATGTAGGAGCCTCGATGCTAGGGTTTATTAGATACGTGTTCTGACCCCCCTCGTTCCACACCAAAGCACACTCAGAGCCAGAGATAAAGTACGGCATTTAATTAACAGACAAACAGGTCCTTGGCAGCAACCCAGCACAGACAAGCTTGGACAGCAATAAACACAGATAAGGCTTGACAGCAATCCAGCCTGCCAAGCTCATACAAAGTTCTCCGATATTCTATTCTGTGTTGACTTCTGCAAAGAGGGGAGTGTGCACAAGTAGCTTTTTATAGTCTGGAGAGGAGCCTAATGACCACCAGCTGAGTGCAATTACCTCCTGTAATTGCGTAATTGTTCCTGACGCCTAGTAGCTCTTCGATGGCATGCATCCAGGAACAACTCACTACTGGCCTCCGGCTCACTCTCCCTTGTCTCCTCCCCACTGGTCCAAGGCTCAGGTGCCTCCTGATGGCCAACCAGCCTCTCTGCGCCATGCTTGGAGTCGGAACCCTGTCCAGGGTCCTCCACATCCTCCAGAGCCGACTCAGAGGGCTCCTCGCTGTCGGAGTCTGGTGGCAGCTCCAACGGCTCCTGCTGGGCCACAACAGATATGTATGGGAGAAAGCACTATTTCTGGTAACTTGGGTCAGAGCCACTGTAAATGGTGAAGAACTAGCATAATATGTTAATATTTTAACTCTTTACTTTTTAAAATTTATTTTCTGTAAGCCGCCCGGAGTCCTTCGGGATTGGGCAGCCTATAAATTCATTAAATCAAATCAAATCAAATCAAATCAAATATTGGCCAAAATAGGACTCAGCTGGACAAATATACCACCTACACCAAGCATCTCCGTCTTGTCTGGCCTTCATCCAGTCCAATTCTTTGCCCAAGCCCTGTATCAGAATACCCTCTCTTTCACCTATAATAAGGTGAGGAAGAGCTGGATATCTTCTGCATATTGAAAGTACCTCAACCCACATCTTCATATAATCTAACCCCTACATCTGCTGAAAAAATGGGCCAAAATGTTTTTGCCCCATTTTTTCCTCTGACATTACAGCAGCACTTGAAGGCTTCCTATAACTAATTTGTGAGGAGAAAGCTCAGTTATGTAAGTCTCTGCGGCCTAAAATTGGAGTTCTCGCCTCACAACCAGGAGGTTGTGAGTTCGATCCTAGGTAGAACAGATGTAGGGTGTCCTGTTTGAGCGGGGGGTTGGACTAGATCATCTGAAAGGCCCCTTGCAACTCTGTTAATCTGTTAAAGTATATAAGAAACTGGCTGTTCCTCCATAAGTCTGGACTCCACTGTGCTTCTTGTATAGAGGAATCCTAAAAGGATCAAAAGCAGTCAAGATGGTGACTGGGCCTGAAGTCTTAAAGCCTGTATATGCAACATAGATGCTCAAAAGGGTCTTCAGTCACACAATTGTGGCGGCCATATTCACTTTTTTTGATCCCGCATCTGTGACATAATTTGCTCTTCTCCAATAAGGATCAGAAAACTGAACAAAGATCAGAATTCTTCAAGGTTTTAAAATAGAAATACAAGGTTGGAATACTTTCTATTTCCAAAGCCTTTTTTTGAGAAAAAATCGAATCTTTCCATTTAATTGGCAGCAACTCTTTGGGGTAGCTGCAGCGCAACTTTGCCTGTGTATGTTAAAAAGGGGTGCAGATGGTTCAGCTGCAGAAGCTCCCCCTGCTCCTGTGCTGCATTTCTGTGAAGGCTGAGAGACTGTGGGGGAAGTCGGGAGAGAGTCCGTTGAAATATTATCTCAGCAAAGGTGACTCAGTCCAGGTGCTGAGGCAGGTGGGGAAAAGCACCTCAAAGAGACTCTGCCTCCATTCACTCACTATAACTGATACTGGGAAATTCTTCTGACAGTTTCTAAGGTTCTGCATTTACCCCAGGCTGGCATTAACACCCCCTCTCTGAAATTCCTGTCACTCTTGCTTCCGTGGCCTTGCCAGCTACCTGAGGCTTGACAGAATCATTTATAGACTGGTATTCATAGATGGAGGAGAAATGGCTGAGAAGTGGGGAGGGGCGTTAAACATATTTCCTCTCGAGACTTCAATTCGACCTCCCCCCCCCCCAGGACTGAAAAAAAGAAAAAAAGGAAGCCTATTTTTTAAAAAAAATGGGACCGTTGTGTTTGAACATAACACTTGACATAGATGAATGCTGATTGATTCCCTCTTCCACAGGCCCAGGAGATAAATAAGACCCTGGCCTGTTTATTTACCAGATTAATACAATCTGGGATTCTAGGCCGGGTGCACTAATGCAAATTAAAATCAAAACAAAAATGATATAACGAAATGAGATCAATCGCTAGCCAAGGCCGCTGTGGCAAACTCACTCCATATTGAACTATATTCTTCATAGTGGCCATAGTAGAAGGCTACCTGGACATCAGCCACCTCAGAGTTGTCCATCCTGATTAATGCTTGTGGAAAAACCTCCTTCGGCAGAGAAGGCCTTCTGTTTTCTAGCTAATTACACTACTGAGGTATTCATCTGCTAAACTGTGGAAAGGCAACCAAATGCCAAGTTATTTCTGTTCAGTGAGGAAAATAATAATAATGACCAAACCTGGTTCTCTTGCTGTTGATTAGTATTCAGATTAATAGGCCACCTGTGGAGTGCTTCTTCTAAAAAGGGTGGGACTTTCATTTAATGGAACAAATTGGAGCATATGCTTTGCATGCAGATCACGCCAAATTTAATTATTGCCATCTCTGGACAGAATTGGAAAAACTTTTTTGAAAGTTTTTGGAGAGGGACTGGCAGTATATGTTTGCTTAGAGTATTCACATTAATGAACCAAGCTGCAAATTGAATATGATTGGGGCATTCACTCCTCTTCCTCCTTCAGTGCAAGAATGATGCATTGGAAGCCAGATTCATCTTGACTTTGTCCCTGAAAAGTGTTGCCTCCTTTTTGATTGAGTTAGAAACTCAACTCCTACAATATCAGCTTTCATGCCTCCTCTCTAACCCTCTCCATGGCCTCCTACTGGCATTCTGTCTGCCATTCTCACCATAGTTGGTGCTACCTATCCAGGGGTGGGCTTCAAAAATTTCAGCAACGGGATCTCTGCCCAGTTGCTGGGTGGGTGTGGCCATGGTGGGCATGGCCTAGTCAACCTCCTGCATCACAGTAGTGGTGGTGGACATGTTCACCTTCCCCAGAGGCTTCCCTTGAGCCTCTGGAAGGGCGAAAACCTCCTCCCCCTGACTATTTGTCAGGTTTCCGAAAGATGCCCTAATTGATTCATGAGCCGTGAGCCAAGTTTCAAAAGAAAACCAGTCATTTATTAGGAGGACCATTTTGGCAATACCCTACTGTAGTCAGATCTAAACCTCATGTGAATTATGGCTGAACTTTACCCCTGTTCCTCCCTTCTCCTCAGTCTGTGTTATAAGTCATATTCTCCAATGAGATGCACTTCTCACAAGTCTGCTGTAGTAATCTGAGATCCAACTCTAGCCGAAGGTATGCATGGAATGCGCCCCACCCTTTCCTCACCATGGCAACTTTATGAGTTGACACTGGAGGCCTTCTGGAACTTCCAGGAGGCTTGTTTTTCTCCCTTCCTGAGCCTCCGCACAGGCCCTGCACTTACCTCGCATCCAAAACGGGCCACATGGGAGGGGTGGAGTGGGAGGGGTGAGGCCAGCTAGGGATGGGATTTGGAGGTTCTCCAAACCGGCCATAACATTAGCTACGGGTTCTCCCTAACCCGGACAAACCTATAGCAGCCCACCCCTGTCATGCCCCAGCATATAACTTTTATATATTGTTGTTGCGCTCTACCCCCTTCTAGTGGCCAGAGAGGTAAAATATCAAGTATATTGTTTGAAGCTGACCCAACCCATCAGCCTGCACTCTCAAACCAAATGCACACTGGGAAGCCAGACTCCATTTTCCTTTAGCATTTGGAGAAGGCAGAATAACAAAGAAGAATCCATCTTAATGTGTGGCACATGGTCATCCAAGGACAAACCCACATCCCACATACAGAGCATCACTGGTGAGATTTAAATTGCTCATATTTATTAATTGTTAAGTTCAGCAGTAACTCAATATTGTCTGTCTTGTATTTGGTTCTCATGGTATGTATTCCTATTTCTTCCAGTTTCACCATATCCTGTTCTTTCAATAAAGTATTCAAATCTACGCACATGGTCTGTTTTATTGGGGGATAGGTGGGTTTAGCTGCATGTCGAGCTGCACACAGACTAAGGTGTAGTGAGGACAGAATACTATCATTGTCTGTCTGTTTGCCTCTCTACTAACCAGCTGTTTCAGCTTGAGAATGGAATAATAAACAGGTGTGCATGAGAACAGGATTTCAAACAGGTTGATGGGTACTCTATTTTCTATGTCTGTCTGTTTGTCTGTCTGTCTACCTCTATTCATCTGTCCATCCATCTCAGATTCAGGGTCTCTTTAGGAAGAAATGATTCTTAGCAAGATAATGTGTACTTAATTCCCAAATAAGCACGCAGAAGATTAAATCTTAGCTTTCCTCCATTCCCTCATAGCATACCAAATAAGAGATTATTGGTCTTTCTTTCTCTCTCTCTCTCTTCATCTCTGATTATATTCCAGTCTGCTGATGAGAAGATTGAACAATCGTACAAAATGTTGTCATGATTTTCTTAACTTCCAATCGAGATGGTATCATGGCTTGTTCAGATTTCTCCAGAGCAAGACATAATTTTACACTCATTCAGAATAAAATCAGATCGAAATACATACAGTGGAAAGAGAGTATGCTCTGCATGCCCAAAATGATCTACAGGTATAGATTGTGAGGCAACAATAATTGGCGTAAGAGCCTGCCTCCCACACATATGAAGAATATATGGCAGCATAAAAAGTTTTGGGGAAAAAGAGGATGTTATCAAATTTGAAAATCTAAAAAATAAACCAGTTTTGTTTGCAAAGAGGCCACTATTCAAAAGCACTGCTATGTCCCCTGTTTGAGGGCTTGTAATTATGATGTCTTTTGTAAAACCACCGATCTGCTACAGATAGAAAACTTTTTTCATTCTCATTGTACCTGAAGATCCTACACTTGCAGAAATATATATAGGGAGAAACCCTCCCCAACAATAGCAATAATAGAGAAATACCATTTCTTAATGCTTTACAGCCCGCTCTAAGCGGTTTACAGTCAGCCTATTGCCACCAACAATCTGGATACTCATTTTACCCACCTCAGAAGGATGGAAGACTAAGTCAACTTTAAACCTAGGGAGATTCGAATTGCCAAATTGCAGGCAGCTGGCAGTCAGCAGAAGTAGCCTGCAGTACTGCAGTCTAACCACTGCACCACCATATCTCAATAACAATCTTTTTTTAAGACAATTTTTTAAATTTTTTGAACAAAACCCAAACAGACAGAACAAAAAACAAAAAACATAAAAGCATTTTCCATTACAAATTATAGAAAGTGTGTCAGTTGGTTACAACATTTCTGTGCATCCCTTCCATAGTCATCACTTGCAATTCATATCAAATCACATATTTCTATATATATATATATATATATATATATATATATATATATATATATATATATATATATATATATATATATATATATATATATATATATATATATATATATATTTTTAAAGTCACAACCCCTGGTATGCCCAAATATGGGAGGAAGGTCACACTTCCACTCTCTGTCTTCGGCTCGTCACAAGAGACCATCCAGACAGAAACCCAATATTTTTTTACTGTTGCCTTTTTGTTACATTTGTTATATTTATGCTGATAAATAAATAAAGGGAGACTAGTATAGATCTATTTCAAGCTATTTAGCTCTCATCAGCTAGCCACACCCTTGTTGGGAATCGAACCTGTGTTCTATTGCCTCTTAGGCCTCTTGTGACGAGCCGAAGACAGAGAGTGGAAGTGTGACCTTCCTCCCATATTTGGGCATACCAAGGGTTGTGACTTTAAATATATACCTCTCACCCTGGCTGGCTGATAAGGAGTCGAGCTTTGTAGCTCAATGGTTAACACATCTGCCTAAGAGGCAATAGAGCACAGGTTATAACTTTTATTGTACCTCAACCTTCATGAGGATGTAAAACCTAGTTGCTTTTACATCCTTTTATATGAAATATTCTAAATCTAAAGTAAAATTATATAATGGCATTCCATTAGATCTTCCTAAAAACATCCAATAACATTACATCTATATAACATGTTCTAAATAAAAATTGATTATATTTAATAGCAAAGCTTTTAAACCTCCTCTCATAGTCTCCATTTGTAATTTATACAAAATTTCATATTGTCAAACTAATATATATTTCATTATTAATCATTTATTTGACTATAACTATTATCACTTCATTTTATAGATAATACTCTAAATTTAACTTAAGTTTAACTTAATTTTTATTATACACTTTCATTAACTCAACCTGTATCTTTCCAGTAATAGTGCAGTCTTATGTCTTTTGCCATTTGTAGCATTAGTATTCTGATTACTTTCTTGGTAAGTCTTGTTTGGACTTCTCTTCACAAGTTGTTCATTTTGTATCTCATGAAAACTCGAAACTCTCCACCTGCCCCTTCCATCAGCTTGTCTTTGGTTATCACTGGTGCTTCTGTCAAGATTTCTCTCCTTACCTCCATCAATTTCTCTCTCTTTTCTTCTTCTTCTTCTATACTTTGAAATCTGGGGTAGAGTTCCAGTCCATCTGTCTCCCCTTTCCATATTCTGCCCTTGCCGTTTCCAACCATGCTCAGTTTGTTGTCAGTATCCACAATTTTCTTATTTATGTGCTCGTTTTTTTTCTTCAATTTTTAGGACTCTGTCCTCTACTTTCTTCATTTGATAAACATCCTCAATTTTTCCATCAAATTTTTCTGTTTTGTGTTCTATATTCTTCAATATCTTCTCAATTTTCTCTGTTACTACTAATAATTTTTGAATTTCAAACATAATCATTTGCAATGTTGCACCATTCTTCCAATTTGTAAACAGTGCCACTATAGCATTCAAGGCTTTTTATTAAATTTTAAGCAAGTTCATTATAATCTTTCAAGTCAAGGTTTTGTCTTCCCTCCAATCCAGCTGGTGATAGAACTCCCAAAGAACACCTGTGCTCTTCCTACTATCATTCTCAGTAAACAAACTGAGAAACCTTGAAGTGTCAAATGATCAAAGAGAAAAAAAGAAAAACAATGTTTCCAAGCCTCCAGCCTCTAAGTGGCAGTGTTACTTCTTTTCCCTCTGTTGTTACAGCCCTCTTTATATTCTTTTTTATATCTTCTTTATGTTCCAAATTTAAAGAAAAAAAATCTTAAATGGAGGAAAAAAACAACCCAATCAAGCATTATAATTTTTTTATTCATAGGTATAAAAAAGAATAAAAAGTAGTAGAAGAAAAACTAATCCATTCAGTTTAAAAAGTAGGGAACATTTGCAAAAATTCCATCCATGAAATGAAAAATTTTAAAAAAGATAACAGACTAAGTTTAATGTAGCTTAATTTTGCTGCTTAGTCTCTTCTGTCTTCAATTTTAATGTAGCTTTGATTTTTGGGGGGTAATCTCTTTTCTAATAATAAAATTTCCTCACCAATTCAACACGCTTTCTCTTTCCACTTTCTTTCTGTTCCGGAGCTGTCCCAACTTCAGCAGTTCAAAGGCTGTGTTTCTGTCATCGGAAATAAGAGCTTCTCCTGGATCAATCAGAGACTTTGTGGTGTCCCTGAAATCAGCAGGACATACTCTTCACTATCACCATCTCTGCGGGACGGTTTAGGTCCAAATGGACCGTCCAGCGGCAGAAATATCGACTGCGATCTTGGAGCTCCAAGATCGCACATCATGTC
Source organism: Thamnophis sirtalis (assembly GCF_051295495.1). Lineage (NCBI taxonomy): Eukaryota > Metazoa > Chordata > Lepidosauria > Squamata > Natricidae > Thamnophis > Thamnophis sirtalis. The sequence goes on from NW_028261383.1 coordinate 134,662,446, forward strand.
ATTGTGATGTCAGCTCCTCCTCTCAGCTCAATAACAATCTTGAATTGCCTCTAGAGATCTTTGAAGAACCTCTTTGATATTAAGATTTGGTCATCTTAAAAGTCTGTGGACTCAGTGGGTGAAGGTACTTATGAATGGGCACTTTTAAACATGAATAGTCATGTAGAAGATTCCAAGTTGGATAGCTGCCCTCTCTTAAAGCATATCAGGTAGCACTTCTGGCAGGTTGGCCATATTTCAGGCTTAAGAAGTGAAAGAGGTGTCTTTATATAATGTACCGTGAATAGCACATTATGCAAAATTTATTCTTTTCTTCTGTTCAGGGACCCTTTAGCCCACCAAAGCTGCAGATGGGTCTTTAAATCAATGGTGATTTCTTTGACCATTCTCACTAGACCTGGAGCCTGAAGCTCAAATCATAAGTTTCTACCATTTGTAAATCATGAAACCTGTGCAAATCAACCCTGGTTCAATTTGAATTAGAGATTCAAGTTGTGAAAGGAGTATGATTAGAGTCAGCTTTACTATCGGAATGGATTCAACGAAAATTCATTCAACTTGAGATTTGGGGGGAGGACATAGTCTATAATGGGGAAGCATCTAAACACCTGCTGTTTTGTTTGTTGACAGAATGGGATGAAAAATAAATGAGATGAAGGAGCCTTTAGAGGACATTAACTTTTACATGTTTTACTGGATATCTTCAGGTTTCCTGCAATAACTTTAAGGTAGAAATAGCAAGGATGAGGAAAACAGAGCAGCGCTTGTGGCATTGGACAAAAGCTCCACACCTTTTAGATATGATACCATCATGCACTTAGAAAAGGGGAGGGGCTTTATTCAGTCTGACCACGCTTTACCTTCCCTGTGGATGCCATGGTGCAGCAGCTTCTAAATTGCCCAGCCAAGATCCTAAGAGAAGCTGCATTGAACCAATGCAGAAAGTATTCTATTCTAACTTAACAGACTTTCAAAAACTAATTTAAAACATATTTTTCAACACGAAAACCTGAAGAGTGATCACAAGAAAACTTTTTTCATTCTCATTGTATCTGAAGATCCTACACTTGCAGAAATATATATAGGGAGAAATCCTTCCCAACAATAGCAACAACAGACAAATACCACTTCTTAATGCTTTACAGCCTTCTCTAAGGGGTTTACAGTCAGCCTATTGCCACCAACAATCTGGATCCTCATTTTACCCACCTCAGAAGGATGGAAGACTAAGTCAACTTTAAACCTAGGGAGATTCAAATTGCCAAATTGCAGGCAGCTGGCAGTCAGCAGAAGTAGCCTGCAGTACTGCAGTCTAACCACTGCACCACCATATCTCAATAACAATCTTTTTTTAAGACAATTTTTTAATTTTTTTGAACAAAACCCAAACAGACAGAACAAAAAACAAAAAACATAAAAGCATTTTCCATTACAAATTATAGAAAGTGTGTCAGTTGGTTACAACATTTCTGTGCATCCCTTCCATAATCATCACTTGCAATTCATATCAAATCACATATTTCTAAATCATTATATATATATATATATATATATATATATATATATATATATATATATATATATATATATATATATATATATATACATACATACATACATACATACATACATACATACATACATACATACATATATATATATATATATATATATATATATATATATATATATATATATATCTGTCTTCGGCTCGTCACAAGAGACCATCTAGACAGAAACCCAATATTTTTTTACTGTTGCCTTTTTGTTACATTTGTTATATTTATGCTGATAAATAAATAAAGGGAGACTAGTATAGATCTATTTCAAGCTATTTAGCTCTCATCAGCTAGCCACACCCTTGTTGGGAATCGAACCTGTGCTCTATTGCCTCTTAGGCCTCTTGTGACGAGCCGAAGACAGAGAGTGGAAGTGTGACCTTCCTCCCATATTTGGGCATACCAGGGGTTGTGACTTTAAATATATACCTCTCACCCTGGCTGGCTGATAAGGAGTCGAGCTTTGTAGCTCAATGGTTAACACATCTGCCTAAGAGGCAATAGAGCACAGGTTATAACTTTTATTGTACCTCAACCTTCATGAGGATGTAAAACCTAGTTGCTTTTACATCCTTTTATATGAAATATTCTAAATCTAAAGTAAAATTATATAATGGCATTCCATTAGATCTTCCTAAAAACATCCAATAACATTACATGAAATATGAGATAAAGTTAGGCGCTTATCAACATTACCCTGAAAGACTGTGGCAACTCGAGTAGACATCTGTCGGATTCTTCACAGACTGTTTGTGAATCATTAAGGGCTGTGAATGACCATAATTCACAGCCGTATCAATAAAAGAGGGTTTTTGGGACTAGGATTGTGATTTATGCTTTCTCAGGAAGCCTAGGTCAGAACAGTAGGTTGCTATATGTGGTTACTGGATTTTATTGGGTGGGAGGGAGCAAGAGAGGTGGTACAGCCAATTGGCAAACTGGACCTTTCCTGGGAAGGACTAACTCATTACTGACTTCAGCAGGTGCTCAGCTACATGGGGCATCTTGGCTTCTGACAGGACCACTGACTTTGTTCTTGTGGTGAGTAGTGATTTCTGGTGTCTAGATTTTGTCGTATGCCATGAAGGCTGACATAACTGATTGGCACATTTGGCTGCTCCTTGGAAGGATCATTTCATTGCTTGCAAGACTCAGTTATGTTTAGGTTGTAGTTTTCTGGTAACAGGAAGCAACAGAAGCAGGCTAGAAGCAGTAAGTTACAGTGCCAGAGAATGGCAGACCATAGAGAAAGAAGTTGGCATTTATAGTCTTGCTATCACCTATTTTTAAAAGCAGCATACTGCTCTAGCCCCCTACCTACAGTGTACATAAAGTTGCAAGTCAAGCTGGAAAATTGTATCCTGTGTATAACAATCCAGAAAAGCCATCACACTTACAACATAGCTCAGAAGCATTTGATTTCAGATTTCATTCCCTTTGAAGTGGATCGCTGCTTTCATTCGCTGAGCTGCTTCAAAAGAGTGATTTTATGCTATGTTTTGTGAAATGAAGCACTTCTTTGAAGCTTTGCACTTAAACCAGTGCTTATATGATATCTTCGTCTCTCTATCTTCGAAACTACCCGAATCCTGGATTGCAGTGTTGGCATCTCATAGAAATGAAAGTATATCTTTTAACATGCCTGCTGGCTACTTCTTCTTTTCTCTCATGCACCAATCAGAAATCAGCATTAGTCGTGCCTCTTCCTATAGACTAACAGCTGAGAAGCACCACCATTCTTCCTTCTGGATGATGTCTTCTGCTCCAGTCTTGCCTGGGCTACTGGAGGATAATTTTTCTTCCCGAGTGGAGGGAGCACAGTTGGGAAAAAGAGATGACACATCTAGGCAAATCTCAATGTACAGCAGATCAGGCTGGGCCAGCTTTGGCTGTAATTAGATGCAGGGGTGGGCTGCTATATGGGTTTGCCCAAGTTTGGGATTCCACCCTGGCTGGCCTCTCTCACCCCGCCCCACTTCTCCCAGGAGTCTCCATGCGACCCGTTTTGGATGCGAGATGAGTGCAGGGCCCACATGGAGGCTCAAGAAGGGGAATAAATGGGCCTCCTGGAAGTTCCAGAAGGCTGGAAATGGGCCTGGAGGGCCTCCAGAGCCTGGGGGAGGCAGTTTTTACCTTCCCAGAGGCTCAAGGAAAGCCTACGGAGCCTGGGGAAGGCGAAAATGTCCCCCCTGCCATGGTGCAGGAGACTGACTAGGCCATGCCCACCATGGCCACACTGACCCAGCAACCGGGCAGAGAACCATTACTGAAATTTTTGAAGCCCACCTCTGGTTGGATGCCTCTGATGCAGACCATGAAGTGGGGTTATCCGATATCAACACAGTGTATATTCTAGCAGCATTTTTGTATACCAAAACAAGAACAACTAAGTAAGAAGCACTGGCTAAGGGAAGCTAATCTGTCAACGTTATAGTTTGATTATATTGCTGGCCTGTGAAATACCAAATGAATATCTGAGGTTTACGGATTAATGGAGCTGCATGAAGCCAGAATCCTTTCTTTTTGAAGCTTATAACTTCTTCATTTTATTGAAATCTTCTTAATTTAGGAATTGACAAAACAGAGCAAATGACAGTTTCCCTTTCAGACTCTACCGATCCTTCATAATGAGACTTCTGCTGTAAAATGCATTGAAAATTAAGTCAGAAAATAAGATTTCTCTCTGTGATTGAGAAAACAGAAATGTAATTAACATTCTCAGGCAGTCTCCTCAATACAATGGGAGTGACAGTTGAAAGAAGAAACCGAATAATAACCTCAACAGGGTTCAATTCCCTGTCAAGAGTGCCTTCTTGATGGATGATCTTCAGGAGAGAGATAAAATGAACTCTTGCATCATCTTTCAGTGTCTTTGGTAGCATTTACTGTGGCATCTTTCTAAACTGCCTCCCTGAGTTAGGAGCTGGTGGTAATGAAGACACACATTTATGAGGGCAGATCCAAATGCAGAGGTAGAATCGAGTGCTTTTATGCTTTCATTTATACTAATGAAGACATTTGTGTCCCCATTGTAAAATGCTATCTACATGAAGCCATTTGGAGCAGTCTTTAAAGGTAAAGGTAAAGGTTTCCCTTCCACATATGTGCTAGTCATTCCCGACTCTAGGGGGCAGTGCTCATCTCTTTCAAAGCCAAAGAGCCAGCACTGTCCGCAGACATCTCCGTGGTCAAGGGGCCAGCATGAATACTGTTACTTTCCCACCAAAGGTGGTTCCTATTTTTCTACTTGCATTTTTACATGCTTTCAAACTGCTAGGTTGGCAGAAGCTGGGACAAGTAATGGGAGCTCACTCCATTACACGGTGGTAGGAATTCCACAGTGGTAGCAATACACAAACGACGAAATGGGTCACCGTGGGCACAAAAAGCACCATTGGATTGCCTCCCACGGTCCAGGAACCAACCAACCAAATAAATAATAAAGGTGGCTTTGCTTCCTTGTGCAGCAAGAGAGAAAGTTGCCTGAGAGAGTTGTCATGAGAGAATGTCCCCTTCAGGTTGCTGGGACAGCAAGTTTCAAGGCAAAATGCAGCTGCTGGAATCGGTGCACCTGCAAATTAATGCTCTCTGAGAAGCCTGCATCCTCCTTGGGAGGTTTCCGGCTGTTTGTGTGTCTCTCCCGAGCTTCTCTTGGGAGGCGACCGCCGGCAGAGCGTCCGGGTGGAAGAGAAGTGAAGGGCGCAGTGGCAGGAGAGGCTAGCCATCCCTGAAGCCAGCTCTCGAGAAAGGAGGCAGAGATGAGGCCGGGGGCTCGCTTCCCTGCCTCCTTCCTCCAAGAGCTGCGGGTAGCAGGGAAAACAAGGCTTCTTTGCCAGCCTCCCAGCTGGCAAAACAGAAATTTTTGCCAACTGGAAGGCATGTGTGTGTGAGAGAGGGGGGCATCTCAGGGACTCACACCCTTAGCTGGGAGAGAGTAAGGATGGCTGGGCACAGTTTGGCTCCTCCTGGCTCCCCTCAGATCACCGGGGGGCCTTGTGTGCCTGCTCACTCGCAAGCCCTGCATGCTTCTAGCAGGAATCTTAATGTAGTAGCGTGGGGTGGGGGCTGGGGGGCTGGAGCGGGAGTTTGGGAGAAAGTTGCTGCTTGGGAGAAAATTAGCTGGAATTTTGAGTGAGACCTGCAAGGTGAGATGCAAATGAAATGGGTTGCAAATGATGAAATGCGTTACCAGGAGCAGCAGCAGCAGCAACAGAGGGTGCCACTGCCACCCCCCAGTGTCCAGCGTCCTGCTCGGGAAGCTCACGGCTTTTTGCGCATTTCTCCCGAGCTTCTCTTGGGAAGCAAACAACAAAAAGAAATTTTCACCAGCTGGAAGGTATATCTGTGTGAGAGGGGGGCAAGAGAGAGAGAGTATGAGCAAGAGAGAAAGAACGGAAGGAAGGGAGACAGAAAGAGAGAGAGAGAGAGAGAGAGAGAGAGAGAGAGAGAGAGAAAAGAGAGAGACAAAGATAGAAAGAGAAAGAAGGAAAGAGAAAGAAAGAAAGAACTTATGATCACAATTGAGCCCAAAAGTTTGGTTGCTAAGCAAGAGCGTTGTTAAATGAGTTTCACCACATTTTACAAGTTGGCCACTCCCACCCAGTCACATGACTGCCAAGCTATGCCCATAAAATAGGCCACACCCACAGAATAGGTTTTAAAATTTATTGAAATCCACCACTGAACAGAACACACACACCGAGGTGGGTTAGAGGTTTCTTACCCCCACAATATTTGTTTCCAGAGAGTAAGTCATTTGTGTACCAGGTTTGGTTGAAATTGCTCGAGGTATTTCAGAATTATGATGGAAACACACACACACACACACACAAACACACACACACACATACACACACAAATGATATAGATAGATTCAGAGGTGGCATAGGACATGACTGGATAGGACATGACTCGAAAGTTGTGTCCTGCATATATGATATTTTATAGAAAGATTGTACTGATACATGTACTATTGGAACATCTTCAAATTCTCTACTAACATAGACATTCTTGAAGAATTTGGGACTAGGTTATCTGAATCTTATATCATTTGTAAGCCCATTAGATTATAATGATCATCAAACAATAGTATTGCTTATGGTATTCTGCAGAATAGCTGATGGCTTTGAATTAGAAGGAAGTCTACATGAGCATTCCAGAGGTGGGTTGCTCCCGGTCTGGCTGAACTGGTAGTGGAATTCAGTTGCAGAATCGGCCGCGACCCAGGTCTGCCAAGTTCCCAAACCTCGCTGCCGTCGGGCTGCCGCCATTTTGGTTTTTAGTGACTGCGCATGCATAGTTCACTGTAAATTGTTCTGTGCATGCGTGAAGAACAATTTACATTGAACAGCGTGTGCAGGGGTTGTGCACAGGTTGCGAACCGGTAGTAAAGTTGGTAGCAACCCATTCCTGGAGCATTCCTCTCTCCTCTTGAAGTATCGTCCCTTGCTACATGAGAAATATTTCTTTGTGGTCTGGTCTATTTTAAAGACCAAATCCTGATGTTTAATTTTCAATTGATTGTATTGATCTTTATTTTATTGATATTTTGTCAGTTGTTTGAGATTGCTTTATTGTATTTTATATCCCATTACTTAATTAGGAATATTTAATGATAAACGGGTTGCAAATATTGTCTAATAAATGAACAAACCAGAATGGATATCTTGCAAAGAAGGTGCACAAGCATTGGTTCTATCCTTAGGACATATTAATTAATTTATTATGTGTGGTCTTATGGAATAAGCAGATCTAGGTGAATCACATCAAGTGCTTGTCCCTATAAAAGTCAAATTTCAAATCACTTTCTGGAGAATGCATCATACTTGGTACAAAATTTAATTTTCAGGTCTGGTTCAAAAGTGGGTTTCTACCCATTCGGTCCGGTTCGGCCAAATAGGTAGTAACTCCGGTGGACAAATGACTGTACCGGTTCTATGATCGGCGGTGCCATCTTGATTTTCTGTTCTGCACATGTGCAGAATTTTTTTTACTACCGAACCAGTAGTAATGGTGGCCGGAACCCACCCCTGGTCTGGTTCATTCTTAACTGATTATTGCCCACAACTTTACTTCAATTACACAAGAGCCAAAAGTTCATTGAGAGTCTTCCTACCTGCGAGATTGAGCAATTGTAATGGCTCTGAAGAGACTCCATGTTTTCAGTGTGGCTGAGATACAGATTGGCTTGCTTTGCTGTTTTGTACAAGACGACAATAGAGCATTGCAGAACTACTGAGCAAATCAGTGGTGGGTTTCAAAAATTGTTGGAACCTACTCTGTGGGTGTGGCCTCCTTTGTGGGAGTGGCTTGCCACCCATGTGACTGGATGGGAGTGGCTTGCCGCCCATGTGACAGGATATGAAATTATGAATTAGTACTTAGGTCGGTCCAAGTAGCTATTCAGAAACTCTGGCATTGAAGCATGCAAGTCTTAAAGCTGTCAAGTTACAAGATCCTTGCCAGTGGTGGGTTTCAATTTTTTTTGGAACCTCTTCTGTAGGTGTGGCCTGCTTTCCGGGTCCATTGGTGGAACCTCTTCTAACTGGTTTGGTAGATTTGATGAACCGGTTCTACCGAATAAGTGCGGACTGGTAGAAACCCACCTCTGGAGCAAATGGATGGCTACATCACAGCAGTGCTGTTCTTATGTGTGGATAAACTAACATGTCAGTGCACACAGCATGGAGCTGCCTCTCCTGGCATTCTTCCCTGGCAAGGAAAGCAGATGCCACTAATAAAGTCATGGGAGATAACAAAGAAAGGCAATGGATTTGCTCTACTTGGCACTGGGCCTCAACCTGACAACAATTGTTAGATCCACATTCTGAGAAGGAATTGGATAAATTGGAAACAATCCAAAGAAGAGAAGGCAAGGAGATTAGGAATCTTGAGAAGCAATAGCTCTTTGGGAGAATGGAAAAATCTTTACATTGCATTCTGGAAAAACTATGGTGAGAGCAGAAGGTAAGAGGGATATAAATAATTATGTTAATGGTGATTGGGCGAATATATTTTTCCTGTCATTATGGAGGAGTCAAGGACAATTGAAGCGAAGAAGATTTTAGTAGGGAAAATCAAGTCAGATATTAAACAAGATATGGCCTGGTTTTTAAAATGGGAAGAATGGGTTATAATACTTTTAAATTTAAAAAAAAGATGAATCCAAGTAGCTTTCGATTTCAATATATTCTAGAATATATTGAGAAATGAGTTTGGTGTAATGGTTAAGATGTGAGACTGGAACAAGGAAGACTGAGGTTCAAGTCTCAGCTAATGGTGCACCATTTTTCCTCAGCCCAGTCTACCTTACAGATTTGTTAATGGGAAGATTGTGTGTACATCCACACTTCTTGCCTGGCCCATCACCAGCATGAAAGCACTTTTCATTGCTTTCTGAAGAACAGATAGATAGTATCGTCCATTTCCCATATGATTGTGAATTTACCCTGCAGCAATGTTTTCCAACTTTGATTCAAAATGCTATTTTTTTTCCAACTTGAGTATCTCAAACCCTTCAGAACTGATGCTCTCTAGTGATTCATTCTAACCTTACAGCAAGCCCAGCTTTCATTGGTTGCAGTGCCTGGCACACTCCTTTCCCTTCACCAGCTAGCTGCTACCCTGGGCAGCCATTTCATCTTGGATTGCAAGTCTTCTTGCTGTCTGTTTTATTGGTGAAGCTGCTATTTTGTATACTTTTGCAGTGGTCTGTTAAGTCAAGGAACTATCTTCATCCCTAGAAGTTCATGTTCTGCCATGCTTTACAAATTCTAGTGGGAATTCTTTCCCTTTTTGCCCAGATATTGCCGCTTTGCTTCCTATCCCTTGCTCTCGAGCCTCCGGGAGGGCGAAAATGGCTTCCCTTGGGCCGGAGGCCAGAAACAGGCCTGTTTCCAGACTTTCAGAAGGCCTGTTTTTCACCCTCCCAGAGCCTCCATGCGGGCCCTGCACTTACCTGGCATGATGAACGCATGGAGACTCCTGGGAGGGGTAGGCGGGGCCAGCCAGTCCTTGCAACTACCATTTTGGCGAACCGGATGTAAAATTAACATCCGGTTTGCCCGAACTGGTCCTAACCGGCTGAATCCCACCCCTGGTCCAGACTGCATATCAGCCTATCTCCATTGCTACCTACAGTTACCTAGAATTGGATTGGAATTTCTGAGACTGGCTTAAGAAACAGAGGGGATCAGTACTGGAAATAAGCAGCTTAGACTGCAGTGTGCAATGGCTCAAAATGAAGAGAGAAATTCTCTTGTGCACTGGTATGAGTGAGCTCCTAGTATGAAGGGGGAATTTAAATCTAATAAATTGTTTTTAGGTTAGAAATTAGCCTTGGGCTAGAGACATATAACTGCTTTTAAGAGAAGTTAAAGCAGTTATAAGAGATTTTTTGATCTAGAGGATAGGACATATTTCTTTCATCTCATTGCGACTTTCATCTCATTGCCACACAATACGATTGTGTGATACTTTCTGGGGACTTGGGTTGTATTGTAATATTTTTTTCCCCTGACATATTATTGTGTTTTTAAATTTTTACTGTAAGCCACCTAGAGTTACTAGGGAGAGACAGGCAGTTTGTACATTCAATAAATGAACAAATTAATAAAAGTATTTACAGATTTCTGAAGGCAGCTATGCAACTTTCTCCCCAAAATTTTAGTTCACCAGAGAGAAAGCAAAATAAATCTGTACAGCATGAGCATCAAGCCTGTTTTCAATCAATAGCACTCTCCTTCCCTCCTTTTACTTCCTATCATTTCTGTCTCTGAGTGGCCTATCTTTAGAATGGGAACAATAATACCGTAAGAATGATGATGAGTGAAGTATAGTATAACATAACATAACAGAGGTAGTCCTTGCTTACCAACCACAATCGGGACCCACAATTCCATAGCTAAGTGATTCTGTTCTTAAATGAATTGTTAACTGTTGTTTCTCTGTGTCATATAATATTTGTGGATATATGCATAATTTTGTATATATTTATTTATTTAGTCATCTTTATGTAAGGTATATTGGTGGTGGTGACTCTTTGAGAGCTGTATGCAATGAAATTTTATTTTAATTCAAAATGACAATAAAGTATATCTATCTACAGTATCTATTCATCACCATCTCTCATCTGTATCTATCTATCTATCATCTATCTATCTATCTATCATCTCTCTCTCTCTCTCTCTCTCTCTCTCTCTCTCTCTCTCTCTCTCTCTCTCAATCATCTATCTATCATCTATCTATCCCATCCATCCATCCATCCATCCATCCATCCATCCATCCATCCATCCATTCATTCATCCATCCATCCATTGTCATTTATTGTCTGTCTGTCTGTCTGTCTGTCTGTCTGTCTGTCTGTCTATCTATCTATCTATCTATCTATCTATCTATCTATCTATCTATCTATCTATCTATCTATCTATCTATCTATCTATCTATCTATCTATCTATCTATCTATCTATCTATCTTTGTATCTATCCATCCATCCATCCATCCATCCATCCATCCATCCATCCATCCATCCATCCATCCATTGTCATTTATCATCATCTATCTCATCTGTCTATATCTGTCTGTCTACATGACTGCAATGGACTTACCTGTACTTCTGTTGTGGTTGTTATGCGAATTACCCATAGTTACTAAGTGAGCCATTATATGACCACAAATTACAATTTTACTGCTGGTTTCTCTGTTGACTCTGCTTGTTGGAAGCCAGCTGTGATGATCATGTCACCATGGGATGCTGTGAATGTTAAACGCCCACCAGCTGTGAAGCACCAAATCTTGATCATGTGATCCCCAGGCTGCTGCGACTGTCATTAACGTGAGAATCAGTTGTAAAATTACCTTCTGAGTGCTATTGTAACCTGAACGTACATTAAACTGAGCAGTCATTAACTGGGCTAGCTGTATCCCCAAACCCACAGGGGGCTCAGGTCAAACCTTCCACTAGCATAGTTTCCCTTTCCTACCACAACTGTTCTGACCGAGGCTTCCCAAGAGCATGAAACAAACTCCTTGTCCCAGCAAAAAACCTTTTTATTAATTTACTGTGAATTCTGCTCATTCACAGCAGGCAAAGTCTTTCAGAGGAGGATTTACAGTCACAGACCTTATCTGGCTTGGAGACCTGACAGGCCGATGTCTGCAGAACTTGGCAAGGAGACTCGGAGAGTCACTAACCAATTTGCAAAGTAATTGTCTCCTGAAAACTCCACTCCCCTTTCGCTCCTCTTTTATTTCCTCTGGGAGGGGCCATTCATCATCTGGCTTTACTCCCAAGTCGACCCTTGTTCCTTAGCTGTTCCCTTCGTCTGGCAACTCTGCATATGTGCATGCTGGAATAGGCTCCAGCTGTTCATCTGCCTCACTGATGTCTGACTCTGAAGGCAGCTGATAACTGGCATATGGCTCTGGCCCCTTCTCTGCCTCTGACACAGAGCCCTCATCAAAGCTTTCCCCAGACTCCAGGGCTGGCCCATGTTCCTCCCCAACCTCCTCACTCTCCGAATCTGTTGCCAGCTCCACTGGCGGGCCATAACAACAATCTCACATTCATTCCCTTTTCTCAGACAGCATTGCACAACAGGTTGTATTCCTGGTTTCCTACAAGTGATGCATACTTCAAAGAGGCCATGTGCTCCAGCCTGTGTTATTTTGCCTCTCCATGGAATGAAAACACAATTGTTCTAATGCATGTACCAGGGCTAAGTTGCAGTTTTCCCAGAGAATAGGATGAGGGAGGCTAAAGGAGCAGAGAGACACAACTTTAGGTAAGCACATTAAGGGCTGTACAAACGATCGGGCTTTATGATTAATAGACCTTCCCGATATGCATGAATATTAAATGCCAGCAGACCCAGCTCCCCACACAATGAATTCTATATGAATCTTAAGATAAATCATTTGGTTAAGTTAGCAGCAGCTGTACCCCATTGCTGCCAGCGGCCTTCCAAAAACCATTTCAAGAGAGAAAAGGGAGGAACAGAGAGAAAGAGCCAGTTTTCACAGGAATACTGTAATTACTTTTCTTTATTCAGAAGACTAGGAATCAAGGTAAATATATTCAAGGGATGCTTGGATTATATAGTGTTGGGGAAAACAACAGTAAAGGGCTGGGTGGGTGGTGTTAGGAAAACTCAGTGTCCAAATACCTTATGTTGTGTCTCTGTGGGGAGGGATTTTGTGCAGCTCATGCAGAACATGGCATTGATGCTATTTTTAAAAAAAATGGTGCTGGGGGTGGGGAGGCACTAAGTTAAACTAAGGAAAAGAAGCTGGCAGTATATATGTTGTAAAATCATTCTTTAATGATCTAAAACAGTTTTTTTTAATAAAATATATATTATTTTTGATACTTGACTTTCCCACTGCCTCCTTTTGTGGCTGTCCCCCATAAGGCCAAGTCCAGTCTTCCATCACCTAAAATAATTCCCTTGGAGTCCACTAGGAAGACATTTTGATTGGGGCAATGGGGGATTCCTACTGGTTTGGACCAGTTCAGCTGAACCAGTAGTAGCTTGGTGGCCTGGGTCGTTGGAACCAGCAGCAACCCAGGCCTGCCATGCCCCTGAACCGGTTCCCCCAGTGGCCATCTTGTTTTTTGCTTCTGCGCATGCGCAGAGCAATTTTAGTTGTACTGCACATGTGCGCACCCCACGCCCCTGAGTGAACAGTAGTCTCTGCCAGAACCCACCATTGGAGGGGCCCTGTAAACCTCGGAGTCCTGTAAATATTGATTCCAGCTTTGACACTATGGCCTTCCATCCTTTGGGTTAACCTGCAAAGGTGCATTTTCATTTTTTTTGTGTGCCTTCAAGTCAGTATTGATTCCAGGTGAGTGCCTGGACTAATCTCTGATGTTTTCTTGGCAAGATTTTGGAAGAGGTTTGCCCTTGCCTCTTTCTTTAAATTTTTTATTTTTATTTTTAGACAGACATAGACAAACAAAACATAAAACATAAAACTATATTCAATTACATATAGTGTGTTGATTGGTTACAAGTTTTGTGTGCATCCTTTCCAAAGTCATCACTTAAAATTTATATGAAACATATTATCAAATAAGATATATTTGTATACCTTATTATCATTGTACCACATTTATTTAACTATCATTATTATTTTCCTTGCCTCTTTCTAAGAGTAACTGGCCCAAGGTCACCCAGCTGGCTTCATGCCTATAGTAGGGCTACAAGTCACAGCCTCTCAATTTTAAGTGCAGTGTCCTAATCACTACCCCATATTGGATTTCTACCTGTAGAACGAGGGATGTGGAATTCAGCTATCAATCTGCACTGAAGCTTTTTTCCTTCTGTGGGGCACAGTTATGTTGATCTTTCCTTGAGCCATTACTGTTGTGTAGTGGATACCCAATAATGGATTCTGTAGAAGATATCCACCACATACACAATTCAAATGTGTTTGTGTGTTTCATATATTACTGGAATTTCAGAGCAGCTTTACAAAGAATGTAGGACTGTTTATGTATTATTCACATTTTATGCCACCTTTGTGCTGAAGCCACCAAGGAAGGGTACAACAAATCAAAAGAAAACAATAACTGTATAAAATGAACCATAAAACCATAATAAAACATTAAAGATGACAATAAAACTGCTATATCATTTTAAAAGGCCACATTATAGTTTTTCTAAATATTGAGAGAGTGAGGGTAAATTATAACCTTGGGGAGAGAGAATTCCACCACTGGGGAAAGATAAAGGAGAAAGTGTTTTCTTAGGCTTCCATATGGGATGGTGCAGATGGTTTTTGCCTACGACTCTTAAAAACTGGATAGGATAGATAAAAAGGAACCCCACCACATTGAATTCAGCCTGAAAAACCATTCCATTTTTATATTCGTTTAAGTCTTTCAATCCTGGGGTAGGACAATTCTGATTCTGAGCAGTGATGGAGATGTTCCCTTTTGCCCCAAATGATGTTTGAGGGTTGTTGAAACAAACTGCTGTACAGCTTGTTGGACAGCCTTGTATCATGGACAGATGCTTTTCCTTTAGCCACCGATGGTGTGCTGGCCAGCTGGTCTTCATATACATGGAAGTGCTGGAAACTGGAAGAACATCTCCCTGATGCGCATGTGCGTGCAGGGAAGCTGAGCTTCTTTGCGCACACATGCATGCCAGAAACTGGAAGACCAGGGGATCAGCGTGCATGCACATGCCAAAAACCAGAAGCTCAGCTTCACAGCACACACATGTGTGCTGGGGAACTGCTCTTCTGGTTTCCGGCGCTCCCGCGTGTGCATGCCAGGAAGTTGCTCTTTCAGTTTCTTCGGCTCCCATGCACGCGCTCCTGTTTTGGCACTTGGTGTCGAAAAGATTCACCAACACTGGCCTAAAGACATGACTCTGCCACTTGGCTTTATATACTTTGGATGGCTGATTGGGTAGAGAAGATCTCCACCACCAGGCCACTCATCATCCTGATTGTTAGCTTTTCTATTCATTTGTTCTAGTTTTAATAGTTTTCTGGCACTTTTAAACTTTTTATTATAAGCTACTCTGTATCAGAGAGAAGGGCAGGATAGAAATGCAATAAACAAACAAACAAACAAACAAATAAATAAATAACAAGTCAATATTATTACTTCAATGTTGCACATACACAACATAAGCTGATGATTTGCCTAAGGCCGTGCAAGCTCATTCAGAAATAATAACGGAACTCAGAAGTTCCTGATGAGTTTCTCAATCTCCAGGATACTATTTAAAGTTATTTAAAAAATGTGTGATATGTCCTTCACAGGCATATTCTTTTTCTTTGTATGATGCAGAAATGGGTTGCCATTGCCTTGCTCTTGAATGTTTTCCTCAATTTCTCAGCCTGTAATTCAAGGAGACCTTGATAATCTCCCTTTCAACTGCTAACTAGGATCAATGTTGCGCCTATTGTGTGTCTGTTAGATGGGCAGTGATCTCTCAAAGTCAGTTTTTATTTTGTTTCTGAACTTTTAGTAATAGAAGATAATCAAGTCTTCACAATCAATCAAATCATTAGGTAGTGTGTTATTTATGTGTTAAATATGTTTATGTCAGTGGTGAAATTCAATTTTGTTTACTATTTTTTTCTGTGGGTGTGGCTTGGTGGGCGTGGCAGGGGAAGGATGCTGCAAAATCCCCATTTCCTCCCCACTCTGGGGCCAACCAGAGGTGGTAATTGCCAATTCTCCGAACTACTCAAAATTTCCACTACCGGTTCTCCAGAACCTGCTGAATTTCACCTCTGGTTTATCTCCTTATGTACAAAGTAAAAAGTTGTATAAATATTAAAGCCAACTTGATTGAACCCAGTGGTTAAAGCACCAGAATAGAAACCCAAAAACTATAAGTTCCGGTCCTGCTATTGACCAGGATTCTGATAATTCTGATGATTGGCTTAAAGAATCTTATGTTGAAATGACAGACATAAAATTCAGGCATTAACAGACCTTTAGAGTTATGGAGACTTTAATAAAGTAACCACAAGCTTGCAGCTGAACATGCGATCATGACCACAAGGTGTGTGCACAAATATTTTTGTAACTTCTGTACTTTGTCTCTTATAAGCAGTGTTCCTGTCATGCAACTGGGAAACTTATATATGCTTGATTAAAATTGCTTAAGTTCTTCCAGCCTTATAGTAGAGACTTTGTCCAGTAATCTACAGAAAGCACTGAGCCACAGTGAGTAATGTACCTTAGGCATAAAACCAGGTGATCTTGGGCCAGTCATTTTCTCTCAGTCCTAGCAAGGAGGTAAGGGCACAAATTCCAAAAGTCTTGCCAAGAAAACAGAAGGGACTTCCCTGTTGTGATTGCCTGAAGTCAAGACTAATATGAAAGCAACAAATATATACAGGATTTAACAGCATCACAAGCAAATTTGGGAGGTTACTTCTGTAAAGAGTGGCACTCTTTATGTTAAATGCACACCCATTTAACAAACACTTAAACATATTTCAGCAATTTCACTGCAATGAAGCCTGTGCAAAGCATGAGAAGGAGCATGTTGCAAAGTGCATTATCACTTCTTCAAGTGCCAAGGCAGCTGTGTCATTCAGAAGGCTCAGTGTGAAGACTCAGCTTTGGGATTTTCCCAGGTGGTCTCCCTGTGTGTGTGTACAGGCACAGCTGCTTTGCTGGGGATCTTGACACTTTCATTATATTCTTTTGAAAAAGCTGAGCTATAGTGATCCCGGGAGAGAAAGGGAAGTGGAGGAAGCCCTGGTGCAAGCAGCAAGCATGCAGTGATTTTGTTTTATAACGGCGTGGAAACATTCTGTCATATCTTATTAGCATTCAGTATTCCTTATGAGAGAAGCAAATCCATTATGGGTCTGTAGCTACATGATTTATTCTGCTGTGACTTCCATGTAAAAGGTCAGACCTCTGACTTGCCCATGGATATTTGGTGATGCTCTTTTAATAAAACAAATGAAATGTTCATTATTTCCTCCCCGTGATTACGTCTGAATCAAACCCCTTCAGAAACTCTCTCCAGATGCTGCTCCTTGATTAAAGAGGCTACAGCACACTTCTCCAAATCCTGTGGTATCACTCCCTTCTGTCTGTTGAATTAACAATAGAGATGTCTTCTTTGGGAGTGATCTATCTTTGCATTAGCAAAGAGGAATTATCCAACAGCTACAGGTGACTTTAGATAAACAGGAGAAAGTGCTGTTGACTGATGTTTCCAGCTAGCAAGGAAAATCCTTTGGCCACAACAATGTACCTGCTACTGATTCTCTCCCGTGGAAGCCATTTGTGGCTCTCTGCATACAATATTCAGTTCTGTTGCTGAATATTGCCTCATTCTGGATCTGGATTGCTGAACAGATGTAAACCAATTGAAAGCCTGGTGTGAACCTCTTGAGGAAAACCTGGAGGGTTTGGAAACATTTTGATACAAAAAGGAGCTAATAAAAAAATATGGTAGAGATGTATAAAAATTACATAACCCTTGGATAGGTGAATTTTTTTTTTGCTTCCTCTCCTATCCAATGAAACTGAATTTGGAACAGATTAAAGAAAAAATTGTCATCAGTGCATAAAACTGGCCCCTGGAATCCACTAATTTCTGAAATAGTGCTAGCCATTCTTAATTAATCCAGTGGTTGTCATTCCTGCCCGGAATGTTTAGTACTCAGACTAATGAACTTTTAGAAGATGGTTTTGTAAACAACCTACAGTACAATCCTGTGTTATCAGCAGAGACCTACCATTTTGTTAGTTTACAGAAAGGCAAAGGTGAAGAATTTAAGAAACTTTCACTTGAATGTATTTGGGACATATTGAATTATAGATAGAAAATCACTCAGTTGCCAGGATTTTTGGAATCCCATCCTTTTATCTCAATAAATCTTGCTAAAGGGGCACTGGGAGAAGCATGCTTGGAAAAGAAGGATTAGGGGTGACAGGATAGCAGTGTTCCAATATCTAAGACAGGGGTCGGCAACCTTAAACAAAGAGCCATTTGGACCCGTTTCCCACAGAAAAGAAAACACTGGGAGTCACAAAACCTTTTGACATCTCAAATGAAGATAACACTGTATATATCCATTTTTTCACCGCATATTAAACACACTGGTAAACCAGTCTTGTCAACAGTGAAAGCAAATGAATCTGTCCACATACCATTAAACATTCTGTTTTCTTCTGAAACTTTTCTTTCCTTGGATTTATTCATGATTGGCCTACCAGAGGTTGAAAAGCTCAATAAATCACATGCCGGCGGGTGTCACACATTGGCGGTTGTGATGCATATTTTGAACGACAGGGAGCCACAGCAGAGGGGTGAAAGAGCCACATGTGGCTCCAGAGTCATGGATTGCTGACCCCTGATCTAAGGAGTTGCCACAAAAAAGAGAGAATCAACCTATTCTCCAAAGCACCTGAAGGCAGGACAAGAAGCAATGGATGGAAATTAATCAAGGAGAGAAGCAACCTGGAACTCTGTTATCCTGTAATCTAAAAGGTCACTTTAGGTTATAAGCAGAACCCATGGAGCCCAACATAGATTATACTGATTTGCCATCTTGGATTCTTCTTCTTGGCCTAGGGATTACCAAGCTGCCATATGGATCTTCTTTATTGCTATCAAACTAGAGAACTGAGAATGGAAACAACGTCCCTCTCTTACATCCAATTGCTATCATTCAATTACCCCTCTCCCTTTGCTAGCTATTTTAAAGAAGACTTCAGTTCAGAGGTATTCAGCAGGGTCTGACCAGCAGAAATTTTGAGTAGTTCAGAGAACCGGTAAAGATCTGACTGGCCCTGCCCCTATCTATTCTCTGCCTCCTGAGTCCCAGCTGATCGGGAGGAAATGGGGATTTTGCAGTAATCTTCCCCTGGAGTTGGGAAGGAATTGAGATTTTACAGTATCCTTCCCCTGCCACACTCACCAAGCCATGCCCACCAAGCCACACCCACAGAACTGGTAGTAAATTTTTTTGAATCCCACTACTGCTTCAGTTGTATAACAAGTAGGACAAAAGAGTCATCAGCAAGAGCAAGAATGAGGCAGAAAAGAAATAGGACCTATTGTAGCTATTATTGCCAGTTCTTCTTCAGAATGCCATGTCAAAAGTCAGACTTCCTCATAGCAGTGATGTCAAAAGCCAGCCTTTCTCATAGTGGTGATATTTTGGCCCTACCCATGTAGTTATTTTAAGGTTCGGTATGTCAGTCATACCCAGGAGTGAACAGAACACACCATACCTCTGTTTACTGTGGTAAGCATGTTGTGTAAAACCTCCATCTCTTCTCATGGTGGAAGAAAGGAGAACAGAGGAGAAAGAAGGCTGAAGGGACAGATTTATTCTTCCAGTTGAGGGTGGGGAGGAATCAAAAGGATTCAAGAGAAACTTGCTTGTTTGCTATCTCTATCCCTAATCTTCTTGGTGATCAATAGGATAAAAGGTGCAACACATTGATTTTTTAGAGTTTCATCTTTAACATCCAGAAGGTTGGCATTCACCTTTCCAACCTCACAATGACTTGCATTTCAGCTCCCAAAATTCAACAGTCCACATGAAGGTCATTTTGACATTAGGTTGTTCTCAGAGATGAACAAGAAAAACAAAGTGTAACCTAATAGCTATGAAATCTATAGCTGACATCTCTAAAATACATTTGTATACTCCGAAACATCAACTGGGGGGGGGGGGGAGAAGAAGCATTTGTCCCTAATTCACTAATTTTCACTAATTCTCCCAGAAACTGCATTTAGTACCGTTAGTGCAATAGGCAGGGGTGAGCTTTTAAACAGTGATGCACGACTTGGTTTAGCTATTTGCCAATTTTATTTTATTTGGTTTGCTTTAAAGAATTTGTTTTTATGTTAGCAGAGGGCAATTTTAAATACACATCAGTTAACCAAGCTAATATTCCATTGCCAGTTTTCCTCCCAGCCAGTGTATTTTATATAGATCTCCAGGGTATGCTTTTTTAGTGGACAGCTGCACAAATGGTAATGCTATATATGCACTAATAAAGTTGCATATATAGGGAACAGTAAACCCCTTTTTGAAAGAACCGGTGTGCCTTGTAAATGTTTGGAGTCTATTCAATATAGTACAGCATGGCCTTAAGATGGTCATTTGATGCAGCCCCAGCTCTGGTGTATACAGACTCTCTGCCCCCCCCCATTTGTTTTGGATCTCAAAACCCTTTTCTAATGTAGCATTTTACTCTTTTTCTGGAATCCCCCACCTGCTCTATATGGTTGGCATCAGTGCTCCAGGGAAGGAATCCATTTTACTGTTGCAGATGCCAGGGGGAATTGAAAGGCCTGCAAATATTTTCTCAATCTAAATTGCACACTGACCTCAGCAGGGCTGAACTCATAACATAATCCAGGTTATGAATTGTAAATCAGCAGCTGTGCAAAAATAATAATAATAAAAATTATTTTAAAGATCCATAAATTTAGCTACCCCGGGTCTGTCACTGAACAGATTTGCTGCTGCATTGGATTTCAATGCACACGGCAGGCTGGGCCAGCTATTAAGAGACCGGTGAAAATTCATTTTTCCTTCCTTGTAAAAGTCAATGGCTTCCCTTTTGGAGGTCACACGCAATCGCTTTGGTTGATAATCACAGCGATGCTCACGAAGGCCACTGTCACTTAAGAAAGACAGTTTGGGCCAAGGTAGAAGCAGGGTTAAAAGTCTGAAGGGTTGTGACGTCACGACATTTCAAACTGGCAGTGCAGAAAGAGAATTGGTCTTTTTTTTAATCCCTCAAAGAAAAATAAAGGCATGGAGGAGAAAGGCAGGAGATTAACAGCAGAAACAAAAGTAATGCTTCTTTCCCACTTAAAAGCAGTTTCTGTGAGCATGCTGTACCATCCCAAACCCAAATCCTCGGTTGCTAGATGCTCATCTACACGTAGACTATAGCAGTAGTGGGGTTAAAAAATGTTTATTACGGGTGCTGTGGGCGTGGCTTGGTGGGTGTGACATGGCTTGGCGGGCGTGGCTTGGTGGGGGCGGCAGGGGAAGGATACTGTAAAATCTCAATTCCCATCCAACTCCAGAGGAAGGTTACTGCAAAATCCCCATTTTCTCCTGACCAGCTGGGACTCAGGATGCAGAGGATAGATTGGGGCGGGGCCAGTCAGAGGTGGTATTTACTGGTCCTCCGAACTACTCAAAATTTCCGCTACTGGTTCTCCAGATCTGGTCAGAACCTGCTGAATGCCACCTCTGGACTATAGGGTTAAAATGAAGTATACTGTATATGCATATCCAGGAGGCACTTCATTGCTACCAGCCTTAATCCCTGCCTGAACATGCAAACTGATTTCAGCTCCATTCCTAGAAATGATCAACCTCATGTAGGGATAGAGAAAAACAACTCTATATTTCACAAGTGAACCCAAATATTGTGTTTGTGTGCATGTGTCCTCTTATTTTAAAATAAGGCTCATAGGAAATGGCAAGAGCTGGGAGAAAATGCAAGTTTGACTCTCTCCCTTGAATTCATTATTTAAATCAGGGGCAGGTAACCTTTCTGTGCTCAGCAGTTATAAATTTTGAAATTCTCAGCTATAAAAGTAGGGCAGTGATACAATAAGATCACAAGAAAGAATGGGACCAGAAATGTCAGCCTGCTTTGTTTGGTATGTATGTACTTAGATACTTTAAGCCCATTAGAAGGTTTATGTACTTAGCTTCTCGCTGAAAAGTGACATAATCTTGGGGAATTCTGTCTATAGAAAGAGGGATATTGAGAGGGATGAAGCCTGTGGACTGTTAAGTTCCTTGTTCACATGCTAAGTTCTTTTCATTGAATTTATTTTTTTTAAAATGAGAAGTATTAATTCTTATAAGAACTCACCCCTCCCCAAGCCTAAATTTCTAATACATGATCACATACTGCCCAGAGAGGTCTATGACAATTTGGCATGGCCAACTCCCATAGGCAACTCATCACAGTCATTTCATCATGGCCAACTTGCCAAGGCCAACTCATCACAGCCATCTCATCATGGCCAACTTTCCATGGCCAACTCATCATGGCCATCTCATCATGGCCAACTTGCCAAGTCCAACTCGTCATGGCCATCTCATCGTGGCAAACTTGCCAAGGTCATTTCATCATGGCCAACTTGCCATGGGACAACTCACTGCAGGACAAGAGTTACTCTAATATCAAAGAAATGGTGGAATAGAATCATTAAAGAAAGGATGCAAAAGAAAGGACAGAATGAAATGTGAATGGCAAAAATATTTTTTATTTATTTACGTCAAACTTGATTGCTTCACATGATGTATCGTGAGATATCACAATGTTTTCTGCCTTTACGGACCCAAGGTGGGCATGGTCTGCATGAGATGCATCCACCTGCAGGCCGCCAGTTTGACACCCCTGTTCTAGTGTCATTGTTAAAAAAGAGAGATGCTATTGCCATTTTAAAATGAAAGTCAGTTAGGGCCAAACTAAGAACAATGATAGGGGCTGTTTTTTAAAAAAAAAAATCAGATACTTGAATGTTTCATATTTCAATTGTTTGCAATCTTAGACTCAATTGATATAATTCATGCAACATGTCTAGTTCCAGCATTCAGAAACATACAGAGTATTTTCAGACTAACTTCTTGTTCTTGGAAGGATGGAGTTAAACCTACCTACATCTCTTGCATTATATCACTTTCTAATACCAGTGTTCCCATTCTTGGATCTTCTCCAGGATATCCCTTTCTGTTTCCACCTCCGCTCCAGATTTCTGCTTTTCTTTTCCAACTGTCACACAATATTCCATCATTACTGAATATCCTCATTAAAGTGTTTGTTTTGGATTTTTTGGTCCTTAGGCTAATTACGAAATATATATTTTTTTATGTCTGCAAACCTTGAGGCTAACCATAGCATGCTGATGTTGTGATTTTATTTCTCAATGGGGCAATGTTGACTTTATTTCTCTCAGCACTCACCCCCTGAATTTCCTATTAGAGGGAATGATAATGATAATAATGAAAGTATTTAGCATTGGCTGCGTTTAACCATCTATGAATGTTAATGCTAAAGCTAGAATATAAATTAACAAAGCAAATCGTATGCAGTGATAATTAACACTGAACAATTGACAGCTTAGAATTTCTAAGTGCAGTTTATCTTAAATCAAGCAGGTTAGCAAAACCCAGCCAAGTTCTTTACTAATCATGATTAGGTAACACCTCTTTAAACAACAGTATTAAAAACCATGTATATTCATATTATTCTTAAACTTCAGGCGTTTCTACATGAAATGCAGAACAAAATTCATTATCCAACACATCCAGAGAACATATCTTTCTGAAAGATAAAAAAAGATTTGGTTGATGGCAGAAACCAAGGAACAATGACTGGCTTCACCACTCAAACATCTTTTGCACACACAAACACCCAGGAAAGAGGGAATGGAATTACCCATTCATATAAGGCCCATAGACAGAGTTGATTTAAATAGCACTGGGCCACGATTTCTCATGTGAAGGGCAAAATGGTGAAAATGCATAACGAGATCATCACACTCAACACTCAGACTTGCACACTTCTGTCAGGGGGTCTTTGGGGCACTCTGAGCTTGTTTGTTTTCTTGCAGATGTTTCATTACCCTAACTAGGTAATATCATCAGTGCTAGTAAGGAGTGCTGTTTGCTATCAGTTTATATTCTGGTGGCTTGTCTGTGGGTGGAGGTGGTTTTAGAGATACTTTGGTTGGGATGCTTATTGATGGCTCTTTGGAAGTTTCTTGAGTGTGGTATTGTTTACTTTAGGGGCATCAAGCTCATGTTGTCATGGCATCGTCACATGATGTATTGTGACTTTCCCCCCTTCTCTAAACTGGGAATGATGCATCTGGCTGGGCACGAATTTGACAGCCCTGGTTTACTTGATTGTTGGTTTGAAGTTAACCTTGGAGTTAATCTATGCTGATCTGGATACTGATTACTGGTGAAGGAGTGCTGGAGTCTTCTCTTGTGGACTAGTTAATTGTCTCTTTTGCATAATTTATATATGTTGTTAATGTCTATGTGCCTATTAATGGCTGATTTGTCAGAGTGCCAGGTTTCTAGAAATTCCCTGGCACTTTTGGACTTGGCCTGGCCTAGGATTGTCACATTTTCCCAATTTAATTTTCTCAAATTAAAGAATTTTCATCATGTCTTCTGACTGCCACTTGGCGTTCATGGATGTGATCTGCTAGTCTTCTGCCTGTTTGTCCTACATAGTGGTTGTTGCAGTTCTTACAATGTATGTTGTAGATGACTCCTGTTTTTTTCTTGCTGGGTCGTCTGTCAGATTGCGGAACTCAAATACATAAAAGCAGTTTTTGATGATGTCACTGCCTGCATGTCAACTGTTTCAGTTTTAGTGTGGTCCGTTGAGGGTTGTTGATTCACAGGGCCAGTCTGATTTAAGCAATTGGTTATTGGCTTGGAAGACAAATGAGAAGGAAAGTAAATAAATGGCACTAAAAAAAACACACACATTTGGAAAAACCAAACAAATGCTGTGTTTATAATGCTGTTCTGTTAACATTAGCTCCTACTTTAAAACCAAAGGTAATTTTAACATCTATTTAGCAAAAAGATTGATCTCTGGCAGCTTCAAGTATAACTCCCACAACTGGAGATATGAAAACATTACCAAATAAACAGATACTGCAAGCAGGTAAAATTAGAGCAAGGATTTAATTCTCTTGCTTTAAGAAGAAATCTGTCATTTCTTGCCTCTTTGATTGATTTCTTTTATTGTTTTGTCAGGTGGAAGCCAATGAAGTATATTAGTATTTACTTGTTAGATGTATAACTGTTTTTCATTCAGGAGCTTAAAGCAGCACACACATTGTTTGTTCCTCTCACTTTTTAAGGTAAAGGGTAAAGGTTCCCCTCGAACATATGTGTTAGTCATTCCTGACTCTAAGGGGAGGTGCACGTTTCAAAGCCAAAAAGCCAGCACTGTCCGAAGACGTCCCCATGGTCATGTGGCCGGCATGACTAAAAGCCGAAGAGGCATGGAACGCTGTTACCCTCCCACCAAAGTGGTCCCTATTTTTCTATTTGCATTTTTTACGTGCTTTCAAACTGCTAGGTTGGCAGAAGCTGGGATAAGTAATGGGAGCTCACTCCATTATGCAGCGGTAGGGATTTGAACTGCCGAATTGCCAACCTTTCTGATCGACAAGCTCAGTGTTTTAGCAACTGAGCCACCACGTCCCTTCTCAGTTTTTACCTCACAACAAAAGCCCTATGAAGTACAACTGAGCCTGACTGACCCAGAGATACCCATTGAGATTCTGTGGCTGCGGGGGAGGGGGTGACTTGAACTGGGTCTTCCAGGTACCAGTCTATTGTTTTAACCAATAGATTATACTAACTCTCAACCTATTCCTTTAAAATGGAGATTAGCATTCTAATGATACTCTTCCAAATGAATTGCAAATGAATTGATATCACCAGACCTTGTGGGAGTGATATCTAAAAGTGGCCTTTGTGAAACTTTTGTAGACATGAACCCAACCATTAGCAGCCTAAGTGAATTAAATATTGTACTGAGGAGAGAATAGAACACTGAGTGCCCAATTTAAAATTAATTGGCACAGGACAAGGGTTGGTTATAGCTCAACATTGGCCCTGAATAAAGAAAGTTCTAATTTTAAATCAATCCACAACATATAGAATAGCTTTTTTTGTTCAAGCCCGCTTGTAATTCCAGAATCTATAGAACACACAATACATAGATACAGATACACCAACCAAGGCCATTAAGCGCAAACAATTGCTTGCTGAGAGCACCAGCTTTGCACCTAAAAATTTACAGTTTAGTTCCCACCATGTCCAAAAGAGTTTGAGAAATATACTTGTCTAAATCCTGGAGCTGTTGATGCCATCTGAATAAACCAAGAAGGGAAAAAGTGTGGATATTTCAATGTTGCTGAACAATCATTTTTATGTTCCGTCATTCCTCACTACTGACCATGTTGTAGATCAGCAATACACAAAAGCACCCTGGCTTTCTATCCTCAGTGTAAATAATATAAGGCAAAAGATCTTTGGCATTACTATGAATTTATAGTAAAGAAGAAATGACTCTAAAATGGTACATTGGCAGAGCCTCATTTAGTAAATTACCATTTTCCCGTTGATGCTGGAATACTTCTGCCAGCATCCCTCAATATTGCTCAAGTTGGCTGGAACTGCTGAGGGTTGTAATTCAGCAACACCTGGATAATTGCACATTAATATGTATCTGAAGGTAGATATCATACAACTCAAAAGCTTTGTGTGATTTATACGTACAATGTTTAGGCAAGGTATATGTACCGTGAGTTAATCTTCGGAGTTATTCTCAACTCCATTTTGTAGCTGACGACTATATAGGCTACCCTGATGCACTGGATTTTCTTTTAAGAAGATTTATCTCTGCGATCATTGAGTGGATTTTTCTTTCTCTTAATTTCTTCCCATCTCTTTGATCTGAGGTGTCTGAGCAAACATCCTTCATGCTCTGGTTTTAGAAACTAGAGCCTCAGACATGTTCATTTTGAAAGGCTGGTTTCCTTTTTGAGGTTCCTATTTGACTGCAGAAATCAGAACAAAGCTCAAGCTGCTACATCAACACCCAGGAACAAGTGTTATTATGTGCTATGACAATATTTGATGAATTCATATGTGCCTAGGGGAAGAAACTAAATAGGTGAATAAAGTGAGAATATGCTCTGCGACAATCAATATGCCTTCAATTGAATCGTCTCCACTGATGTGACATTTTGATTTTTCTGCACCGGATGTAACTATTAACTAGATTTATGGGATCTTAAAAGAAGAAGGAGAAAGAAATTGGAAGAGCATAGACTGGCCTGTGTTAACATGCAATGGGCAATTGCATGAAAGCAGACGTGCCTGCAGCATCTTGATTTATGGTGCTAAAGACTGAACAACATTTTCATTTATAACACAATGGGTGGGGGGATGTAAGTAAGCAGCAAGCAGAACAGTTCGCTGAGTGAAACAGCTTTTGAAGAACCAAGGAGCAGCTGATTGCAGCATTATATGTAAAGACATAGGTATTCTGTCCTGACTGCTAAGGCAAAAAAAATGTAATGAGCAATGATATCACAACCTTAAACCTTTTGTACAAGCATTATGTTCTGACCTAGGCTTCACAAAATCACGAAGCAGACTCTCTGTCCAAACATAACTCCTTTTTATTAAGCTAATATGAATTCCGCTCATTCACATCTAGCAAAGTCCCGGTAAACAGTCTTTCAAGGGTGAATTTACAGTCACAGACCTTATCAGGCTTGGAGAGCTGCAAGGTCGATACCCTCCAAAAGCAATGGTGTACAAGAAAATACTTGGCAAGGAGTCTCTGAGAGTCACGAACAAATCTTCACATTAATTAAATGAACAAATTGTTTCCTGCAAACTCCACTCCCCTTTCACAGTTCCTTAACTGTTCCCTTCTCCTGGCAGCTCTGCGCATGTGCACATTGGGAACAGGCTGCAGCTGTTTTTCTGCCCCACTGATCTCCGACTCCAGAGGCAGCTGATAACTGTCAGATGACCCTGGCCCCATCTCTATCTCTGACATAGAGCCCTCATCAGAGTCTTCCCCAACCTCCAGGACTGGCCCATGTTCCTCCCCAACCTCCTCGCTGTCTGAGTCTGGCAACAGCTCCACTGGCTGCTGGTGGGCCACAACACATTCTAACTGGAGACACAATCATCAAAGTCACAGGTTAATGGCTTTAGCACTTACCCTTATTAGAAGAGAATATCTGTAGCTCAGAATTGAATGTTGGAATCCTTGATACTCTCTGAGCTTGATTGTTTGCTTGCAGATGTTTCATTCCTCAACTAGGTAATATCATCAGTTCTTTCTATTTATATACAGTAGAGCAGGGCTGTCAAACTCACAGCCCATGGGCCGGATGCGTCACACAGTGGTCGTGCCTATTCCTGGTTTAGCAAAGAAGGAAAAAGTCATCATAGAGTATGTCACGTGACAATGCCCTGCAGTTTGACGCCCCTGCAGTAGTGCAACCTTCTAGTTTTGGTGAAGATGTGGTTTTTCTCTTAGTAGAATTTGGCACTCAGTTAAATCAATCAACAAGCATAATATAAACCCCATCTACGCACATCCTTAAAAGACAATAAAAAACCTAGGAAGGAAATAAAAAAAAAGAATGCATTCCAATCTAGCCACTCATACCCAGATAAGCAGTGATTAACACCGTCATACAATCTGGCAGAAAATAATGGAAGGAACCACCAAGGAGGAAATTTAATACATTTAAAAATAAAACATTTTTAAAATTTATGCAATTACTCCCACATATATTTTTGTGTATTTGGGCAAATATGAGATGGTGCATGATGGATTGTGTCAAATCTATTTCTGTTTCCTGTCATCCCACTGGGATGACCCATTCGTTTTATGTGCTTAGCTTGATTCTGGGCTATGAGGAGGTCTGGATCTTAGTCTCTATTGCTCTGATTAAAGCAATTGTTTCCCAAGCAGAAATCTGAATTGCAGTTTCAAACAATTGTTTTATTTAACCGTGGGGAAAGAAGGAAATAACAACTTGGGGTTTAACTGGAGGATTAACTAGACACAGATTTGATTTCCCAACATAAATTCTTCTCGAAAATAGCCATGAGGCTTCAGTTTGGATCAGGTTGCATCACCACCATCACTTGACTGGATTAATGTAATCCAGAATACTTTATCCATCCATCCATCCATCCATCCATCCATCCATCCATCCATCCATCCATCCATCCAATTTCTATAGCTGCCCATCTCAGACACGTGACTCTGGACAGCAAACAATCAGAAAATCCATTAAAATCAGCATAAACATCATACAAAAATACATACCAATGGTGGCAGAAGCACTTGGGATTGTGACTCCCAAGCTGGAGAAATGGCTTCAACAGATCCCAGAAACAACAAAGCTCTCTATCCAGAAGAGTTCAGTGCAAGGAAAAGGTAATATACTGCACAGAACCCTCAAATTGAGGAAGACACATATCACCCATGTGGACTGAGAAGGGAATTTTAGAAGCTAAGAAAAATTATAGCCATAAATATGCAATAAGAACAAGAAATGGTGTTCTTAACATATTCAGGGCTGTTTCCTGATTTAAAGGTGTAAGGAAGAAACTGACTGATTTAGATATTGGACCTAACTCTAAACCACACATGATGTTTCTCCTTCTGGGTACAAGGAAAAAATGTGACTGCCCAAGTGTGTGTGCGTTATTTTGATGTGTGTCTGCAGACCTTTTTTTTACAGCTACTTTGAGGGCCAATTGACCTACTTAGCAAGACTAGCTTCAGAAATGGAACACGAGAGAACAACTGTCCTCTGATCGTGACACTTCTTTAAAGCAATGATCATAACCCATCATCACTTCAGATAGTCGCCCTTGAACTTGGGTAGAGAAACTGCACTGGAGCAGAGATTCTCCAATGTTTCAAGGAAGATGAGTTAGCTGTCTCCCCTCAATCGTCTCAAGGCTTAGTTCCTCCTATTCAGAGACTACCATCAAGACTTTCTGCTTTCTTGTTGCTAAGGAACAGCTCAAAGGAAATGTTCACAAGAAAAAAACCCAGATCAATTCCTTCCCTAGCAATGTCTGCATTCTTAGACTGGCCATTTCCTGAAGGCTTTTGTCCTGAAACTTTATGAATAGAGATATCTTCTATACTAAATTCAGTATAGCTTATCATGAAGGGATGAGCAACAATTTTGCTTGAATCATGAGGAAAAAAAGAACAAGCAGATATTGTAAGCAAGAGGTGCAGAATCTGCAGCCCTGGGTTTTTGTCTTGCCCCATCACCTCCTTTTTAAAAATTAGTTTATAATATATAATACGGAAGTACAAAAGAAAATAGGAGGAAAATAGGGGAGGAAAAAGGGAAGGGAAAATTATATGGCAAAGGGAAAAAATAAATAAAAGGTGTTGATTTCCAGCTCCCTTTGGTGCTATAGAATAAGATAGTAATATCAAACCTCAGCTTTTTACTTTTACATAGTAATATAAACTAGTCATTTCTCTAACCTTAATTGATAGAACACAAAATCAAAGTTTCATTTTTTCCCACCTCAAGCACAAAGTCCAGAAGCGGTTTCCAAATAGAAACAAAGGTGATTGTATTTTTTTTCTTAAATCAGAGCAGTCAATCTGGCCATCTCTGCTAACTCCATCAGCACCATCTCCTTTTAAAACACATCTCCTAGTCTAGTATTTAAGACCAGATGCACAATTTTAAAAAGTTATGTTTCCCATCCTATATCATGTATTATACAATGCTTACATTTCCTCAACAGTCTTGGCAAAAGGCAGACCTATCAAGTTGTTTCTTAATGGATTCTTTGTCATCTATATCAGACCTGATTGTGGTGACCTTCAAAGAAACATGATGTCCTCCAATGGAGTATCTCACAGTTTTCCACTAGCATGGCCAAACCTATGATAACTATATCATAAATGACACAAGGAATGATGGCTTACAACATGCCAAGGCAGGACAAGAAGGATCCATAGATATGTCTATGCCCGTTTTTCTGAGCTTCATAGCTTTGAAGCAAAGCTGCAGTGAAGCCTTGAGTGATCTGGGTGAATGCAAGTATACTGTAAATGTGCATTGAAGCATCCCTGGTATATGCTTTAAAAATAGACTAGTATGATGTGCTTGGCTAAAGCTTTTTAAGAAAATGTGAGGGGTCTGCTGGGTAATATTGCGAAAGAAGTTATATCTGGGAATGAATATCACATGGACTTGACACATTAGAATGAAAGAATAGCTGAACAGCTGCATCCTTAAATTATGCTGCTGGCAATCATTCAGGCCTTTCTTGTCCCATTGTTAAAAAGAAAAAAATAATATCTAAAGGAGCCCCTTGGGATACCTCATGCTAGCCCAGACAGGTATTGATGGAAGCTGCTTGCTTTCTCCTATACCCTTAAGATGGTGGCGAGAAATGTTGTATTTCATAAAGCTGGTTGCCATCAGGACAAAAAGTAGTTGTCTTTTTCTTCTCTTTTATGAATTGATAGGAGGAACATCAGGAAAATGGAACAAGTCATGACTTTCCAAAGATTAAAAGCCATAGTTAGCTAACAAATATCCCCTAACTGCTTTCTTGGCTCATTTTAGTCGGTAGTCAGAGTCAAATTAGGCTTTGGCTTAGCAAACTGTAGAGAAATCCAGCCTCTGGGCAGCTCAGCTAATTCTGCTGATTGGTTGTTGGGCTACAAGCCTAGCTGGCAAGAAGAGAAGAACACTTGAACTACACAAAAAGAGAGTGTCTCCAAATCAGACAAGTGACATCAAAGCCAATGGCTTCTAAATATAATTGTTGTATTGTACAGGAACAACCCATCCACCCCCTTCAAACTTGGTAGCTTAAGGCTATGGAGTGAGCATCTGTACCTTTTTTTTTCATCCATAGCTACCAAAGCTGCAGTGTAAGATATAGTTTTATCCAGCAGAATAAGAGCATGGAAGGTCGCTGGATGGAAAGTGAACTAACTTCTCAGGCCTATTTTAGACTGGGCCCAGTTTCATATTTGTCCATATTCCATATATTTTAACCTTTATTTAATTATCTTTCCATTATCATATTCAAACAGTTAGCAACTCAATTTTATTGTCATGTTTAGGAGTAAACCACATATCTCAGCTTTATATTTCCCCATATAACAATTTCTAATTGTCTGATTTTTTTCCTAGTAAGTCTTTTGTCCCATTTCTCTATTCCTGTCTTCTCCCCTTTTTTTTGTTTTGACACGTCCACCTTCTACTCCGATTCAGAGAGCAAAACTCCGACCTGATGAGACGCTGCCCCTTCTTCGCCCTCCCCTCCAGGGGTGTTCTGATCCAAAAAGGATCTCGAAATTGGTTTGTCAGACAGGGTTCATGTGAGGCTCTTCAGAGCTCATACCCCCCATGTCTATTCAGCTGGAGAACTTCCACTCAATCAACATGAACTCAATCTGCAAGTGGTATGTATCTATGATTTATGGCTTAGAGTTATACAGTATGTGAGTGGGAGACTATGGTTTCTTAAACATGGTGCAATAAGGGCTTAGTACAATACATAAATCCAGCTTCTGTGTCTGAGACTTCACTGAGACAGAATCGATCTATTCTGTAGATCCTAGATCATTACTCCAAAACTGTGAGAGGACGTACAAGCTTTCTGGTTCATCCTTCTTGATAGACCCTCCTCACCCTCTTGGATAGAAATGCCATCTCCTTCACTCCCTTTGAAAAGAGGTAACAAAGCAAAATTCTAACATAGGAAAATTCTTTTCCTCTCCTCTTCTTGCCTGTCAAACAGACACAGACTTCAATGAACAATTAGAACTGCAGAAAAAACAATTGCTACCAACCTGCCTTCCATTGAAGGAGTCAAAAAGAGGGCAGTGAAAATATTTATAGACCCCTCACATCTTTGGATATAAATTGTTTCAATTCCTACCCTCAAAATGATGCTGTAGGCCACTGCACAGCAGAACAACTAGACACAAGGAAAGTGTTTCCCTGAATGCCATCACTCTGCTAAGCAAATAATTCCCTCACCATGGTCAAACTATTCACTAAGACTGTATTACCATTATTCTTCACATCCTTCCTAGTACCTATCTCTTTCCATCTATGACTATAACCATGTTGCTTGAACTTTTAAAATTTATATTCAATCCCGATAAGACTGAGTGGCTTTGGATGCTGCCCCCAAAGGACAGCTTAGACAGTCCATCCTTAACCCTGGGGGGTGAAAATTTACGCCCCTCAGAGAAGGTCTGCAATTTGGGGGTCCTCCTGGATTCGCAGCTGAAACTGGAACATCATCTATCGGTTGTGACCAGGGGGACCTTGCCCAGGTTCGTCTGGTGCACCAATTGCGGCCCTATTTGGATCGGGAGGCACTTCAAATGGTTACTCACACCCTTGTTACCTCAAGACTGGATTATTACAACGCGCTCTACAAGGGGCTACCCTTGAAAAGCGTTCGGAGTCTGCAGCTAGTCCAGAATGCGGCCACGCAAGCGATATTGGGTGCACCGAGGTACACCCACGTTACACCTGTCCTCCGCGAGCTGCACTGGCTACCAATTGGTCTCCAGATGCAATTCAAGGTGTTGGTTATTACCTTTAAAGCCCTACATGGCTTAGGGCCAGCATACCTTTGAGACCACCTACTGCCACATACCTCCCAGCGGCCAGTAAGATCCCACAGATTGGGCTTCCTTCAGATGCTGTCAGCCAGACAGTGTCGGCTGGCGGGCCCCCGTAGGAGAGCTTTCTCTGTGGCTGCTCTGACTCTTTGGAATCAGCTATCCCCAGAGATCCAGACCATACCCACTCTCATGGCCTTCAGGAAAGCTATAAAAACCAGTTCCGGCAGGCCTGGGGCTGTTGACCTCACAGTGATTTTAATATATATATATATATATATATATATATATATATATATATATATATATATATATATATATATATATATATATATATATATATATATATATATATATATATATACACACATATACACATATACACATATACACATATATATATACATACATACATACATACATACATACACATACACATACACATACACATACACATACACATACACATACACATACACATACACATACACATACACATACACATACACATACACATACACATACACATACACATACACATACACATACACATACAGGAAGTTAATTTATATATATAAAAATTAATATTTATAAAAATTAATATTTATATATATATATAAAAGTGAAATACCATTCACACATCATCACGAAATGTCCAGAACCATAAAGCCTACAAACTTGACATTTGTCACATATGTGCCTCTTGGTTTCTAGGTGCTCGATAAGAAAGGATTTTTTGAAATGACCACCAGATCATTAGTACTTCTTATACAGTAATTAACACATTCTGATGCTAAGGCGTTCTACTCCCCCTCCCCACCTGAAAAGAACTCTGTTCCAACTGCTAGCTGCCTCACATACTGTTACCTCAGTTCAAACTGGTAGATGTTCCACTCCTTCACTCAGGAGTAGTCTGGGGCTCCTTACAGTACTAAATGTTGGTACCTCACCAAAATGTCTACGCCTTCCACTTATGGAACTGCTTCCAGATTCAAGGCAGCAGGAGCGATATTCCCTTAGGTCTTTCAATCACTGACCACCACTGAGCCAACAAATTGAACCGGATTTCTCCTGCATTGCGCGATCACATAATTTCGTCCCAAAGCATGGGTATCCAGCTAGTGCTAAATAAAGCTGTTGGATGAGAGGTTGAGGATACCCAAATTTACATTTTGATCCTAGGCTGATCCATTGCAATTCCATGCTTTCCAGAACCAGGAATCTCTTTTAAACCCATTCTTCAATCCCCTTGTGTAGACCACCACAATGCATTTCACAAATTTCAGCTGGTCCATAATATTGCAGAACATGCAATTATGGGTGTACAGGTAAAAACTTGGCTGTGCAAGCTGTGCTAGGTATGAGTAAGCTTTCAGGAAAGGATACTCTTTGTAGTTCTAAAACCTGGCTGTTCCGGCAGGCCTGGGGTGGTTGAACAAGGTCCAGCCCCACCCAGATGGAATGTATGGTGGGTTGTTTTTTAAATTGTATCTCATATTACTTTTTAACTTTTATTTTTATCTTTCTGTAAGCCGCCCAGAGTCCTACGGGATTGGGCGGCATACAAATTTATTAAATTGCCAATTGCCAATTGTAGTTCAAGGATGAAATGAAGGGTCCTTGGTGATCTCTGAGCTTAGTTCTTAGCTTGCAGACTTTTCATTACCCAAACTACGTAACATCATCAATAAAATATAACCCACTAGAATAGAAGTGGCAAATACGCGGCCCACAGGCCAGATCTGTCCTGTGATAGGCTGCAAAGTTAGCCTGCAGGCCATCCCAGAGATGGTGAGAGACTGTCCCCTGCCATCCCAGCACCAGTCACACCCATCCAGTCAGCTGCAATGACCAGGTCATGCCCCCCACCTCCCAAGGAGAAACAAAATTCCGAGGTGGCCTGCAAGCAGATTGAGTTTGACAACCCTGCACTAGAATATAAAGTGAAAGCAAACCCCATTGCTTGCTAGCACTGATGAAGTTACCTAGTTCACTAGTTAACTACCTACCCATAGCCATGGTGGCGCAGTGGTTAGAATGCAGTACTTCAGGCTAACTCTGCTCACTGCCAGGAGTTTGATCCTGACCGGCTCAAGGTTGACTCAGTCTTCCATCCTTCCAAAGTCAGTAAAATGAGAACCCAGATTGTTGAGGGCAATAGGCTGACATTTGTAAACCACTTACAGTAAAGAGGGCTGTAAAGCACTATGAAGTGGTAAGTCTAAGTGCTATTGCTTGTTTGGATAATGAAACGTCTGCAAGAAAACAACCAAGCTCAGAGAGCACCAAGGACCCCTCTAGCTTCCAGGAATAATACAAAGTTCTGAATGTGACTTATATACCCACTAGTGGAATAGGGACAGCTATTTAAGGGACTGCTTTTCTCCCATAATTCAGTTATCTTAGTATTTCCATCTGTAGAACTGTGGCATATGGTAGAATTTAGGTGGTCTGTTTTTTTATGCCAGAAGCCTGACCTCTGGAGGTTTGAGTTGTCCCAACCCTAACATCCTTTCAATGGACTTGAAGACCTGTTTTTTCCCCCTAGGATTAGGAAACAACTAATGCTGTGGTAATTTTATTAATGTATTTGGTATGTTAATCTCTGAGTTGCTGCCTTGTTTTGTTTACCTTGTTTGGGATTATTATTTTTCTTTACACCGTCCAGGGTTGCTATGAGCTGGGCAGCTTATACATTTGATTAATAAATGAATAAATATAGATTTACGTATGGCTGTAACTAGACTCACATAACTTGGTAAGTCAAAAGAAGCAAAGCTCATTATGGTATAGGAAATGAATCCAGCAAAATGCTCGGCTGCAGAGAAAAACTACTAAGGATGGGAAAATGGGAGCCAATTACTTTTTGGAAAGTAGAAACCATTCTATTAGTTAGTCTTTAAATACTGGCTTTGAAAGAGATGTTGGTTCTGCTCTGTTAACTTTGTAACTTTCAAGAGAGGTAAGGGCGGTGGTTAAATTTCTCAGAGAATCCTTAACTAAATGCAGCTGTAATTGGTTTAGCTTGAGTTCCATCAACAATGGATGGAAAATAATGAAGGAGAGAACCAACCTAGAACTAAGGAGAAATCAATGGAACATCTTGCTTCCAGAATTGTGGGTGCTCTCAACACTGGAGGTTTTTAAGAAGATACTTGATCTGACCTAGGCTTCCCAAGAGCATGAAGCAGACTCCTTGTCCCAATAAAACCTCTTTTATTTAGATTAAAGCAGATTCCTCTCCAGCAAAATCCTAGCAAACAGTTTTTAATGAGATTTCACAACTACAGACATTTATCAGGCTTGGAGAGTTGCCAGGATGGTATCTTCCAAACACCATGCTGTAGCAGCAATTACTTGGCAAGAAGTTCAGGAACAGATCTTCACCTTAATGAATTGAACTAATTGTCTCCTGCAAACTCCCCTTCCCTTTCGCTCCTCTTTATTCCCTATGAGAGGGGCCATTCATCATCCACCTGTGCCTTTACTCCCGAGTCAGTCCTTGTTCCTTAGCTGTTCCCTTCTCCTGGCAGCTCTGCCCGTGTGCACATCGGGAACAGGCTCCAGCTGTTCTTCTGCTCCATGGATGTCCGACTCTGAAGGCAGCTGATAACTGTCAGATGACCCTGGCCGCATCTCTTCCTCTGATGCAGAGCACTCATCAGAGCCTTCCCCAGACTCCAGGACTGGCCCATGTTCCTCCCCAACCTCATCACTGTCTGAGTCTGCCACCAGCTCTGCTGGACGCTGGTGGGACCCAAAAACTGGACAGCCATTTGTCTGAAACGGTTTAGGAGTTTCCTGTACCAGGGAGCTGGAGTAGAAGACCTCCATCATCCTTTCCATCTCTGTTATTCTGCTTAGACTATAATGTTTTGTGCATTATAGTCCTTTTCTTTAAGTTTCTGAAGAAGTCCATGTTAACATTTCCTCTGAGGAAAGGAGTTTGTTCAAAGATCCTTTTATAATATCCTTGCAAAAAAAATTTAACTGCTTCAACATCCGAATACTATTTTTGGACGTAAGCATGCTGCTGTTGTCTTTAACCAGTTTTGTATATTTTCACTGAGTGTTAGCTGGGCGAAGAGAATGTTTTACACCCTCAATGTCAACATTCATTAATATCTTTTGCTATGTTAAACCTTTCAGTTTAATGTCTACCATGAGGCAAACATGAACATATTTGGGTGCCTGTGGGTTGATACTCAATCATCTGAATGCTTTGAGACCACTGAAAACTTTGGATCCTTCTTGTTCACTGGCAGGAAAAAAGCACTCGCACAGGACTTGAATTGTAGCATACTATTACCATCCAATATTCTACTCTGATTTGTGATGACATGTTCCATATGCTCTGAAAATAAGCCTGCTAACTGTAGACAAGAAGCCAAATCTTCACATTCCGAGTGGTTTTCCAAAATTATGAGCAGCTGGTCGCCTTCAGGACACATGCACCCCCTTTGTTTTCAATGAAAGAAAGACTTAAATGGGCATGTAAAGGCTCTGCTATGCTTAGGCTCCTCATTTTATCTGAAAAAACACCCAGCTCCCCCAATGCAAAAACAGCACAACATTTTTGATCTCTCTTCCATGCCACCATCACATCATTGCCATAAAGGGGAGGAAAAATGTGCCCTGGCTGAAAAAAAATTACACGGTTCTGTTTTGGAAAGTTGCATTAAATATCCATTTATCACATCCAACTCATGTGTACCACCCTGTTGTAACTTTCCATATCACTTGTATTATTTCCTCTGATTCAAGATCCTGACACTCTACATACCTTACAAGATTAAAATCCCCTACTTCAGATATATTTAACGTTGTAGAACAATTCAAAAATCATTGCATTCAATTAAACCTTCAAAAATATTTCCAGTGGCCCTTGTATTCTCTAGTTTCTCTAGCTTAAGTTTATGGCTCACCAGATTTTGGCATAAGAATAGGTTATTACAAAGATTAATATTACACTCCAAATATTTTTGTTATAGAAGACCTTGCCTCAGCACACAGGGGTTATGTTGGATTACCTCCAGATTTCTTCAAGCTCTACAAGTCCATGAATTAATTAGCAGCACCAAAAGTTTTGACTTGTTAACCTCAATTAACTTTGTTTTTAATGAAGTCTCTAGGCCATTTCCTACATTATTTTAAAAAGATACCAGGGAACTCTGGGGAGAACCATGGAGTGTTCAGACACCTGAAAATACACTCTTAGAAATGCAGTGCTTTATGATCACAGTATGACTATATTCAGCTCTTTTTCTTAAAAATGGATTGCCTGATTCATAGCGTATTATTCAAGAGCTGTATCTGCATACTGAGATTTCCATGAATACGGAGCTAGTCATAACAACTATATATCATTCTTTAGTAACTTTGGCAGCTGGCTACTCAATATTGGCAGGGGAAGGCAAGACAGAGGATGCTAATGCACATGTCCTCCTTGTAGACTTCTAAAAGCCATCTGTCTGGCTAGTATGAGAATAGGAGTTTGGGCTGGATAGGTCATTGCTCTCATCAGCTCTGCTAATGAAACCACCTTGCGTCAAAGTTAAGGCTATTTCATGAGGGTAGCATGCAGAATTTCCGCCTTATCTCTTGCTTCCATGATCAGAACCAGAAGGGTCTTTTCTAAGGAGAGGCAGGATGTTCCCCACTTCCCAGAGATATGCACAGCTGGGCTCTGGGTCTGGCACCAGCCAACACTACAGGGTAAGGACAGTGGGGTGATAGTGGTCATCCAAAATACTTGGGAAGCATCCAGGGGCATTGCCCCTCAGATTGCTGGATGCAAAACCTTATATGTTTCAGGTGGGCACCAAGCAAGATCAGGTGAGAATGTTGCTGTTGTGTCATCCTTCCTGCTGCACAGCAACCTCTCTGCCTGAGCTTCTTGACCTTGTGGCTGGATTGGCAATGGAGTAAACCAGGCTTATGGTCTTGCCCAGGCTTATTTCAATTTGCCTTTTCTAGGGACAAGACTCCAAGGAGATCAGGAGTTCATGGCTACCATGACAACTATGGACCTGTCCCAAGTCATCCAGTGACCCAAAGATATAACAATGATCATATGTTTGACCTGGCTTTTCTGTTGGGATAGTGTCAGGGTCCTGTGGATGTGAAAGAGATATTGCTTTCTCTTCCGATCACTCCCTGGAGAGCCTCCAGTTCTTTGTCACAATTTCCCTCCACAAGATGGCTGGGACTATTAGATTATCCCACCCCAGGAGACTCTTGGACCCAGTTGGATTTCCAAAGGAGTTCAGGGTTGTTTTGGAAAGTCTGCTACATGGTCCAACCAAAGTCTTGGTGGCTGCTTGAAATGGGACAGTCAAAATGTCATGCAAAATGGATCGATTGACTGAGGACAAATATGATAATATGGAATTAATTTAATTCTGTATATGACTAGGTCCACTTGGGGCTAAATTCAACTGTGAATGAACAGGGTTCCCACAAAACCCTTGACCCAGCTTTTGATTCTGTTAACTGCGTTGTGTGAACTAATAAATAGGTCATAGAATTAATAAAAGCGCAGACAGAACTGACAAAGGCTCTAATCTTGTCTTATTATTATTATCCAAGCAGAATCTGCTTCATACTTCAGATTGTTATGCATTGGCTTTGTTTACACTATCATAATGGTGGAATAATGATCATATTCTTCACAAAGAACAACAGTTATTGCTGTTCTCTTATATTAATCTTCAAGCACTCTAGAGTATGACTTTGCTTGCTAAAAGCTCATCCCTAGCTTAAAAAGAACGTAGAAATTTGTCAATTTTGTACATTCAGCTAATTGGGGCATAAGCTGCAGGCCTGTAGTGCTTGCTACAATACCACAGAGCTCATAGGATTGTTAATTTCTTGTCTAAAGTGAGAGATGGACTTCAGACCTTGAAGAGGAAAATCAGACCGCTGTTCTCTCCCCCAAAATAGTTTTTGCTATTTGGAGCATCCTGTTTTCAAGAAACCCCTATTTTATAATGTCCCTGGAGAAGGTATAGTGGCTGTGGTTAATGATAGATGGGATTTGCTACCAAGAATCCTAAATCTTGCAAGATCCCGGTATGCTTGCAGTCAAACTGTGAAGATATAAAGGTAAAGGTTCCCCAATCACACATGTGCTAGTTGTTCCTGACTCTAGGGGGTGGTGCTCAACTCTGTTTCAAAGACAAAGAGCCAGCGCTGTTCGAAGACGTCTCCGTGGTCATGTCTAAATGCCAAAGGCGCACAGAACGCTGTTACCTTCCCACCAATGTGGTTCCTAGATTTTAGCGCATGATGAGTGGAAGAAAAAAAAACCTGCTTATATAGTATAGGTGCCAAACTACTTCAGCTTGTATTTGCATTCACTGCCATATGCACAATTTAGCTTTTGGCATGTGCAGTGCTGGATTCTGCATGTACTAAACAGAATAAATTGTTTGGAGGCCCACATTGGTAATGTTTTCCCCACGTCTAGAAAGATTTGCAGCGATAATGCAACTTAGGCCTTGTGTTATTTACAACATCCAAGATCCTGAGAGGAAACAAAAAATGGCTATCCCAAATCCTTCAAATACCAAGGAACTGGGAGAATTCCAAATGAAACAGGGGGAGAATATTAAATGAGCAAATCTGCTACTCAACAAATAAAACCCGAGTTAACAAAGAGTGTGTGTGGCATGGTTGTGTGTGGATATTGGCAATGGGTTAAGGAATGCCATTTGTTGGATGTGGAGATGATATGCCAAGCCAATCTTGAATGAAATTCTGCAAATCCCACTCAGTTTA
Source organism: Thamnophis sirtalis (assembly GCF_051295495.1). Classification (NCBI taxonomy): domain Eukaryota; kingdom Metazoa; phylum Chordata; class Lepidosauria; order Squamata; family Natricidae; genus Thamnophis; species Thamnophis sirtalis. The sequence continues at coordinate 134,703,478 of NW_028261383.1, forward strand.
AACTGTTTTTCAGTTTTCACTTTTGGGTAATGAAATTGGCTCGAACTGCCTTCTGCAGCTGCCATTAATTTCCAGAGGACAGGAGCAGAGACTAATAGGAATGTAGCTCCAAGATACTCATCTTAACCAGAGGCTGTCTTAGAGGATTGTGAAACAAGTCATGACTTCAGCTCTGGTCTGCACAGAGACTGAATAAGATAACAATCTCCTTTTCAGGATTGTTTTAAAGAGTTATGAACTGATGGCTTCGTTAACAGATAGGTAGTCCTTGATTTGCGACCAGAATTGGAACCAGAATTTCCAATTGCTAAGTGCTGTGGCTTGCCAGCAGCCAGCAGAGCTGGCAGCAGAGTCAGACAGTGAGGAAGGTGGGCCAGTCCTGGGGAGGGCTCTGCATTGGAGGCAGAGAGGGAGTTAGACAACAGTGAGATAGAAGAACAGCTGGAGCCTGTTCCCAGTGTGCGCATGCGCAGAGCTGTTAGAAGCCAAGAACAACTAAGAAAGCAGGGTCAACTTAAGAGTAAAGCCACACCTTGGAGGTAATTGGCCCCTTCCATAGGAAACAAAAGAGGAGCAAAGGGGGAGGGGGCTTTTGCAGGAAACAATTTGTTCATTCCGTGGTGTCAAGAATGGGAAATTCTGTTTGTAACTGTAAGAGACTCTGTGCCAAGTTTGGCATTGCCCTGCGTTTGGAAACTAGTTATTTGGCAGCTCGCCAAACGAGATAAGGTTGGTATTGGATAAACATTCTTCTGAAAGACTGTTTGCTAAGCCTTGCAGACTGTAAATGAAAGGAATTCACAGTCGTGTAAATAAAAGGGGTTTGGCCAGGATCAAGACTCTGCTTCTTGCTATTTAAGGAAGCCTGGGTCAGAACACTAAGCCAGACAGCTGTTAAGTGAGTTGTGCCTGATTTTACAACCTTTTTGACAGAGCTGTTGCTAAGTGAATTATATGGTTGTCAAGTAAATCACATGGTTGTTAAAGAAATTCAGGTTCCCCCTGTTAAATTTGTTGGAAGCCAGTTCTGGAAGAACACAAACAGTGTTCACCCAAACCCAGGATGCTGCAATTGTCATAAATAGATACTGTGCTAAATGCCCAAATGTTAGTCACATGACTGTGGGAATGCTTAGTTAGTCATAAGTGCAACCACTAGTTGTTAAGTCACATTCACAGTGCTGTTGTAACTTTGAACTGTCACTAAACAAATGGTTGTAAGTTGAGTAGTATCTGTATTGGATCTCATCATGATATTGTGTATTTGGTTTTGGCATAATGGCTATTGTGAGTTTGCAAACCATGATTATAGCTTAACACATGTATTTAGTCATTATATTTCTGCCCTGTCTTTCTTCAGGAGTTGAAAGCATCATAATTGCCATTTCCTCCCTCAATCTATCCTCACAGCAAAAAGGTCTAATTAGGTTGGGCTGAAAGAATGACAATGACAATGTCAGAGTCATCCAGTAACCTTCCATGGTCAAAGGTGGACTTAAACACTGATTATAGACAGAAAAACAGTATAAAAATTAGGTAAGTATGCAAACAAATAAACAAACAGAATGGCATTTGCTATTTGCATGATTGAAATGTCAAAGTATTTTTATGTGCACTGTAATATTTATTTGTCTCTTTTATCTATCTACTACTAAAACTCTCCTGTCTGTCTGTCTGTCTGTCTGTCTGTCTGTCTGTCTGTCTGTCTGTCTGTCTGTCTGTAACCTTTAACTAGGAGGAGCAGTGCATTGCAAGGCAATCATTTTTAAACCAAGTTTTAAAACAATTTTTAAACCAAAGTATCACAAATGAGCTAACTGAAAGAATGTGACCAAAATACAGGGCCCATAACGACTTCCATGGAATTGAAATCTGGCAAAATTTAAAATATGTTTTATGATATGAACATTTTTATAAAACGTGATGTAATGCAAACAGTCATTCAAACACTCCTAACACAACTATGGTATATAGTTCAGCATGAATAGTTTTCAAGGCAGTTACTTCTCAGAAATATCTCCCTGATTTTAAGAACCTTTTCAGTACATTAGAACTGTCTTTCTTGAAGGCACTGAAGTATCTGGTAAGGAAATATTTTGAAATGACGACCTAACAGGTCATGGGCTATCTAGTTACTTTTATAAACTCTAGCCAGTGAACATACCTAATATTCTTTCCTCGACCTGTTTTCATCACAACAACCCAGTAAGGTGGGTTGGATTGAGAGATAATGTGATTGGTCCAAAGTCATTGAGCTGGCTTTCATGTCTAAAATGGGACTAGAATTCACTGTCTCCCAGTTTCTCGCTTGGTGCCTTAATCACTAAACCAAACTGGCTCATCGTGTGTTTGCATCAACTATATGGTGACAGTCATGAATGTGAACATTTTTACCTCCTCCCTGTGAGTACTACTGACTGTTTCTCTTTTTAATGTGACTCATTGTTAATTTATTTATTAAATTAAAATATCCTGACAATGTATATTCATGAACTGGAATAGGGCTTAGTAACAAGGTCAGCCAATGGTAGCTGAAACAGTTAGGAGCCAGGTCGTGGCTTAGCTTTGGAGCTCTGAGTCTGTGCTGAGCTCAAAACTAGTCTGCTGCTCTGAACTAAAACTGAAACTTTTCTCTCCTCTGTTTGTGTTTGCTTGTATGCTCCACCATGTTGGAAAACCTGCTTTTTGGTATTATATAATTACTTCATGTGTTATATTATATATAAAGAGAAGTTAATGAATCCTGCTGAATCAGTTACCTATGTGCCCTTTCCTGATGTGATTGCTTTAGGAAACTCTGACATACCTCACCCACCCCGGTCTGAAGATCAACTGTGGGTGATCTCATAAAATGAGTCTATGTGGTTAAGAAACAAAAAGAAATTCTCTATCTTCCCTTTCTTCAGTAGTTAGTTTAGATAGAAGTCAAGTTTTTATATCCTGGTTTTTTTCCTTAAAAAAGAAATAGGGAAGAATCAAAAGAAAGACTGCAAAACTAAGTTGCCACCATTCCACAAATAAAGCTTCCCTGTTGTCTTTACACCCAGGTTAAAAGGTATGAGAACACCGGCATCTACATAAAATAGGGTAAAACTGCCAAGCTTCCAAATTCGCTTCCAGTTTTCCATCTTTTGGGGGGTAGATAATAACATCAGATGGAGATGTCTCCAGATAACCATGAGCTGCATCATGAAAAGTCATTTTGGCAAAGGACTGGTAGTCTAACCCAGAAGTCCTTTTTCATTCCAGCATTTTGGAGTGGGCCCAGGAGGGATTTTTTCCTTCTCTGCAGAGTTGTCATGCTTAATGGTTTGTCCTTGCTGTGATGCACAGCAGTGAAAGTGTTCTGTAGGGTCTGGATGCTGTGGCTGTGGACAGAGCCATACTCAATTATCTTATCACCCTCTTACAAAGCCAAAAAGCTTGCTGGAGATCCAGGCAGAATAGCAGAATCACTTGGACGAACGGCAGAAGCAAAGCCTAGTTCTAGGCTTCAGCTCAACCCTATCGTTTATCCCTGCCCTGTTTCACCTGTTCTTGGATGACCTTGGTATATTAAGGCACTGTGATCATTTGTAAACAGATGATGTTATGGCTCACTTTCTGGACCTGGCAGATATCCACATTTTGTAGATGCTGAAGGAGACAACCTCCAGCATCTACAATAGAATAGAATAGAATTCTTTATTGGCCCAGTGTGATTGGACACACAAGGAATTGGTCTTTGGTGCATCTGCTCTCAAGTGTACATTAAGAAAAATAAAATACATTCATCAAGAATCATAAGATACAAGTCATAGGTTACTAATAAGCAATCAAATCATACTAGGAAACAAATAAAACAATATACATTGTAAAGATACAAGCAACATGCTTATAGTAAGAGGTGGAATCAGCCGAACTGGTAGTAGCAGTGACAGGAGGCTCCAGCCACCCAGACGCATGCGCAGAAGTGTTGCGCGGGCGTGCAGGAGGTTGCCCGAATAAAAAGATTAGCAAGCCACCTCTGGTTATAGTCATGTGGGAAGTGACTCACACATCCCAGCACTTTTTTGATCTCACAGGCTTTCACAATAAGCCTTAATCTGGGCTTCAGTGTCATCCTGCTTCTTCAGTAGCTTCTGCATGTTGCATCCTTTGGACTTAACTCACGCAGAGACATTTTCTTAAGAAAAGCAACCAAGAAACCCTGGGAAATCCCGTTGCATAAACTACAGATCATGATAGCGTGCAAAAACAGCTTGGGCCAAGGTGTTTCTTAAGAAATTTAATGAATGTCTGCTAGCATTTAATGTTAGTTGGGCGAACATTATCCCTTATTTGGCATACACAGAATCTACATTATGCACATTTACCATTTCCTGGGGCTTCCCACTGCTCAATGACTCAGATTTTTTTAGCACTCTGCATATGTTCAGAGCACCTCCTCTAACAAGGTCTCCTGTTGAATTTAAACCTCCAGTAATAAATCACGATCAAACAAATTTTCCAAGTCATCTGAATCCTATTTACACTGTATAAATACATAGAGCCTTTTGTCTGTACCTATATCCATATCCATAACTATATTGTCTACAGTAATTTTGAGATCCACACCCATATCCGTCCAACTGTCTATTTATTTAATTTACCTGTCCGTCCATCTCATATACATGACTTTGGGTGGCTAACCATTTGTTAGTCTGTAACTGCCCTGACTGTTGTAGAGAATATTGATTCCCACTTACTACCCATCACTCAGTCTTATTTTCAGTCACTCACAATTGAAAGATTCTCTACAACCCCATCGCCTTGTTGGAAAAAACAAGAAAAAATCCTAATCTCCAAGAGAACCCATTGTGACCACATCCCCTCTGACTTGTTGCACGTGTTAATTTGCAAAGATATTTGCTCGCTTTTCCCGTCACATCAGCCAGCGTTAAAACTAATGACTCATCCCCCTGCATGGCCATTTGTTTGTGCTGGTTTCAGACAGACTAATGTTTTTAATGGTACATAATCATTTTTCAGAGTCATTTGATGCTACTAATCATCTCAGTAATAGGCCACGATGGAATGTGTAATGACATTGTGAGCAGGAAAAATGGTGTTCTGATCTCCCATGCTATCTTTCCCAGATCTCTATTCCATCCCACCATGCAGCCTAATGGTACTTACAGCAGTTAATAAATGGCTATTTAGACACTTCTTCTAAGGATGATGATAGAGGCTTTTTTTCTTAAAAGAAAGGCATAGCGATTAAAGCTTATGGAACCACAGAAGGTGCTGATCACGGGCTGTCTTCTTTCACCTTGAAACTACTTTCCCAAACTTCCATTTTTAATGTCCTATCGCTTTTGTTGCATCAAATTTGATTGTGGATTATTCTATTGGGTAAAGAAAGCATCAGAGATCCTGCAGCCTCATGGGACTACAAGTTGGAAGATTAATAAAATGCACTTTTCTTGCCCATAACTTATTCGTTCTCTTGTTAAATTAACAAGTGTTTTTTAAAAGCCCATGTTAAGTATTTTAATGAATTTTTAAAAATTGTGGTAAGCGGCTCTTTCTTGGCCTTCTGCCTAACTTGTTAGGCATGAATTAGCACCTTGTTATTCATGCTCCGGCTCATCTGATCACTTAATTAAAAGGACTCTGTCAGGTTAAAAAGAATTGCAATGTGTGTATGTGTAAGCGTGTGCGTCAGAGGTGGTATTCGGTGAGTTCTGACAGGTTCTGGAGAACTAGTAGCAGAAATTTTGAGTAGTTCGGAGAACCAGCAAATAGGCTGGCTCTGCCCCTCCTGCCTCCAAGCCTCCCAGCTGATCTCCTTTTGTTGCCCTGAACAGGAGCAGGTTAGTGGGGTGGGGAGGAAATGGGGATTTTGCAGTAACCTTCCCCTGCCACACCCACACGGCCATGCCCACAAAGCCACACCATGCCCACAAAGCCACGCCCACAGTAAAAAATTTGAATTGCATCACTGATGTGTGTGTGTGTGTGTGTGTGTGTATACAGTACACACACACACACACACATACACAATATTATATATAATTATAAAATATAATGTTGTGGGGCCAATAGCACCTTGTGTGATGAAATGTGAGTGAATATCAGACACTGAATACTCTTTGATTATTTATGTACACAGAATAGCAATACAGTAGAAGATTTAAAAAGAAAGGCAACATAGCTTTAAAATAAAAGCCCACCTGTAGCATATGGGCATTCATTAGGCATTAATTAAGAAATTAACATGGCTGCCCATTTGCTAAGAGGCTGTGGGGTGATAGTGGCATAAACTGATGCTTGAAATCTGTCACCCTGAAAAGCTGCAGTCACAGGAGTCTCTAAAGTTTTCATAGAATTTTCTTGTTTGGGTTCATTATAGCTGTTATTCTAGAAGGCTGTAAGTTGTCCATCATTGCTTTAAGGTGGGTGGCTTTGTAACTATTTTAAATAAAATAAACAAATCATGGATAGGTTAGGCTTGTCGGGATTGCTCAATGATATCTACTCTGGTACTTCTAACAGAGGGATTCTTGGTGCTCTCTGAGCTTGGTTGTTTTCTTGCAGACATTTATCTAAATAGATAACATCATTGGTGCTAACAGTTCAACCCTGAGCTACAGATATTCCCTTCTATTTGTACTTCTAATAGAAGCTCAGTCTACCTCTATGACTGTTTGGTTTGGTTCTGCAGCAGACACAGACTTCAGAGGATAATCAGAACTGCAGAAAAAACAATTACTGCCAACCTGCCTTCCATTGAGGTCCTGTACACTGCAGGAGTCAAAAAGAGGGTGAAAATATTTACAGACCCCCCGCATCCTGGACATAAATTGTTCCAACTCCTGCCCTCAAAACGACTCTATAGGGCACTGCACACCAAGACAACTAGACACAAGAACAATTTTTCCGTGAATGCCATCACTCTGCTTAACAACTAATTCCCTCACCACTGCCAAACCATTCACTAAGGCTGCATTACTATTACTATTAGTTTTCTCATCATTCCTATCACCCATATCCTCTCACTTATGACTGCAGGATTGCAACTTCGTTGCTTGTATCGTTATGATTTATATTGATATTTTTTCCTGATTGCTTATTTGTACTCTATCACTATGATTAAATGCTCTACCTTATGATTCTTGACAAATGTATCTTGTCTTTTTATGTACACTGAGAGCATATGCAAGACAAATTCCTTGTGTGTCCAATCACACTTGGCCAATAAAGAATTCTATTCTATTCTATTCTATTCTATTCTATTCTATTCTATTCTATTCTATTCTATTCTATTCTATTCTATTCTATTCTATTCTATTCTATTCTAAACAAATATCACAGCTTGTTTCATTTGCTGATTTCTGGAATTCCAGATGCCGTTAAAGAAGTTGGAGAACATCAAGAAAGTGTTGTGTTTTGGGGTATCAGGATGATTGACAACTCATAATTTATCTTGGAATGTTGCTTGAGAGAGCAGAGCAGTTCTATTTTGGCTTTCAATATAAAAGATAGCGAGACAAGGAACGTAAGAGATTTTTGGTTACTGGTTCCACATTTATTAATCAATACATGTTAGTGTTCCAGCCAAAAGCAATGGCATATATATATTGAAACAGATCAGCTCAATAATAAAAATAATGTTTCTGAATGCAGAAGAGAATTTGTGCATCAGTCTAACCATTGTAAGATATATGAGCTTCTTATGCAGAATCAGAAAGATCCATTTTGGACAAGATGTACGATAAGGCAGTGCAAAACTTGTAATTTATCTCTCCTTATTTCTCTATAATGGCCATAAAATGCCTGTCTTTGCTTTCCCTTGCACCGTTCTTCTGAAGCATCAATTTTCACCATATGGTTTCCTCTCCCTCCCCTTAGTTGGAAGCTTTTCTTCTGAAACTTTTATTTTCTTCTGCTACTGGTAAATAATGCCTGATTGGTCATGGTTGGAAAAAGAATGTGGGTCACATGACTAAAAGTATCAAGAGAAGAGAACCTTGTCTTTATGGCAGTTAATACCACCATTCAAGTTCAGGGACAAATTTGATATCTCAGCCTGAGGATATTAGTGGTGTCCTGATGTCCAAACCTTTGTGTTTAAGCAGTGTCTCAGGCCTTCTCAGTCATCCGAGTCAACATGACCTTGGATTTGGTGGTGCACACTGGAGAGATGCAGAATGCCTTCTGTGCTATAAATTACTGACATTTAACATTTGTAAAGGGATATTTTTAAAAAACCTGAGAAGTTCATGCCCTTTTTTTATTTACTTGCCAGATTTATATAGCTGCCCAATGTACACACAGTGACTCCTTATTCTCTTCCTTCTTTCTTATTTCCTTACATCCCTTATCCCAGGGGTGTCAAACTCATGCCCCATGGGCTGGATGTGTCATCCACTGGCCATGCCCATGCCTTGTTTAGAGAAGGGGAAAAAAGTCACGATACATCATGTGAAGTGACGCGAGATTGACATCCATGATGTATCTCATTTTAAATCCTACATCAGTTTAGTCATCCTATACATCTGCTGAAGTGAATTGTGGGTCTTGAAAACATATCCCACATTACACCCATCCTCCGCGAGCTGCACTGGCTACCTGTGGGTCTCCGGGTGCGCTTCAGGGTATTGATGACCACCTTTAAAGCACTCCATGGTAGTGGGTCTGGATACTTGAGAGACCGCCTTCTGCCGATTACCTCCCTCCGACCGATTAGATCACACAGGCTGGGCCTCCTCCGGATTCCATCCGCCAGTCAATGCCGACTGGCGACTACACGGAGGAGAGCCTTTTCTGTTGTAGCTCCGACCCTGTGGAACGATCTCCCCGTTGAGATTCGTACCCTCACCACCATCCAAACCTTCCGCACAGCCCTCAAGACCTGGCTCTCCCAGCAGGCCTGGGGATAGGTTTTCAATTTACCCGCCCGAATGTTGATTGTTGAATGTATGTTGCGCTTTACTATTTTATTATTGGTCTTTTATTGTTGGTTTGTTATTGTACACCCTTCCCTTTGTGATTGTAAGCCGCCCTGAGTCCCCTCAGGGAGAAGGGCGGCCTATAAGTCTTATTAAAATCTAAATTAAAATCTAAAATCTAAATCTTTTAATAAAATATGTTGGTTGGGAAAGGTGCTGCTGGACTCCTTTATGGCTACCATAAAGTAACATGGCTATCCTCCTATAATGCCACGGGATATGTGTCTTTATCAGCAGAAAGTATTGTGACAATGGAAAGCTTGTGCTCTCTGTCTTCTGTTTTTCTTTAAGAATTGCACTTTGACTATTTTAGGAAGTGGGCTTAAAAGGAGCTAAAACAGAGACCTTGGGGATCATAGATAAACAAGATGGATGGATGGATGGATAGATGATAGATGGATGGATGGATAGATGATGGATGGATGGATAGATAGATAGATAGATAGATAGGTGATAGATAGATGGACAGATAGATAGATGATGGATAGATGGATAGATATTGTATTTTTTGGATATTCCCCCCACCCCCCTAAAAGAGGGTGAAAATTTTGGTGCGTCATACACTAAATGTAGCCCCACCCACCCACTGGCCCCAACCCTTTGGCCTCTGCCTTTCAGCAATTTACCTATTTGCAGCAAATGGTGGCTTGCGAGACTTCAATAGGCTATAGTAATCCCTGCAGCCTGAAACAGCTGATGATCGGGAGAAATTGAAAGTGAAACTTGCTGTTTGCTCCATGAGGCAAATTGCTGGGAGGCAGAGGCAGATTTTTTTTTCTTGTGCTAATCAGGCTCTTTGCTGCAAGGAGGTAAATCAACAACTATTAATGCCTATAGAATATTCAAATTATTAGACTTATTTTTAAAGACTGTTTTATTGTTATTCTAGACAACTTAACAAAATGAAGAAGCTTTTTAAAACAAATGCTTGATCTGAAGAGGCCCAGTGCTATTGTTTTAAAAAGTGTTATTCTTTTAAATAGCAGAGAATAACTATACTTCCAGAAAGCACATCAATTTTAACAGCATCTGTACAAGTATAGTCTGAAATATAACACTACAGTGTATATTGTCTGTATGTTTGCTGTTTGTTGCAAGGAGGCAAATTGCTGGGAGGCAGAGAGATATTTTGCCCTTGTTTTGCTCTCCAAAAGCTAGGTACGTCTTATACTCCGAAAAATATGGTAGATGGATAGATGGATGTATAGATAGAAAGATAGATGATAGGTAGGTAGGTAGGTAGGTAGGTAGGTAGGTAGGTAGGTAGGTAGGTAGATAGATAGATAGATAGATAGATGATAGATAGATAGATAGATAGATAGATAGATAGATAGATAGATAGATAGATAGATAGCAGAAGTGGTATTCAGCAGGTTCTGACCAGTTCTGGAGAACCAAAATAGTTCAGAGAACCAGTAAATACTACCTCTAACTGGCCCAGCCCCCATCTATTCTCTTCCTCCTGAGTCCCAGCTGATCGGGAAGAAATGGGGATTTTGCAGTAACCTTTCCCTGGAATGGGAGGGGGGAATGAAGATTTTACAGTGTCCTTCCCCTGCCACGCCCACCAAGCCTCATCCACAGAAACAGTAGCATTTTTTTTAATCCCACCACTGATCGATAGGCTAGGTGATAGGTGGTAGGTGATAGGTGATAGGTGATAGATGATAGATGATAGATGATAGATGATAGATGATAGATGATAGATGATAGATGATAGATGATAGATGATAGATGATAGATGATAGATGATAGATGATAGATGATAGATGATAGATGATAGATGATAGATGATAGATGATAGATGATAGATGATAGATGATAGATGATAGATGATAGATGATAGATGATAGATGATAGATGATAGATGATAGATGATAGATGATAGATGATAGATGATAGATGGATGAAGAAATAAGATGTAAAACAATGCTAAAGAACAATGTGCTCAAGTGCCACAATGTGAAACAGTAGTTGTAATGAAAGAATGCCATTAGGAAAAAAGATCTAGTATTAATAGAAGGTGCCTGAAAAGCTCAAGATGACTCTGGTACTGGTAGCTTCTTGAAAACCCAGGTTTGACAACGGCAAAGGAAGCCCAAGCACGGGCAACACCGAGAAGCCAACACAATGGTTGATCATGCATGGCACATGGACTGAGATCCCAATGGCCCAAATGCTGGCACTTGATGCTGAAGGGCATGGCAGAAGACAGATACTGCTCCCCTATAATGGCTATACAGCCTTCCTGAAGATACTCTCTTGCATTACTTATATTAAGACATTTTTCATAGAATAAAAGACAAATCAAAAGAAAATAATGTAAAGGAAGAAAGAAGTGCAATAAATAAATAAATAAATAGAGGAACCCCCCCCCCTCCAAAGTTAAAAAATGTAATGACTCTCAACCTTCTTTTCAACATATTGTTACAATATTATAGACCATTCTCCCTCTATCTGAAGAGGCTGTTTTGAAGCATGGCACCCCTCCACCCACACCTGATTGATCAAAGGCCACACAAAGGCATAATAGATTAGGAAAGTCTGATATAAGTTTAAAAAAGACAGACATATGTAAGATTAAATAAAGGCAAAGCTAAAGTAGAATACAGGATTTTCAATCTGTGGAACATAGAATAGTTAATATAGAGAAGGATGTAGAAGACATTCTATAGGAAATAAAATTGTAAGGTAGTTTTTAGAGATAGAGAAAAAATATCTTTGTGGCAAAAAAACTCTATTTGTAGTAGTTCACAATATGAATCCCTTTTGTAAGGAATTGTGTGGTCTCTGACTGACTGGCACCCTCTCACAATTAGATGTACAATGTCAGACATAAAGAGACTGAGCTTTCAAAAGTCCAGCCAAGGAGAAAGCTAATAACCGTTCCAAAATAATTTTAGGTAAAGAAACACTAGACCAGTTACTTAGCTGCTGCATAGACTGATTACAAGCATTGGCCTGGACAAAGTAACAGCAATGGTATATTGAAACCTACAAGAAATACTTGCGAGCAAGAACTGGTGGGATCACAAAATAGAAAATGCAATAGAAAAGGAAGAAAGAAATTATGGGACTTTACAATTCAAGCACCTGCCACATAACAAAGTCTGAATTGTGAGGGCTGCAAAACTTGGAGAGAGGAGAATACTAGAGAAAAGAAAAACTGAAGAAAATCACAAAATACAACAACCTGCAGATAGAAAGACTGTGGCAAAAAGAAAGCAAAAATAGGACCAATAAGTGCCTTGGGTACCATCACAACATGTGGAGCACCACTTGCACTCCTTCACAATACTAGAGTCCATTGCAAAACCCAACTTGGAAGAACTTATATCCTGCAATGATACCACTAACACCATCAAACCACAGCCTTTGTTTATCCCAGGTCCTAGGGAAGGACTCAATAGGTGGATAAAAATGCCAAATTGAATCTAAACATCTAAGGGTAATATATTTCAGGATAAATGATGTTTATCCCTAGCAAAGATATGTGGCATCTAGGGGAAGATCAATAAGTCCTGGAATGAAAATTATCTAGCTACAGCTCCAGGTGTGGGGGAACTAGTCAAGCTCCAGATGTTGCTACTATAAATCCCAATAACTTTAGCTGAAATATCTAATTGAGGGGAATATTGGGGTAGCTACAAGTACCCTTCTGTGCAAGCCCAGTGATGGCTAACCTTTTTATTGTTGGGTGCCAAAATGCATGTGCATGTTGGCACCCATAATGCAAAGTGCGCCCCAACATGTACATACATGCATAATGCAAAGTGCACCCCCCCACGCTCCTCCCCATGCGTGCTGCACTTGCTTGCCTCACCTCCTACTGGAAGTTCAGAAATAATCTGTTTCCGGATTCTGGAGGGCCTCGGGGTTGAGGGAGGCTGTTTTTGCCCTCCCCAGGCTCTGGGAAAGCCTCTGGAGCCTGTGGAGGGCGACAAATGGGCCCAATGTGACAAACAGGCCCAATGTGCCCCATTTTTGGCCCTCCCCAGGCTCCGGAGGCTTTCCTAAAGCCTGGGGAGGACGCAAATGGCCTCCCCTGGCCCTCCAGAAGGTTGAAAATCAGCTGGCTGGTGTGTGCATGCGTGCTGGAGCTGATGGCCCATATGCCAGCAGATATGGCTCTGCGTGCCACCTGTAGCACGTATGCCATAGGTTTGCCATCACAGCTCTAACCTGATATCTCAACAAACTGGAACTCTGCAGAACAGAGTGCACCAAACAAACTGGACTCCTATTTATACTTCTGCATTTCTTCTGCTCTGGGAAGTAAAGAAATGTATTCCAGGATGTCACCCCAAAATATATAATAGCTGATGTGAAAATACTGTTGAAGACATATGTCCAGGAATTTGACCTCATTGGAACTGATCAATTTAAGAGGTAAAATCAGAATAGGCAGATGCCAAGCTTAAAAAAGGACCGGAGTGAAAAATGACTCGCATAGAAGAATATTTTCATGGTCATTGCCTGCAGCATTCTTCTAAGACGTATTCCTTCCCTGGATCCCAATGGAAAACTTCCCTTTTCTCCTTTGCTTGAAGTAACATTTATTCACTAATTATGCTTTCATTGTTATTGGGTACTTGGAGTTCTCTGGCCACTAAACAGATGAATGAACAAGTGAATGTAAACAAGCAAGCAATAATTGAAACAGCCTTGTGATACAGTCAGGGTAAGAACACCAGCAAAGGGTAAAATACAATAAAACGTATATAAAAGCAAGCTAAGGCCAAAAGTATGACTAAAAGTGCATGGTTGCATGCATGCACATCCCTTCTCTAATACCCACCCCCAAATAAAGTCTTCTTGGCAAGGGATCATAACATCAATGTCAAATATTTCTTTCTGAGTTCCACTTTGATTTACTAAATGTATCTGCCCAACTCTAGTGGATTCTGGGTAAAACTAGGGGGGGGGGGATTACAAAAACAGCTAAAAGCGGTAAATCAGATAGAGCCCAGACTTTTCTCATAGCTCTGACTGAGGGATACTGCAAGAATACATTTAAGGCCCCTGGAATTTGCAAATGCACTTACTGTATTGGAAGTCATCTTGGCAGGAATGGGCAACTTGGATCTGTTTAGAAATTATGGTTGCCATTGTCGTCATCATCGTCATCATGCTTTGGAATATGAGTAACAAATCTGGACTGCAAAAATCTACTCAACCTTAGCTACAAGCAAGGACAAAGTTTCTTTATTCATTTCTTTGCTCGCACACACTTTGCAGCTCAGATCCTGGGGTTTTACTGGAAGGCCAAAGAAACAGAACAATACGGATTCTCGTGTGTGTGTGTCTTTGTGTGTGTATGTAATGATCGGCCAATTTTATTTTTAACACAGGAAATTGCATGTATTTTTTTTACCCCATCTCCATAAATAGTTATATTATGCTCCTTGAAGGCTTAATTATCTGTTTTGACTTTTAATATCTTTTCTTAAACTTGGGGAAAATACATCTTTCTTGCTGAATTTAAATAGGCTGCACTCTTGTGGGCCACATGTAACCTATAGGTCATGGTTTATTTTTCCTTACTGGAAGAGCTGAACAATCTCATAGTTAGTCCCGTTAGTCACATGGCTCTGGATTAAAGTTTGCAAACTATTTTCCAAAGATTAGTTTATTCACAATGTGAGGAAGTCAGATTATGGAGCTCCGTCTCAAGGTACTGTATCTCTGTTTTGGTATAGTTTATATTTGCTTGAGCTAATGAAATATGTGTCAAGACACTTAGCTCTCTCTAATGAGAATGATGCCCAACTATGAATCTGCTCCTTCAGAAGAGGAAACCAAAGAAGAATGTTCATCATTTTGCCAGGTACTAAAAGTCAAGTTTTCCTCTTGGGACTGAATTGCTTAGTCCATCACTTGTGTGAATGCTAATCCAGAAGATCAACCACCTCACTTGTATTAGATGAAAAATAGATGCAGGGCTGTCCAGCATGCACAAATTGGTGATATCTTAGACCATGGGTATCAAACTTGATAATGGCATGTGATATAGCAGGACAATGTGTGATGTTCTTTTGCCTTTGCGGGACCAGGGGTGGGTTGCTGCTGGCGTTACTCCTGGTTTGCTATGTGCGTGCTTTGCGCAGTTGCCTGCAAATTCTTCTGCACATGCGCAGAATATTAAAAACGGAGTAAAAAACATGCAGGCAATGGCATGGGCCGGTGGTGAAATCTAATGTTTTTGCCCATTGGTTCTGTAGCATGGCTTGGTGGAGTTCATGTGACTGGGTGGGCATGGCCAACTTTTTTTCCATTTTTTAAAGCATTTTTTTCCTGCTGGTTCGAGCAAATGAGCAGAAAAAAAATGCTTTAAAAAGTGGGGTGGGGGAAAGCTTCCCACGATCACGTGGATCATCTGTGAGCCGTGCGATTGTCGGAAGCTTTCCCCCGCACTTTTTAAAACCTTTTTTTCCTGCCTATTCTCCCTAATTAGCAGGAAAAAAATGCTTTAAAACGCAGGGGGAAAGCTTCCGATGATTGCTGAGCTGCATGATCCTTGGAAACTTTTTTTTACTACCAGTTCGCAGAACCAGGGACAATTTTCCCTACCAGTTCTGCCGAACTGGGCCGAACGACAAGGATTTCACCTCTGATGACCGGGGAACCAGTTCATGGGTGTGGCCAGCCTGCCATCCCTACTGGTTCGGCGACCCAGTCCCAGTTTCCACTACCAGTTCGCCTGAAGTAGTGCAAACCAGTAGCAACCTACCTGTGGTCGTGGCCTGTGCGTGATGCTTCCGGTCTGCAGTTTAACACCTTAGCCTTAGACCTTATTTCACATAAACTCTCCCAACTGATTCCAGTAGAGTTTTCATGTCAACGATGACATGCATAGGGAATAAAACGGGAGTACAGAGGGATCTAGTCAGGGATATCTGCAGGGAGAGATCAATAACAATAGCAATAACAACCACAACAATTTGTGAAATTTAAATGCTGTCTCAACAACTCTGGGTATCTCAAACAAATACATTGCAATAAAACATCACAGATAAAGATGCCAAGTGAGTACAAACAAGATGGGGGCTGCCGCCATATGATCGTAGCTCTTCCCCTGTTTTACATGCATTGACACGTTAAAAAAAAGGGCAGGGGCTTTAATCTCACAGCCAAAGCACTATGTTGACACATATAAGTGAACAGCTGTTTTGGGCCAGAGCATAAGCCTGCTAGCATGGTTTTTTAGAATGAGTCATTGAAGTTCAAATAGTACCAATACAGTCCCTTGGATTCTTTTCCCCTCTGTAACCTTTTACTTGATGAAAAATAAACAAGACATTACAAAAAAAAATATCTGGGGAATTCATAAGCTTGTATATTCTTGTAACATTTGATTTTTTTAAAAAAAATGTACTGGGAATTGAACTCAGAACTTCTAACACATCCCGATCATTCTCTTTTATATAGGTCTGCTGTATCCTGTATCTCTGCAATAGTATCCCCTATTTGCTGGAAAAGGCCCTCTATGCTTGGGCAGCCTTATTGCTAGATAAGTGACTACAGAATTGAAGCCTCAGTAAGAGATCATCCTTGTTTATGTATTCTTGAGATATGGATAATTTTCCATGACATCTAATGAAGAGGTGTTTAATTCACAAGTCTGCCACTATATTAACAAGACGGCAGTTCAATAAAAGGTATCACTTTAATTGCCTTAACCTATTTTACATCTCTGAATTTATAGCAACACAAATATCTCCGGTCTATTGTGCTGTGAACCGATTCAAGCATAAACCGATCAGCTGGGGATTTCAGGCCTGACATAGCTGTTCCCTTGCTCGTGACAGGCTCTGAATGTGAATGTACTGTCGAGGAGTGAACCGGCTAGCTTGTCAAACACGCTAGGTAAGCCCTACCACCACGTTGCAAGTTTCCCATTAACAAAGTGTCAGTAGCCCAGCAGGGTAAAGAGGTAATGGGATAAATACGCTCTGCTTACGCACGGTGGTGGTGCAATGTAGTCCTCCAGTGAAACCCATAATTGCATTCTTTCAAGGGCAAACAACTACAGCACACAATGCATTTGTGCCCCCCCCCCTTGAGCATTTTCATTTACCTCTTGGTGCCTGCAAAACCCCTGCTGATCACCATATTCTCCCTGCCAAGCAACTGTTGATGGTCTTTGCAACCACAGAATCTCTAAAGGACATTAGAGCTTTCTGGTGTGTCCCACTCTACTTTCCCACAGCTATTTAGTAAACATCTAGTAAAGGCAAAAACCTGCAGACTAAAACAAAACCAAAGGTTGGGAAGGAAAGAAACAGCAATTTTCACAAGCAAAATGGTAACAGGAGGCAATTCCCTTTTATCCTTCTAAACACCCTGATCAGATTTCGGTATCTTTTGTGTTTGGATTATAAATATGAATGCATAGTCACGTACGTACACATGCATTTGTTTACTGACAGCTGTTTATTGAGGATGGCCGCAGAAACTGTTCTATTTATTATAAATATTTTTTAAATCAGCATCACCGAATATGCAGTGCAATTCCACAAGCATCTATTTAGCAAGTCTGACTCCCAGATAAGTATACAGACATTACAGGTTTTAACAATTGGCTGGCAAACTTTGTGGAAAGATTCGCTTCTCCATGTAAATTATGTTCAGTGGTCCACATTCACTAATGTCATCATGAAGCTTGGCTGATTGCAGCCTCGTAATGTAAATCCACTAATGAATCTGAATGGGTTTAATACATAGAAAAAGAGGAGATAGCAACTCATAATAAATACTGCTTAGAACACAGCAGCTCAGGATACAATTTAAGAAATGACAAAGAGTTAACATTATACTGCTCATAGGGTAAATGCCCATCCCAGTGAAATACACTAGTTCCATCCCCAAGATTATTAAATTAGTATGGACTATTTTGTGAAATCCTAATTCTGCAGTTTGAAATATTTGTATGGCTCTCATGCCCCATGATTCACAAAATTATTATTATTTTTGGACATTAAAATTTTGTCTGTCTGTCAGTCTGTCAGTCTGTCTATCTGTCTGTCTCATCTATCCACACACATATAGATTAAGCTATGGCTTAAACAAAGAATTAGGTCCAACTATCTTCGATCCAACCACTATCTTTGATCTTACCTAAGCATAGTACATAAAATTATCTGCTACAATGTCCTACCTGTCAATGAATACTTCAGCTTCAACCATAACAACACATTAGCTCACAACGGATACAAACTTATGGTAAACCGCTCCAAATTTGATTGCAGAAAAAACGACTTCAGTAACAGAGTGGTCAATGCCTGGAATGCATTACCTGACTCTGTGCTTTCTTCCCCAAACCACCAAAACTTTAATCTTAGACTGTCTACTGTCGACCTCACCCCATTCTTAAGCGGTCTTTAAGAGGTGTGGATAAGTGCACCAACGTGTCTACCGTCCCTGTCCTAATTTTTCTTTTTATTCGTATTCATTTCATGTATTCATAATCATGTTTATACTTATATCTGTTATCTAATTCATGCTTAATGAAATAAATAAATAAAAAAAACTACAAGGAGTCATGGCTGCATCAGGGTTTAAATAGGCCAAGTAGTCTGTCTAGTCTAATGTACTTCTAGATCTCTGTCTCTGGGATGGGAAAACTCTATTAAGCACACACTCTCTCTCCTCCCCACCCTCCCCTCCTCCCCTCTTATTGGGGAGATGCCACTTCATGGAAATTCAAGAAGCTTCCATGCACCACACCTCACAGGACAGTGAGGAACACGGGAAACAGTCAAGACATTTCCATATGTACATCTACATGGAAGCATGGCTTGGCATATCTGTAAGTAAGAGATAGAAAATTATGTGCTGTATATTTATATTTATATTATTTATTTTATTCATTTATTTGTTTTGTCAAGCATGTATAAGATAATAGATATAAGTATATGCAAGATTATGAATACATGAAATGGATACGAATAAATGGGGTTGTTAGGACAGGGCACATTGTTGTGTTTATGCATGCCCCTTACAGACCTTTTAGGTCAACAGTAGACAGTCTAAGGATAAAGTTGGGGGGTGGGTGGGGAAGAAACCACTGAGTCCCAGGCATTGACCACTCTGTTGCTGAAGTCATATTTTCTGTAGCCCAGTTTCATATGGTGTACCTTAAGTTTCTATCTATTGTGTGCTCGTGTATTGTTGTGGTTGAAACTGAAGTAGATATGGATAAGAATAGTTACTCTATCAACTACCCATCCAGAAGCTTATGTTTTGAAGAGATAATTGACCTCAGGGTTTTTTAACAGGACAAACCAAGTTTAGAGAAGTTATATATCAACCTATTGAGGTTGTTTAAGCATGTAGAAACATGCTCACCTACTTCATTCTTATCTTCTTTCTTCTCCCAAATTATTGTAATTGTTTCTTATTCCTTCTTCCATTGTTAACCACATAGCCTCCACTTTGAAAAAAATGCCTTCCATTGTCTCTAGGAAGAATGCATACAGCTACATGTCATTATAAGATCATAGCAGTGAGCTGGCCTACACAGAAGCTGTCCTGGGACCACAGAACTGGTGTGATGGAAAGCATAAAAATCAATGCAAGCATAAGATGAGCTTCACTTCTGGTGAATGCCTCTGTGCATTTTTCTTGGCTGCAGTATAGAAATGGTTTGCCTTCTTGGATTATGTTTTCTTGACTTCCTAGTTGAACTAACAGCTCTGAAATTCCCAGGTGGTCTCCATTTAAGTAATAACCTTGTTTAATTTCTGAAATCAGCCAAGGTTGGTTATGTATGTCTTTATTAATTTCAGTTTATATTCAAGTTTCAAAGTTCAACGTATCTAACAGACAAAATTAAATCAAAATTTAAAATTAAATCATTTGCATTTAAATAATAATACTTGAATATCTCATTGCCATGTCATATTCAGTATGTTCAAGGCAGAGCTGCTTATATTTCTAAACCGTTCTTCATTTTCCATTATATTAGCAGTGCTATCTATAGCAGTGTTTCTCATTCTTTCCCATTTTAAGACATGTGGACATCGACTCCCAGAATTACTTCTGGGAATTGAAATCCACCTGTTAAATTTTCTAAGGTTGAGAAACACTGCTCTATAGGTTTGTTCATCTCTGTTTTGCCTACTAATGCTAATTGATTCAAGGAGTAGTGATTGAGCGGCCTTGGTTATGGTTTCAGATTTTACCCAAAAATAAAACAACGCTGGCATGGAAAAGAGCTGTACACTGAGTTTTGTTCAAATAGTCTAGAATAGACCCAGGGATGGGCTGCTATGGGTTCACCCGGGTTGGGAGAACCCGTAGCTAACATTATGGCCGGTTCGGAGAAGCTCCAAATCCTGGCTGGCCCCATCCACCTGACCCATTTTGGATGGAAGGTAAGTGCAGGGCCCATGCAGAGGCTCAGGGAGGGGAAAAATGGGCCTCCTGGAAGTTCCAGAAGAGTTAGGGTTAAGGCCTCCGGAACCCAGGGGAGGCAGATTTGCCTTCTCAGAGGCTCGAGGAAAGCCTCCAAAGCCTGGGGAAGGTGAAAACTTTCCCCTGCTATGGTGCAGGAGGCCAACTAGGCCACACCCATCATTGCCACACCCACCCAGCAACCGGGCACAGAGCCCGTTGCTGAATTTTTTTCTTTCAAAAAGGAGTTTTATTTTTCCTTTCAAATTCATTCTTAAATATACCTTCTTATAATTACTATTTAACATTTGTCAATTCATATCAGTTTTCCGCCTGTATATTTACATTTTCATACTTTCTTATTTCCCCCCTCCTCGATTTAATAATGTGTCATCTGAGTTATTTGTTTTATGCATTGTTCCTTTCTCTTTCTATTTGTATCTTTTTTCAAGCCAATCATAAAGTCTCCCCCATGTCCTGTAGTACACTGATTCCTCTTTGTCCTTTATTCTCAATGTCAACCTGTTCATTTCTGCACAATCTAATATCTTCTTCATTATCTCTCCTTCCAATGGGATTTTGTCTGCTTTCCAATTTTGTGCAAATACAATTCTAGCTGCTATTATTATTTGTATAATCAAATATGAATCTTCTTTACTATATTTCTCTGGTAGAATAAGAATATCTGTGGCTTAAATTCTACAGCCTGATGTATCATTTTCTCTAACCGTGTTTGTATTTTAACCCAATAGCTTTTTGCATTCCTACATGTCCATCGTTGCTGAAAGTTTTGCCCACCCTTGAATAGACCCAAAGGTCTTTTTCAAAAGGGAACTGTACTTTGTTTTTCCTTGAAGACGTTTCAGCTTCAAGGAAATGAACTGAACTGAAGAAGCTTCTTGGATGAGAAGCAAAATGTCTTCAAGAAAAAAACAAAGTCCAGGTGCCTTTTGAAAAGGCACCTTTGGGGCAACCATGACCTGGATGACTGAGAATCTCCATAGAAAAAGACTAGAATTGAATTCTCCATTACTGGAACAATAGGAAAAGAGCACAATATCAGCATTCCAGAAGAACCCGACTCCAGTTAAAACCTCTGAGACAGGCATTTTCTCAAAGTTCCCTTTTATTAGAGTAGTTATACTGCCACATCTAGGAAAACCCAAATCTGAGAGTTCCGGGTTTTCCCTCAGTAAATCAAAAGCCCAAACCCAGTCCCTGTACGCATCAGGTCCAATCACAATAGTCCCAACTCGAGACATCACTTCAACTCCTCCTCCTCCAGGTGCAGGAATACCATGACCTTGATGAAAAAGAAGAATGCTATTATGCCTAACTGCATTCCCTCTACTAAATCCCCCCTCCCAAAGCTGACGAACAATAGTTCCGGCATCCTAAGAGTAAGACAATTATAGAAACATTGATCCATCAGTACAGCTGCTTTTGTTCTTTTGTTCCTTGCTGCTGGG
This sequence comes from Thamnophis sirtalis, assembly GCF_051295495.1. Lineage (NCBI taxonomy): Eukaryota > Metazoa > Chordata > Lepidosauria > Squamata > Natricidae > Thamnophis > Thamnophis sirtalis. The sequence continues at coordinate 134,725,313 of NW_028261383.1, forward strand.
ATGATATTACCTCTCTGATGATTTCAGTCAAGCACAATTTAGGTGATCTGGCATTAAACCTTCTGATAGGTCAATTTCAGTCACATATGCTACAAAAGGTCTCATTTGCATCTCCCCCATTTACCAATATGCATACAAGTAATTGCCTTCACCCTTGGAATATAGTGTTAAATGACTCATCATTATCATATTAATGCAGTTGGAAGCTGAGGACGAAGTGGCAATATCCTTTGGAACTTAGAAGGAAACCTTGAAAGTAAATATACTTGCTGGGAATTGGACACAGCCTCAAAAGAATCTTTAGGGACTGTGACTTGTTTTGCTTATTTTAGTCCATGTTTGGGCTTTGGGGATTGTTGGATAACATGGCATGAAATCTGTGGTTTGCTCTGCATGGTGGAGAAGAAGAATGATCTGCTGTCATCAGCATAGCTGAAGTTAGAACAAATTTTGTCCAATTAAATGTATTCTTTTTTACTACTAGTTCTGTGGATGTGGCTTGGTGGGCGTAGCAGGTGAAGGATACTGCAAAATCCCCATTCCCTCCCCACACTGGGGCCAGCAAGAGGAGGTATTTGCCAGTTATCCAAATTACTCAAAATTTCTGCTACTGGTTCTCCAGAACCTGTCAGAATCTGCTGATTTCACCCCTCGAATTAAGTATAGTATAATAATCATATACTGGGTTCTTGTGCTATTTTAAAGTGTTAACAAAGCCTAATCACTGTTTCCATAATAATTTCCAAACAAACAAAGTATATTCTCACAGCAAACTGAACCACAAATGGCATAATCTTATTTTAAGTTTGTAGAGCAAATTTTGTAAAAACCGACAGCCATAATCTCTCAAGAAAACCAAATTTAATCCTCTGTATTTCCAGTGTGGCCTTTTCCTCAAGGTTATGTGATATCTAGCCATACTAGATCCCTTTCCTAATTTGACTACTGTAGTAGGATGAATGTCATCAAGTCATTTGAGGTTTTTAGAAACTTTGGATCAATGTTTCTAAACATTGGCTAAATTCTGCCATGCTCCAAAATTTGAACTGACATGTAGATACACCTTGCTTATGCTATTACACTTTGTTCTGTTCAAGGAAATAGATCAATGAGGGATGGAGGGCGGAGCCAAATCCATGACGAGACGACGTGCGATCTCAAAGCTCTGAGATCGCAGTTGACACTTTTATTGCTGGGGGGTTCCAACGGGCCTAAATCATCCCGAAGAGATGGTGAACATCTTCACCATCTTGCTGATCTCGAGGATATCGCAAAATCTCCAAGAGAAGCAGGGAAAAGTCTTCTGCTGGTAATAAAAATTCCAGTCTGTCAAGACTGACAAAGTCAGGGCAGCCTCAGAACGGAATGGAACGATGTGAAAAGAGAAAGTGTTTCTAGCTGGTGAGAAACTTTTATTGTTTTTTTTAAAAAATGGACTGCCTATAAAATCTAAAAACTAATTTAAATCAAAGAATAGAAGAACTTAGTGGCGAATCTGATTTTAGTAATGGTTCTGGACAGTGGTTATCTTACTTTCTAAATGCTATTTACATGGATTGAATCTAAGCAAAATCTTTTCAAATGGATGGATTATTCTTCTAACATTTCTTTGTGACTTTCTGAAAGCTACAGATGGATTGTTTTGACTTTGACATTCTAAGCTTTTATTACTTGGCTGTTTGGCTTAAGATCTGATAAGATTTTAAAGCTGTCCCTTTGAAGTTTGTTTTCGCTTACAGAGAGTTTGCGAGTGTGTGTTTCAGTCTTGCTGAGCTTCTAAGAAAAAATATAATTGTGTATGAACATGGCGTCCACAGGGCCTTTGTACTCTCTCCGAGGAGTACTTTTAGTGCTGCAGAAAGTGTTGGATACAGAGGAAAGAATTGAGAGAAAATTGGAATATTTGGTGCATTTAACAACGAAATATGATGAAAAAACTGAGGATGTTCTTCAACACAAAATAAGAAGATTGAAATTCAAAAAATTGAAATGGAAGACGAATATAAAGAGATTGAGCCTTGATATTCGTGGCAATTGGTTTATTTCTGAAGGAGGAAGGAATGGAATATTGGAAGAGGAATTAAATGGAGAGAAAATTTACTTCAAAGGACAGGACATAGAAGAAGAAGAAAACATTAAAAAATTTATGGACTATGAAATACTATTTGCAAAATATTTGATAACACTGCTGATAATTAAAGACAAGCTGAACAAGGAAACAGAAGGAGGGTGTCAATATTACATGAGAGATATTACAAACAAGGAGCTGCTAAGAGGAGTCCATACAGATTTGATCAAGAGGATGTTTGGAGGACTGGATCCACAAATGGCAGAAGACACAAGATTGTTTTGCTATTGGAGAGATACAGGTTGATAGATGGAAGAGTATAATTTAAAACTAGCTAAACTTAGTTAAATTTAGTGATAATAGGTATAGTTAAATAAAAATTGATAATGATAGTAATGTATACAATGTTGAGCTGTTATGATAAGTAATAGTTGGATATAAATATTGAATGTTACCCGTGAAGGGAAGGTTAGAAATACTTTTGGACTTAATACTTAGAGCCAAGGTGGCGCAGTGGTTAAATGCAGCACTGCAGGCTACTGCTAGATCAGCAGGTCAGCGGTTCAAATCTCACCGGCTCAGGGTTGACTCAGCCTTCCATCCTTCCGAGGTGGGTAAAATGAGGACCCAGATTGTTGGGGGCAATATGCTGACTCTCTGTAAACCGCTTAGAGAGGCCTGAAAGGCCTATGAAGCGGTATATAAGTCTACTGCTATTGCTATTGCTATTGCTATTAATAAAGGTTATTAATAACAATAACAATAAAAAGAACAAAATTAGACACAGCTAAGTTTTAACTAATAGGGGGAAAATGTTATGATATAGGTTATAGTTAAATAAAGAAAGGATAATGATAATAAATTATATACATGGAGGATTAGAAAATTTTGGTATTAAATATTATGGATGTTTAGCTAGAACAGGAGATGAGGATTTAATGTTAATGGAGGATTTTATAAATAAGTAAATGAAATGCCAGTACGGTTATGTATTAAATCTTGGTATATTTTATGATGAAGGACGTTTAAATAATCATAGTCAAATAAAAGTGGAGGTATGATGATGGTAATATAATAAATATCCGAGTAAAAATATTAGAATTAATATGAATTATATTTGATGACGGTGGAAGAGATGCACAAAAGCCTTTTGTAACCAACTGATACACTTTCTACAGTATGTAAAGAAGGAGGATTTGTATGTTTGTTTTGAAAATATTTTTTTTTAAAAAAAATCAGGGATGGAGTGGTGTTTATTTGTATGCTTCTTGATTCTTAGCGTAAACAACCCATATCGCCTCTGCAGTAGGATTTGCCACAATAATTTTATTGTGTATATAATCTTTTGCCAAAGCACAAATTATGTTTTACTAATTTAGTAGATTAGTAGAAACCCACCATAACATTTTCGATCTATTTATATAATGGTTTTCTAGACATTTTGTTCTGGTAGTTCATAAGTAGCATTCACTCTAAGTTAGCTGTTACTATGTCGCACTGAAATATGGACAGAATTCAAGTTAATCATAAGGTCTAATTACAACACTGATTTCAATAGTGCTTCTCACAAATAAATTCATCTGAATGCCACCTCATAATAAGCAATCAAAACAAATTTTTAGACAAAATTAAGAAAAATCAGAACCGGATGGTAATAATACCTCTAGCAATTTGAGCAGCTTGATAGGTTAAATTAAAATTGCTTTTTCAATTAAATTAATCTTTTTCATGAGTCATATTGTTTCCATCTTGCAGGTATAAGAAAAAGAAAGTCAATTATGATCATATGGAAATCAGCACATCAGAGAACAAAATTCCTATTTTCAAAAAGCTAATATTTCTTCTATTCCCTTACTTTGATTCTCATTCCACATGTTTTGAATCTGAGAAAAATATGTATTCAACAAATTCAATTAAGGCAAATACGTTCAGTACAAGTGGTAATACAAACAAGTGTGCTAGGAAAGAAATAAACAAGTTTCTCCATTTAAGAGCAGAGCATATCAATTTCCAATCCTTCATTATTTTCATTTGTCCAAGTTAAGAATATTATAACTCAGCATATAATATAGATCCTAATCCAACTGGATCAAGCTTACAAAATCAAGCCTTGCAATAAAAACTCCACCCTTGAAAAAAGGATCTGATTAACAGAGCTCAAACAACAGTGGAGAAAAAGAAAAATAAATCATTAAAAAATATTAAACCATGTTTCTAAATAGGCAATTGCACAGTTGAGAAATGCTTGCAAAATCCTTCTAGGAAGCTGTGGTTTCAGATGAACAGAGACCATTTGTTTTCGGTTTTTTGCATTAGTAAAATATCCATATAATGCATTTTTCCTATTTTGGGACCCGCTTTTCTCAAGATTTCTTGATGTAATGCATTTCAACAGCAATTGTGTCACCTTTTTCAATTTTTTTAACTGTGTCATAAAACAGAAACATACTTTTTTTTGAGGGGGGGGGAGAAAATAAATTGTACTTACATGATCATTTGACATTCTGTGTTCATTGTTAGTTTCAGAAACCTAGTTTGGAAAACATTCTGTGCTGAGAAAATAAGATTTGTACGCTGTCCAGTGATGGAAGGGTTTAAACGCAACTGTATAGTGCTAATATTCTCCAGAAATCCTTTCCTCTCCAACTCTAGAAAAATGAAATAATTTATTTCAAAGCTTTTTCTTCTGTGCCCATACTGATGAGGGGGGGGGGAGATGACAACTTTCAGAATTAAGTTCTCAGTATCAGTGAAGACTTTATCTTTAACATGCTTGACAGCCTAACACCAAATATGTTCGTGACAATCTTCTTGCAGAGGATGCAGAGTTTACTTTTAAATAATAAAATAACATCAGTATATATAATAAGACAGTAATAACTACATTAATGTATGCATGCAGATTAATACACTCAGAAATAGTTAACAGTGTGGAGCTATTACAATGAAAATAAAATGTGGAAGAGCGAATCTATTTTTATGTAAATATAGAACCAGGTTTGCTTGAATCCCACCCTGAAAATCCATCCGAGGGAAGAAGAAAATAAGTAAATACAGCAATAGAAGGAGAGAGAAAGGAGAGGGAAAGAAGAAAGGGAAAAGGAGAGGAAGCAAGGGAGGGGTAGTCAGAGTAGGAGAGAGGGTAGGAAGAGGAAGAAGAGAGGAGGAGTGGGGGAGAGGGAGGGGGAGAAGAAAAGAGAAAGGAGAGGAGGAAAGAAGAAGGTAAAGAAGGGAGGTTGGGAGGAAATGAGATGGAAGAAGAAGTAGGGTTGTTGCAAGATAAGATGGATGTATGGGATGGCCGATTATATTTTTTAATTTTTAAATGAATTGTGATAAATATTAAAAGCTAACACATACATATCAATAGTACTTTTGAGAATGCATATTTGTGAATGTATATGAGAAAAAAATAAAACTTTTTTTAAAAAAAGAAATACCATATTTTTTGGAGTATAAGATTCACCTTCCCCCCTAAAAGAGCGTGGAAATGTTGGTGTGTCTTATACACCGAATGCAGCCATTTTTGGTCTCCCGAAGCCCTACCCCCACATCCCATTTTTTGAAAAATGAGCCATTTGTTTTGCAAAAATGGGATGTTTTTGCCTTCCCCCCTCAGAAGGACTCTGCAGGCTTCAGCAGGCCTGGGGGAAGGAAAAAAATGCCCCATTTTGGTGAAAAATGGGGGCATTTTTGTCTTCCCTCAGCCCTGCTGAAGCCTGCAGAGTGCTGCTGGGGGCCAGGGAGGACAAAAACTTTTTTTCTTACTTACCTCTTCGAAATCTTGGTGCGTCTTATACACCAGTGCATCTTATAGTCCAAATAATACGGTGGTTAACAGGGGAAAGTCAGACACATAAGACATCTGTATCTGAGGGATTGCCTTGCTTTGGTTACATCTACCTGTCGCATTAGGTCCTGCAGGAGAGATGTGGCTCAGATCCTTCCTGTCTATTAACAAAAGCCGAACAAGGAAAAGAGCTTTTTTTTTAAAAAAATTCTTTACTTTGTTTGTACAAACTTCACATCTTTGCAACACTTTACATTTCTTACCTATCTGTTGTGTTTGTTTTATCTATACAAATAAATCTTTTATAACTATGACTTCATATATTTCTGCATTTATATTATTTCATACATTTTTTCATTCTATATATAATATTCTATATGTTCTATATTTAGCAGTTTTTACTACATTTATGTCATTTTGTATAATATATAATATATTAAATCTTTTATAACTATGACTTTATATACTTGTGCATTTATATTATTTCATACATTTTTTCATTCTATATGTAATATTCCATATGTTCTATGTATAACAGTTTTTACTACATTTACGTCATTTTGTGTAATATTTATTTGGTATAGTCTATCTCATATTTCAATCTTTTAATCCTTTTCCAGTTTTGTAGTTGTCTATTGTTTTGTTGATCTTTCTTTCTTTCTTCCTTTCTTTTTTGCTTTCCTGCATTTCCCCTCCTTTCCTCTAGCCAATTGTGCAATGAATCCCATATGGAATAATATTCAGATTTGTCTTTCTCTTTTAGTTCTTTCGTAAGCCTATCCATCTCTGCACATTCCAATATTTTTTTAATTACATTTTCTTCTGTTGGTATATAATTATTATTCCAGTTTTGTGTGAATATAATTCTCGCTGCCGTAACAATGTATAAAATTAAGTATAGCATTTTTTTCATAATTTTCTTTTATAATCCCTAACAAAAATAATTCAGGTTTTAGTGCAATTTGATGTGTAGTAATCTCCTCTAGCCAATCTTTTATTTTTTTCCAATATTTTTTTGCAGCTGTGCATGTCCACCACATAAGTAGTATGTTCCATGTTGTTTGTTGCATTTCCAGCAGATAGGTGAACACTCCGGGAACATTTTTGCAATTCTCGCTGGTGGAAGGTGCCATCTGTAGAACATCTTGTACATGTTCTCTCTACAAGCCGTTGCCATTGTTAATTTGTAGTTTATGTCCCATTTTTTTCCCATTCCGCCAATTCTATACTATACCCAAAGTTTATCGCCCATGTTATCATTGTTTCTTTCACAGTTTCTTCTTCCATTTTAAATTTTAATAAGTAGTGATATATTTTTTAATCAATTTTTCTTCGGTTCCCTGTAAAATTTAATCCAGCTCTTGCGGCTCCTTATAAAACCCATCCCTTTCCCTGTCTTTTTTAAACCTTGCCTGTATTTGTAAATAGGGCCACCAGTCAATATCTATTCCCTCATCTTTCAGTTCTTGCCTTGTTTTTAGTCTTTCTTGGTTGTCTAATATGTCTTTATATCTTATTTTCTTGTTTATGTCCAATAGGTTCGAGTATATCAGAGCTTCCATGGTGGATAGCCAGGTTGGGATTTTATTGTAATGTTTTGTTTTGATTTTTAACCATGTTTGTAGTAGAGCTTTTCTAATTAAATGTTTTTGGAAATAGCTATGAATTTTGTCTTCCCCATCCCAGATAAAGGTGTGCCAACCCAATTCCAAATTATAACCTTCTATTATAACTTTCTAGAGAAGGTTATAGAAGGTTATAATTAGGAAAAGAGCTTTTTTTATTGTGGTACCCACCCTTTGGAACATCTTCTGGAGATGTTACAATCCCTATGACCTTTTGTAAGGCCTTAAAGACATGGCTTCATCATCACAGTTGGGAATCTGGTTGGGATGGGAAGCTTGTATGATAGTTATGTTGAGTGAGGTGGTACTCTCTGAGCTCATTTGTTTTCTTGAAGACATTTTATTACCCAAACTAGGTAATGAAACATCTGCAAGAAAACAAGCAAGCTCAGAGAGCACCAAGGACCCCTCATATCAACCCTGAGCTACAAATATTCTCATTTATTAATTATGTTTAGTGTTATTGATAGCCTTTTACACTTTGGCTGCAAAGTATGTTATATGGTGTATATGTTATATGTATCTATTTTTTGCATTGCTGTTAATTATTATAAGCTGCCGTATTTGAGATGGATGTCTGTATAAATTGAATGAATGAATGAATGAATTTTACAGTCTTTGTGAGAACCCTCTCTTTCACAATCCTTTCAGCTTCTGTCCTATGACAGATAAATTCTTTTCCAGGGCTCCAGTTCATAAACATTTTCTGAATGAAGGTGATGCTACAATACAAGCTGTTATAACTCACACTGTGCTTTTCTTTCTGGTCTGCCAAGAGTTGCTCTCTCTTGCTCTCCCTAAGCTGTCACGAATGACAGAGGAAGAGGATGAGAAATGTAATGAAAATAATGAAACAAAGAAATATGCAACCACCTAGGATCAGCAATATATGAAAAAACACAGAAGAGTTTTCAAACAGTTTTAAAATACATTTCATATCACAAAGTGACTGCAATTGGTATTCTCAGATACAGATTTGACCACGTACATGCAGGGGCACATTTCTTTAAAGTGACAAATGTGCATGACATTTCAACGAAAGTGCTGTCCCTTACATACTTGCATGCAATGTTGCAATACAACAACAAAAGAGTCCAAATTTGCATGATGGTGCCACAATGCGTGTTTCATCATTTGCCCCCTTGCAAACACCCATGGCATATGTATACTTCTTTGTTGCTTCATTTCATGAAGCAATGCAGAAAACAAAAAGGTTGGGGATTCTTACCAATGACAAATAAGAGTTGACTTTGGCCCCTAATGTTGTGATCCACTGGTGGCCTGTGGAGCTGGCAGCAGAGTTGGACAGTGAGAAGGTTGGGGAGGAACATGGTCCAGTCCTGGAGTCTGGGGAAGGCTCAGACGAGGGCTCTGCATCGGAGGCAGAGAGGGGGCCATAGTGATGTGCTGCCTCTGGAGCCTGACATCAGTGAGGCAGAAGAACAGTGTGAGCCTGTTCCCAGTGCGCACAGGCACAGAGCTGCCAGAAGGCAAGAACAGTTATGACAAAAGGGGTGACTCGGGAGTAAGGCTTGGAGATGATTGTACCCTCCCATAAGACATAACAGAGGAGCAAACAGACGAGAGCCTTTGCAGGAAGCAATTAGTTCATTCTGGTCAGTTCAAAGTCTGAGAAGCTCCATTTGATTCTTCACTCCTTTGGCCTTGCAAAACTAATAGGCAATTAGGTCTCTGGCAGCGTTTCAAAGGAGATAAAGGTGGGTGCTTATCAGCATTACCCTGAAAGACTGTGGCAGACATCTGTCAGACTCTTCACAGACTCTTTGTGAATCATTATGGGCTGTGAATGACCATAATTCACAGCCGTATCAATAAAAGAGGGTTTTGGGGACTAAGTGTGTGATTTATGTTTTATCAGGAAGTCTAGGTCAGAACTCCTAATTCAAATGTGACCTTTTCCCATTTCATTCTGTGCCAAATTAAGAAGCTTCTATAAGGTTTGCAACATATTTTATGTTTCAAAGCAATATCATGCCTTTTATATAACCAATATAAGCCTTTTCTTTCTCTCTTTTTACTGGAGGCTTGTTGGAAAAAGATGCTGGGGTGACAGAAACCATACACAGACCTTTGCAAGGCAGAGTCCTTTCTCAAAATAAATACCATTTTACAGGTTGGGTTGTTTCCTCCTCCATAAAGTATAAGTTCCTCTCATGGATTGCATTGAATCCATTATTCTCCTTGTGTGCCTGCTAATGTCGTTGACCTGGCTTTACTGTACCTGTCTTTTCTGTTAAAGAATTGTTCCTTGCTCTAAGGAACAAATGATGAGCTTACTTCAGAGTTAGAACACTTCCCATCATTGGATGCTCTTAAAATCTATCCATGTTTCCTAGCTATCCCATCTCCAAAACAGGTAACTATTTCTGGAGGACTGAAATGGACAATGCCATGCTCTGTTAATCCCCTATCTTTTGTCAAAGTGACTTCAGGGCATGTTTTCTGCTTCAATTTCAGAATACAGTTTTCCATGATGTGCCATTATAATCCTCCTGTCCATGTGAGGTTGTGTACTACACACCATTGAGGGCTACACTCAACAGTTCACTGGCTACTTTGTCAAATGCAAGAATACCCTGAATAAATGTTCATCATAGTCTCTAATACTTTTTAGAGCTACCCTTGCCATGGTTACTGAACCAGTACAAGTTAGAAATCCTGCCTTGTAAAGAGCAAGTACTATCAGCAACTTAAAAATCACTCCCCTTTCTTTCCCCGTGCTTCTTCTTCTTTGACGAATTGCATTTGGTAAGCATTGCACTTACCATTTTTCCAGCCATCTGAATCTAAGGATTTTACTACCTGCTCCCAAACATATAAAAATGCTACAGTATTCATGGTAAAAATAACTCCAAAGGACATTTAAAAATAGAATATTTTTAAAGCTGCTCATTTTGTGTGTGTATGTACACTTTAACTGGGCACATATAATTTGAACTGTGTAAGTGTTGAGGAATATCTTTTTGTGTATATCTATGTATGTCTATGTATGTTGTGTGTGTGTGTGTGTGTGTGTGTAAAAAACATGTGCCTGTCTGTTAAGACCCTTCCACAGGAAAACGAAAGCTGGAAGGAGAACTGGCCAATAGGGAGCAGTGGTAGCCTGCCATCCAGATTGAATATTCTACAAAGTATTGTAAAACTATGTCAACCCAGGCAATATTTTCTTAAAATAAAGTGGGCATGAGCACTAGACGAGACAGTTTAAACAGAAAGTGCAGATTTGCTCTTAGCTCCTATAAGTATGTATATGCTGCATTTTTTTATATGTGGTAGATCAATATTTGATCATCTTACGTAACTAACATAATGACTGTAGTTTATTGACTAAACCTCATTTAGGTTATAGATTGCCTAAACTAATGCTGAACAAACCACATTATGACTTAGTGTGATGCATGAGCTCAGTTATGGAATTCTATACAGAAATAAATGGCAATTGCATTAGGCTTACGTATCAGATACTCTCCCCCTCCTCCTTTTCCCCCCTCTTACTTTTGATGTGACATTTGATGTGACTTTTGATGTGACTTTGAAAAGTAAGACAAATGACATTATCTGCTGATTGACTTGAGAGTTCTGCTTTTCCTTTTCCTACATGAAATAATATCTTTCTGTATTGATGGGGTAAGTGCGATCACTCATCAAAACTAACACTGTGTGGGTTGTACATATCAACCTATTGGGAGCTTAATAAATGGTAATTTTGTCTGAGATTCCAAGGACAGAAAGCCTTTTCCAGCAGGTGGTGGGCTGCTTCACGTTGGGAGTCAAAGTTATGTACATCTGTAATGTACCAAGCCTAGCAATTTAACCGTTCCTTCAGTTTGTTTTCTACTTTGTAGAAAGTATCTGTCAACTCTTGAAATGACTCTAACTGAAGCCATAGTTTTCTCTAGGTGGGGGGGAGGGGGACTGGTGGAATGTAGAATATTTTCTTACACACTGCCAGATACAATAACAATAAGACTCCTGTGAACCCAGGCTAACCCAACGTGCCATAGCAATGGCAGAAGGGAGTGCTAAGAAGCTCATCGCCTGCTTGGTTGGCGAATGTGTCCTGTGACACAAGGGGGGTGGCCAGTATCTATCAATTGATTATGACAAAGCGCAGGAAATATTCAGAGTTGGCTTTAGTATTTTTTTTTTTTAGTATTTTATTAGGATTTATAGGCCGCCCTTTTCCCTGAGGGGACTCAGGGCGGCTTACAATCATTAGGGAGGGGGTGCAATTCAAAATAAACAATATGTGAACAAAATAAAGTAATAAAAACACAACTTGCATTCAACATTCAACACTCGGGTGGGGCAAATTAGAGACTTATCCCCAGGCCTGTTGGGAGAGCCAGGTCTTGAGGGCTGCGCGGAAGGCCTGGACGGTGGTGAGGGTGCGTATCTCGACGGGGAGATCGTTCCACAGGGTCGGAGCTGCAACAGAAAAGGCTCTCCTCCGTGTAGTCGCCAGTCGACATTGACTGGGGGATGGGATTCGGAGGAGGCCCAGTCTGTGCGATCTTATCGGTCGGAGGGTGCCGATATGATGTACCCAATAAACAGGATCTTTGAGAAAGTTTATCAATCAAAAAGGTCAGCAATTCGGCAGTTCGAATCCCTAGCAGCGCGTAACAGAGTGAGCTCCCATTAGTTGTCCCAGCTTCTGCCAACCTAGCAGTTTGAAAGCATGTAAAAAAATGCAAGTAGAAAAATAGGGACCACCTTGGTGGGAAAATAACAGCGTTCCATGCGCTTTCGGCATTTAGTCATGCCGGCCACATGACCATGGAGATGTCTTCGGACAGCACTGGCTTTTTGGCTTTGAAAAGGAGATGAACATCGCCCCCAAGAGTCAGGAACGACTAGCAGATACGTGCGAGGGGAACCTTTACTTTTGAGAAAGCAACCGTCTCAGAGTCTTGAACTAGTTTGGGAGCATTACTGGGAACCATGGCAGTATCCTTTCCACACTTTGTAGAAGGTATTTTCTACTTTGTTCACAAGTATCCATCATATGCAGAGGATTTCATATGTAAAATTGAGTTGGAAATGCTGTTCAGATGGTCAAGTACAAATGCCCCCCAAATTGTTTAAAACAAACAGGCTTGTCCGTTTTGTTAACTAATTCATAATAGAGAACTAGAATTAGGGCTGGCCATCATTTTAGTTGTGTGTTGTAATGAATCAACTGCAGCAAATCGAAGCCTTTACGTTGCTCAGAAGCAGCCACGGAGCTGCTCTCTTCTGTTTACAAAAGCCGAGTTGCCAAAAGCGAACTGTTCCTAAAGCTTTCCAGTTAATTCTACATTTCACATCGTAGCAGATATATTCCTTCTGGTCTTGGCAAACACTGCTGCCAAATCCAATTGATTCATCTCTGTCTTGCTTTTTTCAACAGATGCCAGATTGTTGTCCTTTTTTTTTTTTTTTTTTTGCAATTCTTTATTTCCATTTTAAATGAGAGCTGGGATTGTGCTAAGAGCCCATCATTTTATTCACCAGCAAAATGAAACTGACAAACTAAGAGGTAAATTGCTGATCAGGGAAGAATTAAAAATGGGCCTTCCTACATTACTTTCTTTCTCTTTTAGAGGGTGTCATTTAGCACCTGCAAATAACTGATCAATACACAGTATACATTATTGAGATAAATAGTTAGATAGATAGATAGATAGATAGATAGATAGATAGACAGACAGACAGACAGACAGACAGACATGATATGATAGGTGATAGGTGATAGATGGTTGATGATGATGATGAATAGATTCAAATAGAGATAGATGATAGATAGATAGATAGATAAACAGACAGACAGACAGACAGACAGACATGATATGATAGGTGATAGGTGATAGGTGATAGGTGATAGGTGATAGGTGATAGATGAATGATGATGATGATGATGATGAATAGATTCAAATAGAGATAGATAGATAGATAGATAGATAGATAGATAGATAGATAGATAGATAGATAGATAGATAGATGATAGATAGACAGACAGACAGACATGATATGATAGGTGATAGGTGATAGATGGATGATGATGATGAATAGATTCAAATAGAGATAGATAGATAGATAGATAGATAGATAGATAGATAGATAGATAGATAGATAGACAGACAGACAGACAGACAGACAGACAGACAGACAGACAGACATGATATGATAGGTGATAGGTGATATGTGATAGGTGATAAATGGATGATGATGATGATGAATAGATTCAAATAGAGATAGATAGATGATAGATAGATAGATAGATAGATAGATAGATAGATAGATAGATAGATAGATAATTTACTCCCATATAATCCATCCTTTCCTGTGAGTCACCATTTTCAATAGAATTGGTAGGCAGCAATTTTCTAGATGGTGAAATAGATAAGAAATCTGCATCTGGATATAGGAAAGACAATCCTCCCCAATCCTCTGCTTTAGAGAAAATAGCATAGATCCCATCCCTGAGCAACCCTGGTGATTTACTCTCTTTTCACTGAGTAGAGATGGCAGTTCTGACAGGGTGACAAGTTCTCCCCAGGACTTGTCATCTTTCAAGATGCTCAAGGTTCACGTAGGTCACTATTTTATGGATATACCAATATTCCACCACGCAGTGGCAGAATCTATTGCAAGGGAGAATGGAAGAAAAAGAAGTGCTTTGAGGACTTAGCCTAGAGAGTTTTGCAGTTCAGTCTCGGGCGTTGCTTCTGTAATAACTGGGAAGCAACAAGGACTTCTGGAGCTTCTACAGAACAGTGGAGAAGTGAGAGAGAAAAAGTATGGTGTTGGTTACCCTTGCCATTTAATACATCAAGCAGTAATTAAGGGGCAGAAACTCTTTTCTTTGATCCACATGATTATCTAATGGCTCTTGTATCTTTCCAGAGACAGTACCAAATGAGCACACTGCAAGTGAGTGGCTAAATGTGTCTTGCTTGCTTGAAAGACTCCTAAACATTACAGATGTTCTTCAATGCTATTTCCAGTTGCAATACAGTGCTGATAATGAGCCCCTTCCACCCAAGTGCCTCAGACAGGAGGACCCAATCATGTCATTTGGAACTCCCAAGAGCAAATATATGTATGCAAGGGATCAGTGTATAAAGTGCATATTTGGTATCCACGTGTAGCAAGGACGAAGCTAACATTGCACTGATTTGTTTTGATGGCTTTGTGCTTTATATATTTATTTATAGATTTACTGTGGATATTTTAATTTATATTGATCTTGAGGTTGTTGTTGCTGTTCTCAGTAAAACACAAAGAACTGGGTAACTTTAATGGGTATGAATGTAATAAATAAATAGATATCCCCCAATCTGAAAAGGATGTGGTGGCTCAGTGGCTAAGACGCTGAGCTTGTCAATCAGAAAGGTTGACAATTTGGCGGTTCGAATCCCTAGCGCCACTTAACGGAGTGAGCTCCCGTTACTTGTCCCAGCTTCTGCCAACCTAGCAGTTCGTAAGCATGTAAAAAATGCAAGTAGAAAAAATAGGAGCCACCTTTGATGGGAAGGTAATAGCATTTAGTGTGCCTTCAGCATTTAGTCATGCCAGCACATGACCACAGAGAAGTCTTCGGACAGCGCTGGCTCTTCGGCTTTGAAACAGAGATGAGAACTGCCCCCTAGAGTCGGGAACGACTAGCACATATGTACAAGGGGAACCTTTACCTTTAATCTGAGAATGCTAATAAATAGAGAAATCTTTGATCCACTGACTAATTTCAGCCATGATGAAGTTACATATAACTCTGAATTAGGATGTTTTATAGATCACCTGTCATATTATTTGTTGTCAGTCAATTTGCAGGCGAGGGCAGCTGTTCCTAAGGGTATCTCCCTGTTTATAACGTTGTCTAGAGAGTGGTCAGATAAGAGACAGAATAGTCTGCAGCTGGTCAACAGGCAAGGCAAGAGATCAGAAGAGACCGTCTATAATTTCTCAGGGTGTAAATGACAGGGGGTCAGGGAGAGAATTGTACTTTCAGATTTGCAAGATTATGTTTACGTAGCTTTAAAATGAATAGCATTAGCTCAACTGGTAATTTTTACTTTCTAGACCACCTTGTAAAGCTGACATCGTCCTACCAGATCAGATAGGATAGGCACATTCTAGATCAGTGGTCACCAACTGGTGGTCCATGAGAAAATTGTGGTGGTCTGCAGAAAAATTATTTGCATTTTTTTGTATTGCACTAAATAGTATTTATCTTTTTTTAAAATCATATTGGCAGTCCACAGGATTTAAAATTATGAATTTAGTGGTCCCTGAGGTACGAAAGGTTGGTGGCCCCTGTTCTAGATCCCTTCCTGAAATCTTGCCATGTAGGGGCCTTGACTCTGCCTTTTCTGTGGCCTTCTCATATGAATTTTCCCTTCCCAGTGATTTAGCATCCTCCACAATTTTGTCTTTCAGAAAACCATTGAGACATGACTTTTTGTCTACACACTGGGACAGAATGGGGATATCTGAAGCCAGTTATGGGGCATTCCAAGAGACACTTGAGAGATCAGGTGTTCATTTTCATGGTTACTGGGTTTTATTGTTATTCGGAGTAGCCAAGAGTTGTGTTTAAGATGGATGGCAATACAAAAATTTTAAATAAATATAAAAAGATACATACCTATTAGAGAATAGAGCTGCATAATCATTCAGTTCAAAGATCCGATTCAAAGGTAATTCAATCAAATCTCCAATTTTAACTGACGTTCCAAATTAAGTCAGAAATAAAATCAAATGATTAAACCAATTTGAATGGAAGGCCATCAAATAGATTTTGATGTGCCACATGTACAAAAAAGAGTTTTTCTAAATTAATTCAGACATCCATGTTGAACTGATTGTTTAATGGATTTCCTAATTAAATTGCAGAATCAGAACTTTTTGCATCCCTACTGGATGTGAACAAAAATGCTAGATGGTATGTTGACATCACCAAAGAAGATATTCAGAAGTCAGACTTGTTTATTCCTTTTATTAAAGGCAGAGTTTGTGCTTGATTCTGTAAAGGAGGGGTGAAATCCAGCAGGTTCTGACAGGTTCTGGAGAACTGGTAGCGGAATTTTTTGAGTAGTTCAGAGAAGTGGCAAATGCCACCTCTGGCTGGCCCCGGAGTGGGGTGGAAATGGAGATTTGCCATGCCCACCAAGCCACGCCCACAGAATCGGTAGTAAAAAAAATGAATTTCACCACTGTTGTAAAGAGAGAAAATCTGAAGTACTCCCAGAACAGATGCAAGGTAATGTGTTTGTATGAGCTCAAAGTGCCATGGGTCTTAAAGAGCCATCCAAATCTGAGCAACATCCAACTACTAGATAAAAATAATTTTAGCACTTTCACACTTGGGGAAATGTCTGTTACTTCTCCCATGCAATAAAGCTTTGTGTGAAAGTATTTTCCAAGTGGTTAGAAGATATATAACCATTTGGTGACCTACATGGTCAGAATACTTCCAAGAGCCTTCTATGCTTGCATATTTTTTTTTGAGTCCTGTCCTTGACTTGCCCTTCCACAATCTCTCAGACCAATCCTTATGGCCTAATCAATATCCAAGGAGCCTTGGATCTCAACTCATCTGAGATACTGCAGTTGGGACGACTGACCTGTCATTTACTAATTCTCTTAACTCCTTCCATTTCCCCTACTTTTCCTCCCTGTGCTGCTTTTTGAAGTACAAATCTGGAGCTAAAATTAGAGCTGAAGCCTCGTGGAGGGTTTCTAATCAAAACAAGGTAATTTAGTGCCATCCATTTTACTTTGCGTTCCTAAGAACCCATCCCAAATTACTCCAATCTGCTTTAGGATTCAGAGTATTCTGTCAAGCTGTTATATTAGTTTGTTTTTTATAACCCTAACATACACTTATCCTTTTTCCATTGTTTTCCTCTCCTCTCTTATGTCTAGGGTTGGGATTCAGTCAGTTTGGACCAGTTTGGACGAGCCAGTAGCTCCAATGATCAACTGGGGAGCAAACTGGTTCACTCCAATGATCAGGTGGGCCGGCCCACCTGCCCCTGCACTTTACTTACCTATATCCTCTTAGCTGATTCACACAGCAGAGTGGATTGTCACACCTCAACTGTGTTACTCCCCAGAAGTAACAGGGAAAGTAAGTTTTGTTAAAACTGCACACACGTGGAGTGCATGCATGCACTTGAAGCACACAATCACCAAACCGGTTGTTAAACTGGCAGGATCCCACCACTGCCTTTGTAAAGAGTCACGTGCCATTCTGTATCTCTGTGCCTTTCTTTCTAACACCATTGCATCAACACAGGCATGAAAGTAGCTTTTCCAGATCATGCCTCTTAGGGGTAAAAGCACCGTATTCTTGATCTGATTGAATCACAGCATGCCACAAGTCTCTGTATACAAGGAGATAAAAACCCATTCTCTCTCTCTCACCCTGAAGCATGGCAGTACAATTTAGAGCTACTCCATTTATGAATCAATGATGCCTACATATCTTCCTTTGTGCAGTGGGACTTTTGTGATATTACCTTGGAGACTAATTAAGCTGAATGTGAGTGCCAGAACACCTTGACACCAAGAAGGTTAATGGTCCAAGCCGGTCTGCCTCCCAGAGATGAGATGCCCACATGGAAGTCAACTTGGCAACATTAATTGTTGCATTGAACGGAGCAGAGCAAATGCTTCTGAAGTCGTTCTTTGCCATTAAATTAATGGCACTGCTGTGCGTATGTTCTTTAAGTAATTGGCAGTCTTTTTCATACAGGCCCTGTCCTCCATTTGCTTTCACAGAAGATTAGACACTATTGTATACACTATCTTCTCAGTGCATAAGAATCGTATATAGAAATGAGAATAGAGTATGTTGACAGGGGGAAAAATAGAAAGTCAGGAACAGAAGGAAGAATTGTAGGGAACTGGGAAGGTTAGTGAAAATATGTCAGGTTTGTATCATCGACCATTATGCATAGCATTTCTATTGCAAAACAGAGCTTTAAGCATGACAATTTCCATTATCTCATATTTACAAAGGTATTTGATATTTACAAAGAAAAAGGAATTGAAGGTGCTTGAATTAACAGACGCTTTTCTTTGTAAAATGCAAGATTTACCGCAAATATTGTATGATATTCAAGATCATTCAAGGTCTGAACTACATTTTAGACTTGGGAGCTTTGTATGTCGTTTCATTCAAAAATTCCTTGGCAATGATGCTTTGATGTTATGATTCATCACACAAAAGCTTATGTTTCTGAGTGGCAGCACATGGAAACATGTTATTCAAAATATTGAGTTGCCCCAATTTTCTCTGCTTCTCCTATAGACTATGTGAAGTTTGTACTGGCAGCGTTACGGGCTATGTTTTTTCTGGATGCAAGACTGAAAATACATTAAGGTGCACCGTGACCAGGACAGATTGGAGAAATCATTCCAATTCCCTCGCAAGTCTTCTCCTGTTATGATATAATTGCTTCATCCAACATTGCTTGATTAGACTTAACCATCATTATTTCAATTTTCTCCAGCAAAGTTCGCATCGGTTATAGAAATGCTTAGCCATCAAAGTGGCTGAAAGTGGACAGTTTTTACTTTAGTTTTAAGGGACTTAAGGACCATACAGGGAGTCCTCGACTTACAACCATAATTGAACCCAAAATTTATATTCCTAAGCAAGGCATTTGTTGAGTTTTGTCCCATTTTATGACTTTTCTTGCTGTGTTGTTAAGAGAATCACTGCAGTTTTTAAGTTAGTAATATGGTTGTTAAGTAAATCTGGTTTCTGCACTGACTTTGCTTATCAGAAGGTTGCCAAAGGGAATCACATGACCCCAGGACATTACAACTGTTATAAATATGAGACAATTGCTAAGCATCTATTGCAAGAATTTCCAAGTTTAGCTGTCCAGGATAAAGCCATGGGTTATTAGACCCAAAGAAGCTTCTGGAAAGCAATATTCAAAGCCATTCAAAATTGCAAAAGAACCTGAGACCAATGGGAAGAAAAGGCGCTTCTAAGAAGAGAGTAACCAGATGAGGGACTTAATTTATACCCACAACTGTAGGGAATGACAGGAGACATGTAAATGGGAGCTGGAGTGAGGACAGGAGTAGGATAGGTAAAGGTAAAGGTTCCCCCGCACATGTGTGCTAGTCGTTTCCAGCTCTAGGGGCGGTGCTCATCTTCCTTTCTACGCCGAAGAGCTAGAGCTGTCCGAAGATGTCTCCATGGTCATATGGCCGGGATGACTCAAAACCAGAGGCTCACGGAGTGCTGTTACCTTCCCAACAAAGTGGTCTATTTCTGCATTTTTATATGCTTTTGAACTGCTAGGATGGCAGAAACTGGGCCAAGTAACAGGAGCTCACCCAATTTTGCGGTGCTAGGGATTCGAACCGCTGAACTGCTGACCTTCTGATCAATAAGCTCAGCATCCCTTTTAGAAATAGGATAGGATAACAGTAAACCGACAGCTCTTTTTGAAGGTTTAATAAACATCTGGAGACAATTCAGATGCCTAGTCACATCCATGTTGTATTACTTATCATGCACCATTATTTTACTGGCATTTCCCGAGAAAAATTATACATCATCATCCATGAATGTTGAATGTTGAATGTTTATTTCATTTATATGCCGCACTTTTCCCCCAAAGGGGGACTCAGGGCGGCTTACAACTCAAACCAGGGAAGGGGGGATACAGACAAATTAAGAACAACACAAAAACAATACATGATTTAAAAACACACAACAATCATACCATTCGAAACGGGGGCAACGGTTCTTTAGCCCCAGGCCTGTCGGAACAGCCAGGTTTTAAGGGCTTTGCGGAAGGCCTGGAGGGTGGTGAGGGTGCGAATCTCCACAGGGAGTTCGTTCTAGAGGGTCGGAGCAGCCACAGAGAAGGCTCTCCTCCGTGTAGTCACCAGTCGACACTGGCCGGCAGATGGAATTCGGAGGAGGCCTAGTCTGTGGGATCTAATCGGTCTGGTGGAGGTAATTGGCAGCAGGCGGTCTCTCAAGTACCCAGGTCCAATACCATGAAGGGCTTTATAAGTGACGACTAGCTCCTTGAAGCGTATCCGGAGACCAATAGGCAGCCAGTGCAGCTCGCGGAGGATAGGTGTTACGTGGGTGAACCGAGGTGCACCCACAATCGCTCACGCGGCTGCATTCTGGACTAGCTGGAGTCGCCGAATGCTCTTCAAGGCTGCCCCATGTAGAGCACGTTGCAGTAGCCCAGTCTAGAGGTCACAAGGGCGCGAGTGACTGTAGTGAGGGCCTCCCGGTTCAGGTAGGGACGCAACTGGTGCACCAGGCGAACCTGGGCAAATGCCCCCCTGGTCACAGCTGACAAGTGGTGTTCCACAGTCAGTTGTGGGTCCAGGAGGACTCCCAAATTGCGGACCCTGTCTGAGGGGCGTACTGTTTGACCCCCCAGCCTGAGAGATGGAACACTTGGCCAATTAGTAGGAGGGAAACACACCAGCCACTCAGTCTTATCTGGATTGAGTACAAGCTTGTTAACCCCCATCCAGTCCCTAACAGCCTCGAGGCCCTGGCACATCACGTCAACCGCTTCATTGAGTTGGCACGGGGCGGACAGATACAGCTGCGTATCGTCCGCATACTGATGGTATTTTATCCCGTGCCATCGAATGATCTCACCCAGCGGTTTCATGTAGATATTAAACAGGAGGGGGGACAGGACTGAACCTTGTGGTACCCCATAAGTCAGGGGCCTAGGGGTCGATCTCTGCCCTCCGACCAACACCGACTGCGACCTGTCTGAGAGGTAAGAGAAGAACCACCGTAGAACATTGCCTCCCACCCCCACCTCCCGCAGTCGTCGCAGAAGGATACCATGGTCGATGGTATCGAAAGCCACTGAGAGGTCAAGGAGCACTAGGACGGAGGCATAAACTCCATCCCTGGCTCTCCAGAGATCATCGATCAATGCGACCAAAGCGGTTTCCGTGCTGTAGCCAGGCCTGAAGCCGGACTGGAAGGGATCTAGATAATCGGTTTCCTCCAAGGACCGCCGGAGCTGAAAGGCTACCACCTTCTCAACAACCTTCCCCACGAAGGGGAGGTTGGAGACTGGACGATAGTTGTTTAAGACGGCTGGATCCAAAGATGGCTTCTTCAGAAGGGGTCTCACCACCGCTGCCTTTAGAGCGGGGGGAAAGAACCCCTCCCGAAGGGAGGCGGTAACAACCGCCTGGATCCAGCCCCGTGTCACCTCCCTGCTGTTAGCGACCAGCCAGGAGGGGCACGGGTCCAGTACACATGTGGAGGTACTTACAGCTCCCATGGCCTTGTCCACATCCTCAGGGGTAACAGCTTGAAAATCAATTCAGTGATGTCCTGCCAGATTCTCCCCTGGTGCCTCAGCTGGCTCTGCGCAATTGGAGTCCAGGTCCGCCCGAAGCCGAGCAACTTTATCCGCGAGGAATTGGACATAATCCTCAGATCTGCCTTGCAAAGGATCGCTCGTATCCCTCCTATTTAGGAGGGAACGGGTTATCCTGAACAAGGCAGCTGGGCGCGACTCAGCGGAAGCAATCAGAGAGGCAATGTGTGTTCTTTTAGTTGTCCTAATTGCCCGGAGGTAAGCTCTGATGCTGGATGTTAAAAGTGCTCGGTCTGACTCAGACTTACTGGATCTCCATCGTTGCTCTAGGCGTCTCTTTCGGCGCTTCATCTCCCGGAGTTCCTCAGTAAACCAAGGGGCCCTCCTGGATCCACTGCCTCAGATCGGCCGTAAAGGCGCAATCCGGTTAAGAGCCCCTGCCGCTGCTGAGCTCCAAGCAGCAACCAGAGTCTCCGCCGGACTGCGGGCGAGGGTATCAGGAACAACGCCAAGCTCCGTCTGAAAGCCCAAAGGGTCCATAAGTCGCCTGGGGTGGAACCACCTAATCAGTTCCTCCTCCCTACAGTGGGGGTTTGGTCTCCGAAAGTCAAGCCTCAGTAGGTAGTGGTCCGACCATGACAGGGGTAAGATCTCAAACCAAGATCACAACTCCACTGCTCCGAGAGAAATACGAGGTCGAGCATGTGACCCGCCGAGTGAGTCGGGCCCCGAATTACTTGGGTCAAGCCCATGGCTGTCATGGAAGCCATGAACTCCTGCGCTCCATGAGAGTGTTCACCGAGCGAAGGCAAATTGAAATCCCCCAGAACCATAAGCCTGGGAAACTCAATTGCCAGCTCGGCTACTGACTCGAGGAGTGAGGGGAGGGCTGCCGCAACGCTGTTGGGAGGCAGGTACGTTAACAGCAAGCCCACTTGACCCTTGAGGTCCAACTTCACCAGCAGGGACTCACACCTGACAAGCTCCGGAGCAGGGATCCTACGAGGTACTAGAGACTCTCGGATAACAATAGCCACACCCCCACCCCTTCTTTGAGATCGCGGCTGATGAAGCACCTGAAAACCCTCTGGGCACATCTCTACGAGGGGGACTCCTCCCTCCGGGCCCAGCCAGGTTTCAGTAATACATGCCAGGTCTGCCCTCTCGTCTAAAATTAGGTCCCGGACGAGGGGAGCCTTATGAACTACAGACCTGGCATTTAGCGACAGCAGCCTGAGACCAGGGTCCTGATTACTCGCGCCATCTGGCCTTGGAGTGGGACTCATAGGGCCGGAAGGAGGGATCTCTGTAACGTAGCGAGCCCTCCTTCCCCGGTAATGGCCAGCCCTAAAGTCCCCGCCATATCTGCCCCTCCCTGTTAAGACCGTAATGCTCCGGTCCACTCCCGTGTCCGTAGTCCCTCCACCCACCCCTATAGCCCCCGCGTTTCCCGACAGGTCCTTTGAATAAATCATCCTCTCACACAAGCATAGCCACTCATCCATGCATTCCCCAAATAGGTCAATTAAAACACACAAAAAAAATACAACAGTGATGAAGTTAAAAAGTGGGTACAGTCATCAATCAGACATACCATTCACACCGCATTCCTAAATGCGCATTCCTCTGCTAAGGCTGAAAAGGTCCCAAGAGTCTAAGGTGGTTGAGGGGAGCAGAAAAGTCTTCCTATGCGCAGTGGGCATCCCCGTTTGTCCAAAAACCAAAGGCACTATGATAGATGAAATTAAATAAGTGCTGTTCAAGATGGTATTGGTATTCCTAGGGCGGTTGCAGCTAGTAATAGTCAAAGCAGCTGGGGCTGAGATAGCATGTCCAGAGGCCCTGGGACTATGGTTAGGCAAAACTTGATGTTTAAAAACACAGCTGGAGAATGACCAGATGACCAGCAAGGGAAGTTGACAAGAGCTCCACAATATTGATGACAGGCTGTAGGAGAAACTCTCCCAGTCCACCAGGGGAAGAAGTCCAAACAAACAGAGGTCAGGAGAGAACGAGGGCAGTAATAATACAAAGGTTGAGCCACAGGGGGAGGGGAGGGGGAGGCGTCCGGAAGGGCTATGGCGGTGGCAATTGTAGTCAGCCGCCCAGTTCGTCCAGTCTCTACGGGCGCCCAGATTGTTTTCTCCCCCTCTGGAGCAGAGGCAGTCCAGGAAAGTCCCCAGAGGTTCAGCAAACCGGGCAGGTACCGTCGGAAGATGTTGCAGGCACCCAAGAATGGAAAGGAACGCCGCCATCATCTGCCCGCCGCCTGCAGCGGCAACAGCGAGCAGCGAAGGAACCGCACCAGAGGAACAAGGGGGGTGGGGGGAGGCGGCCTGGGGAAACTGTAGCGGCGGCGGCAAAACCAGCCGCCCAGTCCCGACCACTCTGCCGTTGAAATACAGCCGCCCCTTCCTCCGGGCGAGGCGCAAGCTGCCTCATGTAGCACACCGCCCAGCGCAGTCCAAATACAAGCCCCGAAACCAGGGTCTCACCTATCACCTATCACCTATCACCTATCACCTATCACCTATCACCTATCACCTATCACCTATCACCTATCACCTATCATATCTGTCTGTCTGTCTGTCTGTCTGTCTGTCTGTCTGTCTATCTATCTATCTATCTATCTATCTATCTATCTATCTATCTATCATCTATCTCTATTTGAATCTATTCATTATCATCATCATCATCATCCATCTATCACCTGTCACCTGTCACCTGTCACCTATCACCTATCACCTATCACCTATCACCTATCACCTATCATGTCTGTCTGTCTGTCTGTCTGTCTGGTCTGTCTGTCCGTCTGTCTATCTATTTATCTTTATCTATATCTATATCTATATCTATATCTATATCTATATCTATATCTATATCTATATCTATATCTATATCTATATCTATATCTATATCTATATCTATATCTATATCTATATCTATATCTATATCTATATCTATATCTATATCTATATCTATATCTATATCTATATCTATATCTATATCATCTATATCTACCTATCTACCTATCTACCTATCTACCTATCTACCTATCTACCTATCTACCTATCTACCTATCTACCTATCTACCTATCTACCTATCTACCTATCTACCTATCTACCTATCTACCTATCTATCTACCTACCTACCTACCTACCTACCTACCTACCTACCTACCTACCTACCTACCTACCTACCTACCTACCTACCTATCTATCTATCTATCTATCTATCTATCTATCTATCTATCTATTTTTTTTCTCTCTCTCCGTCTCCTCCTCCTCCCTCTTTCTTCTGGATTGGACCTGCAATTTTTTAGCACTCCGGAGGTTTTGAAGTTTCTTTGAAGTTGTGTGGTGGTCTTATGTTTTGACAGCACTTTCATAAATGCTGACAGGCGTATGCTTCACAAAAGTGCCCTTTCTTTTTCTTACTGGCTTTATAAATCCTTTGCCTTGTACAGAATGTGTGGAACTGAATGAAGTTGTTTTTTTTGCTTGGATTTCTTTGGGACATGATGAAATAATCTGATTTTGGAATTCTTGTATGCTCCCTGAATGAGTTGAATCATGTGTGCCAAGCCCATGAAACTGCCTGCTTCTGTTACAGTATTTATTTATTTATTTTATTTATTTAGTTTTTCACTCATGTACAAGATAACAGGAATAAGAATAAACATGAATAAGAACACAGGAAGTGGGTACAAATAAATGAAGACAGTAGGACAGGGACGTTAGGCACGCTGGTGCATTTATGCACACTTATTTCTGCTCTATTTGCCTTGGTTCTTCTACAAAGATCTTTCAGGGGCCTATAAACTAGATCAGGGGTAGTCAACCTTTTTATACCTACCGCCCACTTTTGTATCTCTGTTAGTAGTAAAATTTTCTAACTGCCCACTGGTTCCACAGTAATGGTGATTTATACAGTAGGGAAGTATCTTTACTTTATAAAATTTATAAAGCAGAGTTACAGCAAACCCCTACTGCCCACCATGAAATCTGGAACACCCACTAGTGGGCGGTAGGAACCAGGTTGACTACCACTGAACTAGATAGTAGTCCCTCTACATTAAAAGGGGATTTCCCAGTATTCTTTTTCAGGTGTGGTGATCCTACCCAAATTCCTCTCCCTCTCTCTCCCTCCCTCTCCCTCCCTCCCTCCCTCTGCATGTGTCAGTCAGAAAAAAAGCAAGATGGCACTTGCAGTGTTATAATACAAATCCAGCCCCACTTCTTTATTCATCATTCAATTTTCATCCTGCAGCACTCCAGTGACTTTTAACATTGATGCATATATAGATAATCCTCAATTTATGACCAAAAGTAAGCCCAGAATAATGGTCAAAAGTCACAGAAATCATTAAGCAGGTCACCACATGACCACAACCATTTTTTAAAAAATTGGTGTGTGTGTGTGTGATTGTTAAGTGTAAGGTCATTAAGTGAATGCATTCTTCCTAATGGGCGGCTTTTGCTGGAAACCTGAAGTAAACAACCAAATGGGATCACGTAAGTAAAGGGCTGTTGGAACTTTGAAACTGGGTCGTAAGTAGCTGTGGGGAGCTCTGGCATAACTTTGGTGGCTAAGCAGCTGGTCATAATTCAAAGACTACCTATACAAAAGAGGAGAGCTTGCATTGCAAGATCACTTTTGTCAGCTTGCCTTTTTTTTACCCCCTTCCCACAATTAGATGTTTCCCAGCTCTACAGTTAACAAGGAAGAAACTATGTCCTGCAGGATACAATGTTCAGATTCACCAAAAACAAAACAAAAAAAATCCATATTATCACTTAATGTGATAGATGGGGTTGAATGGATAATAGATAGATAGATAGATAGATAGATAGATAGATAGATAGATAGATAGATAGATAGATAGATAGATAGATAGATAGAGACAGATAAATAGATGATAGATAGATGAAAGATACCCTGTTTCCCTGAAAATAAGACCTCCCCAGATAATAAGACCAATCGGGCTTTTGAGCGCATGCGCTTAAATAAGCCTTCCCCCCAAAATAAGCTCTCCCAGAAAATATTGCAACACAGCAGCAGCCATGAGGTGACCCTGCTCGCCACCTCCTGCACCTCAAAAAATAATAATAAGGCCAAGAGCTTATTTTGGGAGTCAAAAGAAAATAAGACAGGGTCAAGGAAAAATAGTAGATGATAGTGATAGACAGGCAGGCAGGCAGGCAGGCAGGCAGGCAGGCAGGCAAACTACTGTAAGGGAAAGACAGATATCATATTTCCCAAGAATTATCAAAATCTATTATTGGAAAATAGAGGATGCTAAATTGAATACTTTATCAGTGCCTTATCTAACTCCTATGAGCTACTACTTATGGTATTTCTGTTACAAAGAGCATAATAAATTCCACTGCTTCCCAAATATTTCTTTTTTTTAAAAAAAGTGTTGTTTTTTAGGCCTTGAGCATCCCAGGTTCAATATTGTTGAATATTCAATATTGCAATTATATTGTTCTCCAGATGTGTTGGGATTATGATTCCCAGAATTCTTGGGAAAATACCAGGCAGGGTGAAATGGCGAATTGCTTGCTTGATTCTCAGCTCAAAATTTGAGCTCAGCTCTTTCTCCCACTCTACTACAAAAACATCAATTTGTTGAAATATAGCCTTTTAATGTGTTGTAGAAAAACCATCAAAAGACTGTAATAGGGGAATTCGCTTCCTCTATATCTCCAGGAAAAGAAAATCTTTACAAAAATGATATCCCCACACAGTTGATTCTCCCTTAAGTAGCCATATATTTCACTGGGTGTTCCCTGACAAATCTGTTTTAATATAGTACAAACCAATAACATAGGATTTGGACAAGTTGTCAGTTGTTGTCATCATTCCCCGTTAGTTACTCATCGCTTCTATTTCCATTGTTTATAGCTCTCTATTTTTGTCCATGCAAATATGTTTAAACACCTAGGATCACAGTCCCCCTTGGAGAAGCACACCAAAATTAGTAGCACAGATGGTTCAAACAGCAAATTGAAAGGTTGCTGGGAGAAGGCTACAGCTGAGAATCTATGACAGAGTATTAAGTCAAACCCAAGAAAACCCCATAATGACTTTATTAGAGGCTGAATGAGCTGGACTGCCAGTTCCATTAGATGGCAACCAAGAGATCCAGAAAGTGCTAGCTGTTGTCTGCCCTCTCAGGATTATTTGGATGTTTTTGCAACTCAGATCTCATATGATCTCATAGATCTTCTAGCATACTAGATAGGTCAAATTAGCCATGGCAGTTTGTAAATCATGGCTTACTACTGTGCCACAAAACACCCAACAGGGAATGCTTTGCAGCACTACTTTGTGGGAAGTTGAAAAGATAGCAACCCAGGAATTTAGCAGTTGTTTGGTTTCTACTGAAAGTTGCATTATTCTTGGCTTCTATTGCTGAGGTCATCATTGGGGTTAATTCCAGGAGAGTAGACCAGCACTGCCATTTAAGTGTCTACAGCAGTGTTTCTCAACCTTGGTGACTTTAAGTCCTGTGGACTTCAACTCCCAGAATCCCCCAGCCGGCTGGCTGGGGGATTCTGGGAGTTGAAGTCCACAGGACTTAAAGTTGCCAAGGTTGAGAAACACTGGTCTACAGACATTCTCAGTCATCCAGGTCATGTTGTCCCAAAGGTGCTTTTTTAAAGAGGCAACTGGGCTTTCTGGTTTTTCTTTGAAGATGTTTTGCTTCTCATCCAAGAAGCTGAAGAAGTGAAATGTCTTCAAAGAAAAAACAGAAAGTCCAGTTGCCTCTTGAAAAAAAGAACCTTTGGGATTTCCATCTAAAGAGACATTGTGGATGCAGGATATGGAGCTGAGCAGTGAGTCTACTAACCCTCCTAAAGGGACTGGCACTTCCCTAGGATAAGATATTGTTGAAAAAAAGTCAAGCCACTTCTACAAATCATAGTATCTGCTTGACCTATTCCCATGATTGTAAAAATTTTGCCGGATTACCAGCCATACATTAGCCCCTCTGAGGATTGTATGCTGATAGCAGAGATTTTGAGTAGTTTGGAGAACTGGTAAATACCATCTCTGACTGGCCCCATCCCCCATCTATTCTCTACCTCCCGAGTCCCAGATGATCGGGAGGGAATGGGGATTTTACAATATCCTTCCCCTGCCATGCCCACTAAGCCACGCCCACCAAGCCACACTCACAGAATCGGTAGTAAATTTTTTTGAATCCCACCACTGATCATATGCATGGGTTTCTGAGTCCAAAATCCACCACATTGTACCACCTTTGCCTTTTCTCACCCATTCCTTTCATTTATTTCAACATGACTGGTATAAAAATAAGCCAGAAGGGATGTAGTTCCTATTGGGCATCACTCAGTCTTTGGAGGCAAAGAATAAAAGAGAAAAACCTTAAGAGAGATAAAGATCTGCTTGAAGAATGGCCCAAATTCTCCAAGCCAGTGTTATTTGTAAGTTGAAAGAGTATTATTACCTGTCAAAGAACATCAGATTGCAGTTGGAAATGGAGGATCCTTGGGGTCAGGTTTCAAAGGGATGAACATATTCCTAGGCTTTCTAAAGATAGCTAGTGAGGTTTTGAAGTGCTAGGCTGCCAGTTGTAGTTAGTTAGGAGCAATACAAAATTGTCACACAGGTCAAATTAATGGCTTGAGATACCTTCAAAAAAAGGGAGAAAATAATAAAAGACCCGACTTTGCACCCAGGAAGTATACAGTTTACTGCCCGTTTATAGAAATTGTACTATTATAGTGAAACTCACCTTTCCCATTTGTATAGTTTTACAGGTTGAAGTACATTTCCATGTATGAGTCTTAGCTTGTCTTGAAGCCTCTCTCTATTTATTCTATTTGCTACTTTTGCTACTTGCATGAATGTCTGCTTAGTGGGAATGCAGAAGAAGAAGAAGAAGAAGAAGAAGAAGAAGAAGAAGAAGAAGAAGAAGAAGAAGAAGAAGAAGAAGAAGAAGAAGAAGAAGAAGAAGAAGAAGAAGAAGAAGAAGAAGAAGAAACAGGAAGAAAGGAATTTGCAATGAAAATGATCTGTTTGGCTGATGTAGATTTTAAAATGTAGTTTATTTGAAGAGCAGATGCCCGTATGACTAGTGCCATAAATCAGTGTTTTTCAACCACTGTGCCGCGGCACACTAGTGTGCCATGACATAGTGTAAGGTGTGCCGTGGGAAAATTACTTTATATATAGTCAATATAGGCACAGAGTTAAAATTTTTTAACATTTTCTAATGGTGGTGTGCCTCGTGATTTTTTTCATGAAAAAAGTGTGCCTTTGCACAAAAAAGGTTGAAAAACACTGCCATAAATAACAGCAGCACAAACACTGATTTTGCATAGATGGCAGTCTTTTAAAAGCTTTTCCCCAAAGGATGGAATTTAATGTGTACACATAGCCCTCCTTTAGTGTCTGCATCGTACAGAGACTCTTCACAGTTATGACGGTGATGAAAAAATAATTTTGTTAAATTTATGATCTTTACAGGTCTGCAAAGCAAAGAAAGACTAAAGTCAGGCATTAAGCACAGTTGTGACTTCACTTAGTGACTGAAGTGCCAGTCTCAACTCTGGTTGCTCAAAGAGGACTACCTATACTAAAAGAATGAGAACCTGGGTATGAGAAAACCCGTAGCTAGCGGGGCCGTGGGGAGATCTGTTAGACCCCTCATCTTTCAGCTTCTTGCAGTTCAATAATACATTATAATCAAAGAAATGCAGGTTCACATTTTAATTCAAAGATTTTCCTGTAACAAGAGAATAGATGGATTTCAAACAAGTAGCTGTATTTGTGGCTATGGGTTCCTGATTTTGATTATAGTCGTCCACAGAGGGAAAAGATAAATCTAAATAAGGATGGGGCTTAACAGTCAAGTGACAGATTGCATTCCCACATCTAAGAGGGCTCAGCAAAGGGGCTTCTTGGTTCTGGCTTTTTTGTTTTTAATTTTTATGTAAATTCTATAGTTATTAAACTGTGGCACTTTCCCCTGCCCCTCCTCCCCCATTTCCATTTGGGATAAACAGATTTTTGCTTCTGTTATTTGCGGATGAATTACAAGATGCTAATCCATTAATTTATGTGGTAGGAGGACTATAAAGCTCTGTTACCCAAATCATCTAATTATCGAAGACTGTTTGCAAATTAAGGCCTGGTTCATCTACCTCCTGAGTTATGGATTCCGTGTGCTTAGTGGAAGTGCAGGGGCTCAGCCTTTCATTTTTTTTAAAATTTAGTGGCTAAGATGCTGAGTTTGTTGATCAGAAAGGTCGGCAGTTCGGCAGTTTGAATCCCTAGCGCTGTGTAACCGAGTGAGTTGCCGTTACTTGTCCCAGCTTCTGCCAACCTAGCAGTTCGAAAGCATGTAAAAATGCAAGTAGAAAAATAGGGACCACCTTTGGTGGGAAGGTAACAACATTCTGTGTGCCTATGGCATTTAGTCATGCCAGCCACATGGCCATGGAGATGTCTTCAGACAGTGTTGGCTCTTTGGCTTTGAAATGGAGATAAGCACCGCCCCCTAGAGTTGGCAATGACTAGCACATTAGTGCGCGGGGAATCTTTACCTTCATCTTACTGCTAAATAAGTAGCTTACTGAATCCTTCAAGGGTTAAAAAATACAGAAAATCTGGGGTATCGTTGTAGGCCAGATGTGTCATGCACTGGCCATCCCCACCTCCATTTTAGTGAAGGAGAAAAATGTTGTGATACATAATGTGATGAAAACGTGATGCTGCGAGTTTGATACCTCTGCAATACATGAATACTGCACCCTCCAATGAGGTAAGGTTAAGTGTCTCATTCTCAAGTGCTCTCCTAACATGTAAAAGGTGAAGTTGATAGACCATGAAGAAGCTTGCAAAAGTATGTACAATGTGTAGAATACACCCCACTTCTGAAATTGGATGGAGAAGAAGACCAGGTTTGCAGCCCTTCTTGATTTTATACATTCAACCAGATATCTGAAAATGCGCTCATTTCTAGAGCAACTTAGTGAAGTTAAGGACTGCACTAAATTCTACACTTGTATATTCCTGGATCCCTTGGATGACTGGACTATTGGTTGGATGCATGAAGGTTGGGGACACAAAGAGATGAGATCAAAAGATGCCTCCAATCTATATATATAAAAGCAAAATACCACCCTTGGATGACTGGACTATTGGTTGGATGCATGAAGGTTGGGGACACAAAGAGATGAGATCAAAAGATGCCTCCAATCTATATATATAAAAGCAAAATACCACTCATGCATCATCATGAAATCTCCAAACCTTAAAGCCTACAAACTTGAAATTTAGCAGTTATGTTCCTCTTGGCTTCTAGGTGCTCTCTTAGAAAGGATTTTTTGAAATGACCATCTGATCATTAGTATTTCTTATATTATTATTAACATGGTCTGATGTCAAGGATTTAGACGTTCTACTCCCCCTCTCCACCTGAAAAGGACTCTGTTTCAACTGCCACTTGGGCATGGGCATGGGCATGGCCAGCATGTGACTCATACGACATGCAGGCTGGGAGTTTAGACATTCTACTCCCCCTCCCCACCTGAAAAATGCTCTGATGCTAAGGAGTTAGACTCAGGAAGAGAAGGGGATAAGATAGGAGAGGCCTTGGTGGGACAAGCCTGAGGGAGAGAAGGGGAGAAGAGAGGTTGATCATAACTACTCATTAATTTTCAAGTTGTAAGTGTCGATTTATCAAGCCCAATCACATAGTTTCGTAGTGGAGCATGGGTATCCAGCTAGTCTTCTATAGTTGGAAGGCACAGATGTTGCTGAATGTCTGAAGAGAGCTGCTATCATGACATGACATGAGCATGGATTCACTTAAACCTCAGAGTAAGTAAGGTCACTCACTGGCTAACACATAATTTGCTTTGGTCCATTTTGACTCAATGGTTGCTGTGGCTTATGATTTATCATGATTTGTTTAACAGGTCACGTTGAGCAAAACAGAGCATGATAGCTAAAATTTGTCATTAATCAATCTATATGTACAGTCAGTTCAAAGCTGAGAGACAACAGATAGTTCCAAACAGACAACAACATTGCCACAATCAACTCAACCCTTTTTGACCTTCTAGGGTCCATTTCCTTAAGAAGGGAGCATCTGGAAGGATAGTGGTCTGGCCTTTCCTTTCACTGAATGATACTCTTGTGAACTACTGCTGAATTGCAGGGTAACCTAAGAGGATTACAGGTAGTCCTCCACAGTTCGTTTAGTGATTGCGCAAAGTTAATGTTAGTGAAAAAAGGAACTTATGTCCATTTTTCACTCTGGCGACCATTATGGCATCCCCATGATCACATGATCAAAATTTGGACGCTTGGCAATTGATGTGTATTTATGGCAGTTGCAGTGTCCTGTGATTCCCATTTGCGACTTTCTGATAAGCAAAGTCAGATTCACTTAACAACTGTGTCACTAGCTTAACAAATGCGGTGATTCACTTAACAACTGTGGCAAGAAAGGTCATAAAATGGGGCAAAATTAACACAACAATGTCTCGCTTAGCAACAAAAATTTGAGGCTCAATTGTGGTCATTAATCGAGGACTACCTGTACTGTCTGTTTGTAGAAGATTGAGGATCCCAGATCAAGGGAAAACTTCTTAGCTCCAGCTTATTTTCAGTAAAAAGCTAGTTGTTCCTGACTTTAGGGGGTGGTGCTCATCTCTGTTTAAAAGCCGAAGAACCAGCACTGTCCAAAGACGCCTCCGTGGTCATGTGGCCAGCATGACTAAACGCCAAGGATGCACAGAACGCTGTTACCTTCCCACCAAAGGTGATCCCTATTTTTCTACTTGCACTTTTACATGCTTTCAAACTGCTAGGTTGGCAGAAGCTGGGACAAATAACAGGGGCTCACCCCCTTATGTGGTGCTAGGGATTTGAACCACCGAACTGCCGACCTTTCTGATTGATAAGCTCAGTGTCTTAGTCATTGAGCCACCGCGTCCCTCTTGTCAGAGTCACAGCCAAAGTGCAGTAGTGCCATTGGGCTTGCTGATATAGCTGTAGTTGAGAGGCAAAGGAAATTATTTACCTACAGAAAATCCCACCTTTATAGTAAAATCTTCAAGTTGGGCTGAAAAACTTCCTCGAGATTTTGCTGACCTACAGTAGATAGACAAAGTATCTGACCTGGTATAAGGCAGCTTTCAGTATTCCATCTCTGTGTACTGGTTGCTGTTTAGGTTAGAGAATTGTGGCCACTGCATTCCTTTCTCCCAAGGGCTACCAGACCAGATGCCAGCTAGGTGGTAGAAAAGGATCAGAGTTTTCTGTATCTTCAGTTAATCCTCAATTTACAGCCATTCATTTAGTGACCATTCGACATTACAACTGCATTGAAAAAAGTGATTGATGACCAATTTTCACACTTATGACTGTTGCAGCATCCCCATGGTCATGTGATCAGAATTTGATTGCTTGGCAACTGGCATGACAGTTGCACTGTCCCGGGATCATATGATCACCATTTGTAACCTTCCCAGACAATATCTGACAAGTGAAATCAATGGGAGAAGTCAGATTCTCTTAATAACTGCAGTGATTTTCTTAACAACTGGCAAAAAGGTCATAAAATGAGGCTCAACTCACTCAATAACTACCTCACTCAGCAATGGAAATTTTGAGCTCCATTGTAGTTATATGTTGAGAATTACCTGTAATTGCTATAATCTAGATGGTGCAGATTTTGTAGCCTAGTTCTGATAGATTTACTCCTCCCTCCAGGGGTGGGATCCTACTGGTTTAACAACTGGTTCGCGGAGTGCTTGCTTTGTGCATGTGCACAGGATGTGTATGTGTGCAGGATGCGCATTTGTACAGGATGCCCATGTGTGCAGGATGTGCATGTGAGCAGGACTCCAGAGGTGGGTTCCTACCAGTTTGGACTGGTTCGTCCAAGTAGGTAGTAACTTGGCCGGCCACGCCCCCGAACCGGTTCTATCGGTAGCGCTATCTTGTTTTTTGCTTCTGTGCATGCGCAGAAGCAATTTTTTACTACTGTGCAATGTGCCTAGCGTGCATCAAGCACATCCCTGAGTGAACTGGCAGTAAGAGAAGCTGGAACCCACCCCTGTAGAACGTGCACTGAGTGTGGGTGCACAGTTTAGAGACTACTAACCTTCTGGAATGTTGAATGAGAAGGAAAACAGCTGAGGTACGGCAATCCATTCTTCCATGAGACTCAGCTGAGGAGATAAAAGTAAGTAAAACGCAAGGGTGGGTGGCGGGACTACTTGCTTGTGGGAGTAAACTAGTTTGCTCCCAGCTGAGCTACAGGTTTTCCCAAACTGCCTCCTCTGCCTCCCTCCAATATATGAGCTGGACAAATCTTACAACCAATTACTTTATTTTTTGGCTTACAGGCTAAAAAAAGGAACTCTTACTCCTGAAAATGCAGCTATGGAATGCTTTGTACAAGCACGTCCCCCTCAGAACAGTCTGCTGTAGGAACCTTTAGTTCATTACAAACAGGATGGAACGAATGATCTAAGAGTTCTCCCTCTCAAATAACAGTAAAATTTGAGATCACCCAATGAAATTGTTTGGCAGATAAATTTAGAGTGGACATTTTTCATTCAAGACATAATTAATTGCAGTCACAGAGTATAATGCTGGCCACTAGCCTAGATGGCATTAAAGGAGATTAAACCAATTCTCAAGGACTGCTAAGCTGTAAAGTGTCTTTCTCTTTCCCTTGCTTTTTAAAGGAGACATTGTTTTTCTGAATCACACCACTTGAGAGAAAATCTCTGACGAGTCATCATGCAGTCACTCCAGATTCATCCATCTGACCCATGTGGCCCGGTTAGAACCTTTTGTTCCGATCCAGTAGCGCTCTTATATTAAATTGACTTCAGCCTCTGTCTTGCCAGGGCAGATGAGGCCTCCTTCTTCTCATCTGTGAGCAAGAACTCAATTTACAAAAGTGACAGGAAACACGAAGCTGGGTCAAAAATTTAGTTCTGGCTTCTTCAAAGAGAAGAGCTCATGACCCAGAGGGAAAGAGGAAATTCCCTAGCTCATTTGACAGGTCACGTGCTTTGAATGCTGAAAGTTACAGTTTCGGGGATTTGATTCACTTCAATGAAAGATGAGGTCACATGTCAAAATGTAGATGGAAAATAAATAAAAAAATGGATAAAGGGGTATGTCCCCAGTGTCCTAGGAGGATAATGCAAGGAATGTTTTTAGTGGCAGAGGGGGGGATTACGTTCTCAAACTGGCTCACAGTTTGCCTTCAATCATCTATCCAATAACTTTCAGATAACGCTGGATTGAAATTGGCCCAGCCTTTATCTCACATATTGCTTGAAAGAAATTATATATCACCAATATGCTCGCTTGCTTTTTCTCTCAAAATCATTTAGTGAAAAAGCCAGCATCTCAAATGCCTCTGTGGAAGTAATGGATCAAATGTCCCAACGGTGCTTTTTTTCAAGAAGCAATTTGTCTTTCTGGATTTTTTTTTCTTTGAAGACATTTTACTTCTTATACAAGAAGCCTCTTCAGCTCTGACTGGATGGTGGAGAATGGAAGGATATCTCTATAGGCTTTTAAGCCATGCACTTTGGGTTGAACACCCTTCAAATGGTGTGGGAGGATGAACGGATTTTATAGAAAAATTGCAGATTAA
The DNA here is from genome assembly GCF_051295495.1 of Thamnophis sirtalis. Classification (NCBI taxonomy): domain Eukaryota; kingdom Metazoa; phylum Chordata; class Lepidosauria; order Squamata; family Natricidae; genus Thamnophis; species Thamnophis sirtalis. The sequence continues at coordinate 134,761,810 of NW_028261383.1, forward strand.
AGGAACCATTTGCACGTCAGTTTGAGATGCAGAGAACACAGGCTCATCCCCAACAGCCTGTGTTTGTCTTCAACAGGGAAGGGACACAAGGCAGAAAGCATCCTGCAGCCAAGAAGTCTCCACACACCCATTTGCACTACTCAGGTGATCCTAAAGACACAGATAAATCCCCAAGTGCTTCAACGGCCCTCTAAAAGGGTGCAAATGCCCAAGCTGTCTGCAAGGAGTAAAAATCCTCCCATTTCCCACCATCCTGCCAGAACTGAAGAAGCTTCTTGGATGAGAAGTGAAACATCTTCTAAGAAAAAAAAACACAAGAAAATCCAGTTGCCTCTTGAAAAAAAAAAAACCACCTTTGGGGCAACCATGATCTGGATGACTGAGAATCTCCATAGACACTAATGGATCAAATGAATACTAGAAGGGAATAACTCCAGCAAGTGCTTGCTAGAATTTGATTTTGAATTCTTAAACCCACATCTTATATTAATGAAAGCCGGTTAACAATGTTTATAATGGCATGTAATCAAAGATATGTATGCCCTCAATATTTCTCTCCATCTCATTTTCTACAGCACTCAAGTTTTATTCTACATTTTAACTATTATTTAAGTTGATGGGAAAGTTTGAAGCAGAAAAAATTCAGCAAAAATTATCTTTCACAAGTAACATATAAGTAGGTTTATCTAATGAAAGAAGCACTCGTGCCTGAAAATAAGATGTTTAATAACATAGGTACTGTAATGTTGGAGGAGGAGACTTGTGTAAGGTGATACTCTTTTTGCACAGGTTGAATCCTGGGATGTTTATGTCACTCACATGCATGTCTTCCTCTCGGTGACTTCTACAAGGGTGCTCAAAATCTGCAAGATGAGAAATAGTGTTGTGATCCATTAGTACTACTATATATTGTTTTGGTGAGATCGCAGTTGGAATACTGTGTCCAGGTCTGGTCACCATGATACAAAAAGAAGTTGAGACTCTAGAAAGAGTGCAGAAAAGAGCAACAAAGAAGAATAGGGATCTGGAGGCTAAAACATAGGATGAGCAGTTGCAGGAACTGTGTATGTCTATTCTAGTCTAATGAAGAGAAGGCCTAAGGGTGACAGGAGAGTGGTTTTCCAATATTTGAGGAGTTGTCGCAAAGAAGAGGGACTCGGCTTATTTTCCAAAGCATCAGAGGTTCAAGACAAGAAGTAATGGATGGAAACTTATCAAGGAGAGATCCAACCCAGAACTAAGGAGAAATTTCCTGACAGAACAATTAATCAGTAGAAGAGCTTGCCTCCAGAAGTTGTGGGTGTGCCATCACTGGAGGATTTTAGAGAAGAGACGGGGGAGCTATTTGTCCTGAATGGTATAGGGTTACCTGCCTGAGAAAGATTTTAGGTAGAAGATCCCCAAGGTCCCTTCCAACTCTGTTATTCTGTAATCTGTATTCTGTAAGAAGTGGTTCCTTTGCCTTGTGGACACCCCAATTTCCTCCTAATGAAATATGAAGCATTCTGTTCTGTAATATGCGTCATGAGTTTAGCATCTGTACAAGACATACAAACAGCAAGAATAGCAGAGTTGTCAATAGTGAGAAAGATGACCTTGCTATGGGGAAAAACTTGGTTTAAGCCCGAAATAAGCTGAAGGAAGGCCTAATTCAAATGAATATAAGGTGGGCACAACCACACTTACAAGGCTTTGCTACTATTGTATATATAGGATTTTATGTATAGGGATATCACAGTGGTATGGGAATGCTTTGAACATTTGTGTGCATGACTTTGAGGTCTCTTCTCAGTCTCCAGTACCTCACAGAGCAATTGATGAAGCACAAGGTCCACACTGATGACATGTCCCACTCATCCCTCCTGGGCTCTTAGAATCAGGGACTTCATCTGATTCAAAACTTCAGATGGGCAAAAGAGAGTCATCCAATTGATCTTGATGTGCCCTCTTTTCTTCAGACCCTGGACAGCATGTGACAATATGCAAGCAAAAAACAGAAAGAATAGAATTGGGTCTAGCACACAATCTTGCTAGAGCCGAGGTGGCACAGTGGTTAAATGCAGCACTGCAGGCTACTTCAGCTGACTGCAGTTCTGCAGTTCGGCTGTTCGAATCTCACCGGCTCAGGGTTGACTCAGCCTTCCATCCTTCCGAGGTGGGTAAAATGAGGACCTGGATTGTTGTTGGGGGCAATATGCTGACTCTGTAAACCGCTTAGAGAGGGCTGAAAGCCCTATGAAGCGGTATATAAGTCTAACTGCTATTGCTATTGCTATTGCTATTGCTTCATCCAATTGGAAATGCCCAATGCTACTGGCATATCACAGTTATAAAGGAGCTGTCATGTCATTCTATTGTGGAGTAGCTGAATCAATTTCATGACTGTCTTCGCCAATCCACAATATCTCAGGATGGTCCAGAGAGTTTCCCCTCCCCCCAGTTTACAGTGTCAAATGCCTTTGGCAGATCAACAAAGACAGAGTAAAGTGGTTTGTTCTGCTCAGTGTACTTTTCCTGAACTTGTCTCACAGCAAGAATTATGCCTGCTGTTCTCCGTTCTGGTCAAAAGCTACACTGTACCTCTGGGATGTTTCTTTCCGAGACAATGACAAGTCTGTTCCGGAGAATGTGGGCAAAGATCTTGCCTGCAATGGACAGCAGTGAGATTCTCCTGTGCTTTCCAAAGTCTGACTTGCTTCTCTTATTTCTACAGAGAACCACATTGAGGGGCATTGCAGAAATCATCAAGCATCTCCTCTGTGAGCCAGATGTCTTCCAAGAAACTTGGAACGCCTGTAAGGTGTTTGGGTCTAGTGCTTTGTAGATCTCTGCAGGAATACCATCCTGCCCTGTTGCTTTATTCTACTTCAACTGCGAGATTGTTATTTTTTAAAATCTCATCAGTGCAGGGAATGTAATGGAATGTGTGGATAACCTTGGAGGACATGGGAAAGAATTGATGCCTAGGGAACAATCAGACAAGAGCAATCACTTAACAGTTAGAGAGAGAAACTTAAAAAAGATTGCCTTAATTGATCAGACAGTAGTGGAAAGTTTGCACCTTCAGAGCTGCAAGATTATATTACTGTGTTTCCCTGAAAATAAGACAGGGTCTTATTTTTTTTTGACCCCCCCCCCCCAAATAAGCACTTGGCCTTATTTTCAGGGAGATCTTATTATTTTTGAGGTGCAGGAGGTGACGAGCGGGGTCACCTCATGGCTGCTGCAGTGTTGCAATATTTTCAGGGAGGGCTTATTTTCGGAGGAGGGCTAATTTTAGTGCATGCGCTCAAAAGCCTGATTGGGCTTATTATCCAGGGAGGTCTTATTTTTGATGTAACAGGGTAATATAGACTTTATACATATATTCCACATTCATTTGTTTAAAGGTAAAGTAGAAATGTTCTTCAGCAGAGAATGTTGATCACCAATCCTGCTCTGTGAGTCCTGTTGTCAGACTGTGGTTTCCTTTTGCAAAAGAATCGCATCCATTTGCTGCTTCTAGTAATGAACCCTCATCTTCAAGCTTGGTCTCATTGAGTGCAATGGTATCAGTGATGCTCTGATGAAGTTTGGCTGCTATGAATGCTGTTCATCTTTCAGACTTCGACACCTTGTCTCTATCCAACAATCTACAGACATCCTTGGCTCCAATGATGAGGGGTTTTTAATTTGCTTTTCTTGTTACGTGATCTTTTAGAAGATGATCTGCCAACCATAGAGCCAGATTTTATGAAGCAGGCAATATTTAGGGTACTTTTTCTAACTCTCTCTCTCATGCGAGGGTGGGCAATGCTATCCTAAAAAAGGACTGCCCAATTCTCTGGGTATCTCTACTGCCCCAGGTACTGAGATGAATGACCACTGGTCCAAAGGTCATCCATGTGCTGGTTTGTGCTCCACGTAGTTATTTCCACCTGTTGTTTCATCACTCCCGCATCACCACAAAGAATGAGGTTTGGAAATGAGATACATTGCAGATGAGTTGTAGATGAAGGTGAAAGGCTCATCAAAAACCTGTGCATGAGGGAGTTTTAAGTGGCGCAACCATTGTATGGAGACAGTCCCACTCTCAGCAGAAGAGACCATAATCCAGTGGCACAGTCAACCGTTATGGCTGGAGATCTCTCATACAGAGGGATGACCAGAATCTTGGTATCTTATCACACTCAGTGCTCCATAATGCCTGCTGGGACTGCCTGTTTCAGCATTGATCAGTCTCCTTCAGCCATTCTGCCATGGCTAGACTTCATTTTTCACCTGGGATCAAAGATCCATCAGCTACTCTCACCTGGTTTGGTCCATCTGTTGATTTTGTTTACCAGAGTGTGGCAGCTGTGCAGATCACACCTTCCTGGAGCCACATATGAGAGTTGAGTGCCAGGTGGAGACCAAAGATGAATGAGCAACCTTACAAAGGGATCTTCACCAGAAGTGCTATCCCTCACAGGGCATCCTATTCACCGATTTTGTTATTATACCCAATCTTAATAAAAGTCCTTTTAGTCTTCTATGAAGTTGATTTGTAGGTTTGGTTTGCATGGTGGGGTTGACAAATCTTGATGGAAAAAGTTCCATCCAAATCATAATGACTTTCTTTTCCCAGTGTTCAAATTTCCGTCTGCCTGTCTGTTTGTCTCTGTCTGTCCATCTCTCTCTCTCTCTCTCTCTCTTTCTCTCTCTCTCTCCCTCCCTCCTTCCCTCTCTCCCTCTCCCCCTCCCTCTCCCTCCCTCCCTCCCTCCCTCTCCCTCCCTCCCTCTCCCTCTGCCCCCCCTCTCTCTCATCTCTAGGAAACTTATGACGAGGACCTGGGACAATATTCCTTTCCTATAACAGCCTTTGACCCGGCAGTATTCAGTATTGTTTTTGAATTTGGACCAGTCCTAATCACTTACTGTAGGAATTGGTTGTAAAACTGAGCAGATATCAATGGGATCTAAATTAGTTTTGTGATGTTTTCATATATCTGCCTACATACTGCCAGTTCATTTCACGAGTATGCCAACACTTCACTATGCCACTATGAATGACTTGAGCAAAAACTGTCAACAGCCTGGGATTTTTCTGTGGTTTTGATGCAATAAGGCAATGTTGGCAAACCTAGCTTTGGAAATAAAACTATTGCAAACAAAGGGATTGAAAGCCAAGTAAACATAGTTAGGATCAGCTTGCATATGATGAAAAAAGTTTGGACTTCCCATTAAAACTTAGCTCAACTCTTTCTGTTTACAGGGTTTCCTTTGTTCAGTATAAGTGAATTTTATTTTGCACTTAGGCTTTGTTACAAAGCTGCTTGGTGTACATTCCTCTGTCTGCTGCCAAGTTCACCCATACAATAAGATGCTTTTGTTTCCAAAGACCTGCTCGCCTCATTCACTCCTACAAACATACTGATTGGTGAATGCTTAATTTACTGAAAACGAATCATTCATCCATTTATCTTGCCCTTCTGCATGTGCAATCTGGAATTTATTTTCTTCTCATATTCAAGTCAAATAATGAAAACATAGGAAATAAAAGAGACTATTTAGACCCGGCGGGAAAGAGTTGAAGGGGGGTGGGGGGTGGCAGGGAGAAATATCTAGGCTTTTAAGTATGTTTGTTTCCCGATGTTACCAAGAATAGACTTCCAAAATTATTTTTTTAAATAAACACACCATGAAACAAAGTTGTCTTAAAGCCTCAAACCAGTTTGATTTAACAGTCTTGGTGTGTCAGGAGTTTGGGTTATTGCAAGTGGAGTTGTTCTTGCGTTTCAAAGGGGGCCCTAGGGCCATCTTGGTTTATCTCCATTTCAAAGTGGCACGGGGAATGATCAAAAAGTAAAAACAACAAGGGAAATAAAAACGAGAGCACCAGGCAGGATTCTAATAGAATTATGTTAATTAAGAGCTGCCAGAAACCATAATCTTTCCACCCATTGCACATGATTTGTCTTTGTGCCATGATACCTAAGAGGTACAGGGGAATGAGTTCAGGGAAGACTTTTCTGTGGATTAACACTTTAGCCTCAGTGGTAGAATTTAAAAGAACTTTCCACATCGACTCTGAAAGATTTCCTATAAAATATAAGCATGCGACACTATCAAAATGGGAACTGCGCTGCTGGATCAGATCACTGAGATATTTTCTGCAGTTGCGGTAAATGTACAGCAAATTTCTTTTGCATTTTTCCCCCAAACTTTCTACTTTAATCTGATGGAAAAGGGAAATGAGAAGATGCGGAGGTGTGTGTGTGTGTGTGTGTGAGAGAGAGAGAGAAATGCCATTTATGGGAGTCTTCTATTTTTCTTAGGACAAAGTAGCTGAGGGATGTGTCAGATTGTCCAGTCCAAAGCTTCTCATGTCCTGTTTTTACAGTTCAAGAAGTAAAAACAGTTAGAGTGATGGGAAAACACACACTAAAGCACACAAACACCACTGCCTTGCAACATTACAGTAGTTTCAAAATATCCCCTCAACACATTTAAAAGCAAGTCTAAAGCCTGGAATGATATTTCTTCTGAAAATAGGATTGAAAAAAAAAGTCTCCTTCAGGATTTGTTATTTATTACTTAGTTTACATCCTGCCTTTCTACTCAATCAAATACTGAGGGTAGAAATTAGATATCAGATTTCAAAACAACATTAGCCCAGGAAGATATCCACAATAAGTTTGTAGCTCTTATGCATTGTTTTCCTTTCTTGCCTCATCATGCAAGCTACATTCCCTCCAGTTATTCAGTAACAGTAACAGGGTTGGAAGGGACCTTGGAAGTAATCTAGTCCAACCCCCTGTTCATGCAGGAGATCTATACTAGGGATTCGAACCGCTGAACCGCCGAACTTTCTGATCAACAGCTCAGGTTCCTCCATCATGTTTGATGAATCAGAAATCTGTGAAGAAATACCACAATGATAAAGTGTCCCTTTCTCAGCCTCTGGTGACTAACCCCCTCCATGTAATGCAGAAGTGGAGACTGTGGCCCCTTTATGACTTGTGGGCTTCAGCTCCCAGAATTCCTGAGCCAGCCCTGCTGTTGAAGTCCACAAGTCATAAAACAGCCATTATTCCCCACCCCTGCTGTAATGAAATGTGTGGCTGACCTTAGGGGATGAGAGGAAGGGATGTTGTCTAGGAAACAATCAAACAAGAGAGTTAGGAGTGCTAATGGATTAACTGTCAGAGAAAGAAATCTAAGCAGGACCATCCTTAATTGACTCAAGGTTGACTCAGCCTTCCACCCTTCCGAGTTTGGACCGCGATTGTTGGAGGGCAATATGCTGACTCTGTAAACCATTTAGAGAGGGCTGGAAACAGTGGTGGGTTTCAAATTTTTTTAGAACCTCTTCTGTAGGTGTGGCCTGCTTTGTGGGAGTGGCTTGCTGGCCATGTGACTGGGTAGGCATGGCCAACTTGTAAAATGTGGTGAAACTCACTTAACAACGCTTTTGCTTTGCAACCAAAATGTTGGCTCAGAAACTCTGGCATTTGAAGCATGCAAGTCGTAAAGCTGTCAAGTTACAAGACCCTTGCTCCCCTAACCCTTTAGAAAAAAAAAACCCAGGGGTGTTCAAACTTCACAGGTTTAAGACTTGTGGACTTCAACTCCCAGAATTCCTCCTCTCGCTCTTCATCTTGATGATGTGGAGACGGGTTGGGGGAGGGAACTGGAACCGGTTCTAAACAGCTCTGTAGATTTGTGGAACCTCTTCTATAGAAGAGGTTAGAACTGACAGGAACCCACCCCTGGCTGGAAAGCACCATAAAACGGTATATAAGTCTAAGTGCTATTGGCATTAATTATTCAGGGGGTTAAAAGTAGCGATGGGAAATTTGTATCTTCAGATTGGCAAGATTTTCTTAATGTAGCCTTACAATAAAGCAGGTTTATCTCATCTGGTTGAGTTTCTTGTCTGGGGTACCTAGGAGGACAGATACTTCCCAAGCAGTAACTTCAGGCTTTTCCCTCAAAGGATATCAACTCTACTCAGTCCTAGTCAGGGGTGGGCTTCAAAAATTTCAGCAACAGGTTCTCTGCACAGTTGCTGGGTGGGTGTGCCATGGTGGGCATGGCCTAGTTGACCTCCTGTATCACGGCAGGGGGGATGTTTTCACCTTCCCCAGGCTCCAGACTCTTCTCTCGAGCCTCTGGGAGGGTGAAAACTGCTTCCCTCCGGAGGCCCTCCGAAACTTCCGGGAAGTCCATTTTCCCCCCTTCCTGAGCCTCCACACAGGCCCTGCACTTACCTTGCATCCAAAATGGGCCGTGTGGAGACTCCTGGGAGGGGTGGGGCAGGAGGGATGGGTGGGGTGGGTGGGATTTCTGCCAGGGGTGGGATTTGGAGGTTCTCTGAATCAGCCATAACATTAGCTAGGGGTTCTGAACCCATAGCAGCCCACCCCTGGTCCTAGTGAATGTGGACCTTTGGCAAGATGGCCTGTTTCATCTGGGTCAGGATTTAAACCCAGCCCTATTCCAGAAAAAGTGGATCCATGTTTTCCAGCTATGGCAGAACAATTGTATGAGAAGAAGTTGCTCTTTTATTACTCTAAACTCTAAATATATGATATTTGTTAAACCATTGTTTGGCTAGTTCAGAAACTATTTCCTTCCCCCTCCCCAAATCAGTTATATTATATTTTAAGCACCCCTGGATCACCTGTTTTGAAAATCAAGTAAGGTTGCTAGGTGACCACATCCTAGTGCCTCCTTGCAGGTTTATCGAAGCACTAGAAAACAAGCAAATGAATTGCTTTATGTCTCTGGAATTTTCTACCCACTCGCATTGAAAACAGAGGTTAAACCATCTGAGGTAAATTCCTAAATCCTGGCATTCAGGCTGGTAGTGTTATTTTCATTTGTGTTGTTTTATTATCTCTGTTTTTGTCTCAAAGTAGGGATGACTCTTTAAAAAAATAATATTAAAAGAATAAGCTGCCTTTCGTTAAAACCAACTTTTTGCAAAGAAATAATATTGAGTACAGCTTTCTCTAGCTGGTGGGGGGGTGCTGATAGAGCTTATAATTCCCAGAATTCCCAGGTTCCCAGAGCAGTGTTTCTCAACTTGGACTATTTTAAGAAATGTGGACTTCAACTCCCAGAATTCCCTGGCCAGCATGCTTTAGGGTCCTCAAAGCCTTGAGGGCAGCTTCTTCAAGATCCTTTGGAAATTCCTACCAAAATGTGTTCGTAATGTGACAGAATGTAAAAATATTTAAATATATTGGGATTACCATATTATCAAAATGTAATTAATTATATTTAAATGTAATTAAGCATACATTCCAATGAGATCTCATCAAATCTCCTGCCCATTGTTGGAATGCAGACCCTAATATGCTATCCAAAGACCGAGTGTAGTCCTTGACTCAGAAAAGATTGAGCATCCCTGCTTTACAACAATCCTATTAAGGTCAATATAATTAAATTACAGATTGAAGAGGGGGCATGGCATGTTAGCTAACTAGTAATAGCTAGTTAGTGAGGTTCTGCAACATGTCAGATTCAATTGTAGTAAGGTGCTTTGGAGCACAGTGTGATGCCAGTGGCCCCTCTGTCTGCAATTCCTTAAAGCAACAATTTTGGGTAGTGACTGTGATAGTGAGCAGTACAGCTGTCAGGCCTGTAGTTATGTTCCTTTTAGGATCTTTGGCCTGCCACACTTTCTATGATTTCACTATGCTGTTTCATTAGAGTAGTAGTTGGGAGGGGGGAATAGAAAGGAGTAGAATTGTGGAATGTGTTGTTGTCATTCCTTTCTAGAAGCCAAGGTCATCTTGTTTTGTCCTTCCCTCCCCCTGAATTGTGAGCCGCCCTGAGTCCCCTCAGGGAAAAGGGCGGCATACAAATAAAGTTAAATCAAAATCAAAAAAATTCTTTGTCTCCACACCTCTGCACCTGACCGGAACCAGCTGGGTGGAGATGCCAGCGTGGCCGAAGAAGATTGGATTATGTGATGGATTTATGGGTGCGGAGATAAGATCATGAACTTTCAACTGGGTGGAATCCCAGGAAGTTTTCAGATTTGGGGTTTCCACAGTTCATTGCCAACATGTCTGTTTTATTAAATTGGAACTTTAAGCATAGCTCTGCCTTGGACTCTGATTTAATTATGCATGACATTTGGAACGCTGACAACAGCAGCTTCAGACAGGTACCACAATATCCTAAATGTACAGCTGCCTTACGGAGTTATTGTGAAGTATTTTTCTTGAACTGTGTATGAAACACTGTGCAGCCTTATTCATCAGTCCACAGCTTCTGAATTCAGCACTGCAGTTCCTCTCCAATTAAAAACAAGTACATAAGAAAGATTGGTATCAGAAAAGCTGGTTTATATTTAGTTGTGATTTGATCAGTTGTGGCAATTGGGGCAGGTGATGTCTGGGTATTATATTTGTTTAAATGAAGATGGAACCTGGGACTTGCTGCACACAAATCATGCGTCCTACCTGTTTTGGCCCACCAGCTGCCAGTTGGTGGCAGACTCGGACAATGAGGAAGTTGAAGAAGAACTTGGGCCAGTTCTGGAGTCTGGGGAAGGCTCTGATGGATGCTCTGTGTCAGATGCAGAGATAGAGCCGGGGCTGTCTGACATATCCCAGCCATTGGAGAGGCAGTTGCCTATGGAAGCTGAGATAGGAGGGGAGGAAGAAGGCCTGTTTCAGATGTACGTATGCACAGAGCTATTAGGAGAGGAGAACAACTGAGGACAAGGAGTCGACTCGGGAAGCAAAGCACATGTGGATGCTGAATGGCCCCTCCCTAGTTGGGGAATAAATAGCAGAAAAGGGGTGTGGTGATCGTAGGAGACAACAGTTCATATTTCTGAAGATTTTGCTCAGAGACTGCTGAGCAAAATCTTAATTTACAGCTTTGTGGCTGGAAGCTGCTGTCTTAGCAATTATCTCAAGGAACTGATAAGGTCTGTTACTGCAGTTAACTCTTTGAAGGATTATTTCCTGGACTTTTCGGTGTGTGAATGCCATTAATTCAGAGGAGATAAATAAAGAGGGTTTTTTCGGGACAAGGAATCTGTTTTTTGTTTCTGCTAAGGCTGGGTCAGAACACTGCCCCTTGACTAGCAGAACTCAGTAGAAAACCTCCGATGCCACCAGGTGGCAGTAGAGAGTTACATGAAACTCTAACTCTTTGCTTCCATCTAATGGCAGCATAGATCTGTAGCTCTAATGACCAAACAGTAGCAATTCACATAATGTAACAGAAAATAATTCCACTGGTTCTACATTCATTGATGGCTAATTAGCTGACATAATGAAGCAAACCGATATCTAATCCCCTGTCTTTAGAAATAAGAATTGCCAATGGGACCATATGGTCCTGCAGTTGTTATTTCAGTGCACTATGTATGTGTATTTAAAACTATAAAGTAAGAATTAATCTATATACCGTAAAGCCAAGACCCCAAATCCAAATTAGAGTTAATAACACACACAACAACTATGAAGATAACTAATAGCCAATCCCTTGCATTTATAATAGCAGTAGGCAAGTTCACGATGATGGCAAATCACCTATATAAATGCTATGATAGTTATTTATAGCGTCCCATCTTGCAATGAAAAGGGGGAGGGAGAGTTAAAAATAGGAGAACTTTAAATCCACCAATGAATATCTGGATGATAGCAAGTATCTCCAAAGTATTACCAGATACAATGAGCAGCAGTGGAAATAGCATCCAATCAAAGACAGCATTGGAACTGCCACACACCCTTTTTTCATGCCTTGTAGGATCAGCCCTCAAGAAATGTACATTGTCTATGATTTAAATACAAGCTCTGCTAATTAATGTCATTCATTATGATTTGGATTATGTTTCTAGCCCTGGATATTTGCTATTCCTAAAATTATTATTGTTATAACAGTGGAGCTGAAGAAGCGCTTCTCGTCTCATCTCATCTTGGATGAGAAGTGAAACATCTTCAAAGGAAAAAAAAACCAGAAAGTCCATTTTCCTCTTTAAAAAAAGCACCTTTGGGACAATATTATTATCATTGTTTGTAACTCTTGTAGGCCACTCAGAATCTCTTTGGGAAAGGCTTTATAAATTGTTTAAATAACTAAAAATCAAAAGATGCAGGGATACCTGGTACACACTAAAGAGGGAGAGCATAAACTCTGGTTCTACTTCCATAGCCATTTGCCAGTTTATTTGACAATGCTGTATATTATAGGACCAAAGAGAAGGGAGTGATGTTAGCTCATAAGAGATGATGGTGATGGTATACTAAATTTCATGGCCCTTGCTTAGATAATGTTAGGATTGGGTTGTAGGTAGCATTGTCTAGTTTAGGGGTGCACAACTATGACCCCTTTATGACTTGTGGATTCCAGCTGGCTTCGGAATTCTGTGAGTTGAAATCCACAGGTTGTAAAAGGCCATAATTGCTTGCCCCTGATTTAGTTGCTGCTCAACAGAATCACTAATGGAGCAGAATGATGTGCCTTGGCAGTGGCAGATGCCTCCCAGTTTTTAGTTCACAGTACTTCAATTTCCACTCTGTGTGGTCATCTTAATAGGCACTACCATGGTGTTTATGAGCTTCATGACAATGAGGGACTCTCACATTGTGTCTTTGATTTTGCTAATTACTTTCCCCATTTGATTCATTATTTGTGCATAGGCATGTCTTTGCGGAGAGGGGCATGATGGCTCAGCAGTTAAGCTGCTGGAGTTGCCTGCTGGAAAGTCAGCAGCCTAGTTTCAGGATCCAAGCATCATGCAACAGAATGAGCTCCCATTATTTGCCCCAGCTCCTGTCCACCTAGAAGTTCAAAAGCATTCAATGCAGATAGATAGATAGATAGATAGATAGATAGATAGATAGATAGATAGATAGATAGATAGATAGATAGATAGATAGATAGATTCCAGTGGGAAGGTAATTGTGTACCATGCACCTAAGCATGTAGTTATGCTGGTCACATAACTACAGAAGGGTCTTCGGACAACACTGACTATCTCGCCTAAGAAATGTAGATCATCTGGACAGGGGAAACATTTACCTTTATCTTTAGGTCTGTGAAATGGGGAGAGTTATGTAAATTTATACTTCTTTGGTTCCACTTAGAGCTGAATGATCTGAAGAAAACAAACTGCATTTTTAAAGGCAGAGGTGCAGATATAATTGCTGGATTTGGAAAGAAAGAACAACTTGGGAAGCATGATTGCCATTCCTCTGTCAATTGCAATGCCATCAATGGCTTGTGGCTTGTGCTCCCATATGCTCAGTTTCTTCCCTAACTGAACAGTATGCAGTTTTACATTCATTAAGGTACCATATGGCTATTGTGTTCAGAATGAATAAATGAATGGTGTGTGTGTGTGTGTGTGTGTGTGTGTGTGTGTGTGGAGAGAGAGAGAGAGAGATATGTAGAAATTAAAACATTTCCAGTTGATTAGAAAGGTCTAGTGAATATCCTTGATTAATTCAGAACATTCCCTCCAGTAATGAAACATCAAAGGTGAGGACAATCTTACTTGAAGTATCCCCATCTATGGCTACCTTATAAGTCTTAGTTCAATGGTGATCTCTAGTGGAGACAAAGAGCTGCATCACATGGAGAGACAGAAGGGCAATTACAAGGACTATTCTTGAACTATTAACTTTGATGACCTCTTAAAATTGACTTTTAATCAGCAAAACTGTGCCATTTCAATAGCATTTCATTGGAGTTGATCACACTAGCAAAGCCCTTTGCAAAATAAGTCACTTTGGCATGAAAGTATAAAAAAGGTTTACTTGCAAATTGCTCATAAGGCTAACAAAGGGCCGGCAACACAAATGAGTGTGCAATAATCCTTTACATTCAACCTTATGGTCAAAGGAAAAAAAGACACAATGGATCTTAATCATGTCATTCAAAGAAAAGGCTTGTTCTCCAGGCTGTTAGGTTGCAACAAATCTACATATCCTGTCAAACTAAAGAGGAGGCAGATTTTCTTCCAAGCAAGGGGATTTAGGATTGGATTCGTCTTCAATATTCATAGATGACTTACAGGAAAAGAGCAATGGGTCAAGCAATATGCATCACTTTCAAGGAAGTTGTTTGTTCATATCCAAATCACATTGAATTCTCAACTAATGCTGAATTGACTTCAGTAATAGCTAATGATCCAGGTACATTTTAAGTTAGACCTAATTTAGTTGTACTAAAATAGATATTTTCAATGATTCCCAGTCAAATGTTCAGTACATTTTGCGGTACTCAGGTATTAATGTTGTAGCATCATTAAAGTTTTTGTCCTGCATATCCCGTTTAATAATCTCTCTATTTTGCTCTAATGTGTAAATGCATTATTACAAAATCTATAGACAGCTAAAACCTCCATGTTTGTTGGTTTGTAATCTTCAATTGGACAAATTCATTCATAGGACTACAACTTTTGAACCAAGATACTTTAGATGGGTTAGCTTACAGAATACAGAACCCAATATACCCATAGGATTGCAATCTGACAAATTCGTGACCGTTTCAGCACCACTGCACCTTCTGACTCCACTTCCCAGAAATCTCTATGTTTCAAGTTGCAAGGAAATGTGGGAGGGCCATATCCCAGCCCTCTTTCTCCCCCCTTTTCTCTGATCTTGCACCCAATTGGATAGCAGAAAACCTGATGGGATAGCACTGATTGGCTGCTCTGGAACAGAGGCTGAAATTTGAAATTTCTTATCAGCGGTGGGTAGCAAGAGAAGGATTGAGGGAGTAACTTGGATGCCTGCTGGCTGAGAAGTGCTGGTGGTCAGTGGATGAACTTTCTTCCTCAAGGAGCTTCTTGGGAACATGCTGGAACGGGAAGCAGGAGAGCAGTTTTTCTTGTGGCCCATGCCTCTTTGTTTCCCCTCCCTCAGCAAAGTGGCAGGCAGTTCCATGGGGAGGAGGAGTGATTTCTGATACTTCCAGCCAGCTTCCCTCAAGCATCATCAATGGGGAAGCTGGTGGGAAGTCAAAAATCACTCCTGCTCCCTCTGCTTTTTTGCATTTTATGGTTATTCTGTTTCTCTGCTTAGATAAGGAATATCTTTGAACTGATGATCCAGCAGGGCACTGGTTGTCTAGTTGTTCTATAAATTAAAGATCTTGTAAAGATGCATAAAATAAAGGACTGGTTTACACATGACTTTAGGGATGCAGTGGCTCAGTGGCTAAGATGTTGAGTTTGTCAGTGCAGTGGTTTGAATCCCTACTGCTGCATAATGGAGTGAGCTCCCGTTACTTGTCCCAGCTTCTGCCAACCTAGCAATTCAAAAGCACGTAAAAATGCAAGTGGAAAAATAAGGACCACCTTTTGTGGGAAGGTAACAGTGTCTGGTGCATCTTTGGCATTTAGTCATGCTGGCCACATGACCACAGAGACGTCTTCGGACAGTGCTGGCTCTTTGGCTTTGAAATGGAGATGAGCACTGCCCTCTACAGTCAGGAACGACTAGCACATATGTGCAAGGGGAACCTTTACCTTTACACATGACTCTTGTTTCCCCTTCTATAAATAGACAATCACAGTTTGGGAAATAAAAAGCATGTGATTTGATTTCCTTTCGCTGTAGTAACCTGTGGATTCTGAATTTGTGTAGCCACCATTCCACATCTGACAGTATATACACTTTGTGCTAGTCCAAAAGAAAAATGTTCAAATCCTTAATTTTTCCAAAATATCATGGATGTACAACCGTGTCCTGTGTATCAGTGGTGTCATTTTTTTTAAAAAAATGAAAAGATTTCAGTCATAAGAAAAATCACATTGCATTTAAATTTTCCACTTCTCTTCTTTTGCATATTCCTCCTGATAGAGCAAGCGATGCAACAGAAATGGAACTGGGTGGATAATAAGAAATGAATGTTTATTCCAGCTAAGTAGGAAGAAATACACCTTCACCTTCAAGAAATGAATGAAGAAACACTACTCCTTTATTGGTAAGCAAACTCTCCAGACACTGTAGATGTGTGCTTCGTGGGAGGTCAGCTTAATGTTTCCTTCAATGAAGACATTTGAAAGTATCCCGAGAGATAGGGGTTAAAATAACCTCTAAGGATTATCTGTTTTTGCAGACTAATGTGTTTTCTTCCACTGGGCATAATTTAATAAGCGTGAATGCAGAAGGAATCCAATTTCATACAGAGGAGATGATTGCTGTAAGAGTGTGCATACACAAATACACACTCCCCTCTGTCAGCATTCACTTCCCCCGCTGCCATTTAATAAAGACAGGAAAGACAACCAAAGCAAGGAAATCAAATTAGCAGTGATTTCAAAATACAAGAGGGGAAAAAATGAATTGGGGAGATGCCACAAATAACAGCAGCTCAACATATAGTAGCTGATCTGCTAAATGATGAGAGAGAAAGGGAATTCAATTATGAAACCAAATTCCCCAAGAGCAATTGACTCCCTGGGTGGGAGGATGCTGCAGCTGGCATGTCTCAACTCTGATTTGCACTTACTTATATCAAAACAAAGTAAAAAAAAAAGAATCCCAACCCTCCCTCAAATAACAGTTGTTCCAATTTTCAGTAATACTATGCTATTAAGGATGAGAGATGTCATAGGTAAATGGAGACTTTTCTGATTAGCTGGTCAAGCTAAAATAGTGGGAACTCTGGGCTTGTAAAATGAAACCAATATTACAGAGAGAAACAGGTATACACAAGGAGGAGGATTGTGTTCTTTTCCCTCCATACCAGTGGTGGGTTCCGGGTCCCGTTGCAACTGGTATGGTTACAACAGGGCCCGGCGTCCTCCACATGAATGTGTGTGGCCCGCACGCACATGCGTGCAGTGTGTGCATGCATCTTACCTTCCAGCGACACCTCCACAAGCCTCTGTGACGCTCCAGCTGCTCGGCGGAGCATCACGCAGGTGCTGTATGAACCATGCACGTGTGCAGAAGCGCTGTAGGGTTTAAAGACAGGTAAGGAGCATGGGTGGGAGGGTGAGCCCTCCGGAGCACCATACTGGAACGGTACCTGGTGCTCCGGGTAGGCTCCGGTATGCCCGTACCGGGGCGTATCACCTGCAACTCACCACTGCTCCATACTTACAGCCCAACACCAAGAGCCCACCATCACAGTGAAGGGAGAAAAGTTGCAAACAGTGGACCAATGTACATATCTTGGCAGCAATTGGACCACTTCCCGATGACCCGCCTCCATAGAATACTGAGAATCCAGTGGCAGGACAAGGTGCCAGAGACAGAAGTCCTCTCCAGAGGAAAGATAGGAAGGAGAGGAGAAAGGATAGGGAAAGAAGAAAGGGAAAAGGAGGGGAAGAAATGGAGGGGAAGTAAGAGGAGGAGAGAGGGGAGGAAAGGGAAGAGGAGAGGAGGAGTGGGGGAGAGCAAAGGGAAGTTGAGGAGGGAAAGAGAGGAGGAAAGAAGAAAAGAGAGAAGGAGAGAAGAAGGGAGGGAAGGAAGGAAGAAAGAAGAAGTAAGCTTGTTGTAAAATAAGACAGATGTATGGGATAGTAGGAAAACAATCTTGATTATATTGTTAATTGTAGGGGGAGAAAAATTGTTATAAAATGTTAAAAGATAACACACATTATTAATAATAGTTATGAGATTGCATATGTAGGTATGTATATATGAAATAAAAATAAAAAACTTTTTTTTTTTAAAAAAAGAAGTCCTCTTCAGAGCAGGCCTGCCATCAGTTCACACCAGGGGTGAAATTCAGCAAGTTCTGACAGGTTCTGGAGAACCAGTAGTGGAAATTTTGAGTAGTTCGGAGAACCAGCAAATACCACCTCTGACTGGCCCCAGGAGTGGGGAGGGAATGAGGATTTTGCAGTACCTTTCCTCTGCCACGCCCACCAAGCCACACCCACAGAACCCGTAGTTTTAAAAAATTGAATTTCACCACTGGTTTACATCCTGCTGATGAAAGCCCAGACATGCTGGACAGGCCATGTTGCAAGGATGCCAGACCACTGTATCCCTAAACAGCTCCTCTGTGGTGAACTGTCTCTAGGAAAGCGATCACACGGGAGATAAAGGAAGCAATACAAAGACACGTTGAAAGCCTCCTTCAGGTCCCTGGATATTGCCACCACCTCCTGGGAAATTCTGGCACAAGATCGATCGGCAAGGCGCATGCTGATCCACCAAGGCTGCCAGACATCTGAGGATAGAAGAACAAACATAGCACAAGAGAATCAAGCACTCCACAAAGCCAGAGCTGCAAATGCTGCAACAATGGTGCCCACACATGTCTGGCTGACATGTGGCAGAACATTTCATGCCCGTATAGGCCTTACCAGCCACCTGTGGACACATCGTGGACAGCTCACAACCTGTTAAATGTCAAGGTCCTCTTCGAACACGATGGACGAACATCATCACTTGCAGTCTAAATTTTTTTAGAGTAGAGTCTAAAATCAGCCTCTTTTTCTGTTCCTTCAAGTCAGTTTTTGATTCTTTGTGGCCGCCTGGTTTATTCCCTGCAGTTTGTTAAGCAAGGCTTTTTGCAAGTGGTTTGCCATTGCTTCCTTCCTGGGGCTGTTAGGGGAGACTGGCTCAGGAACACTGAGAGAGCTCTATGCTTAAAGTGGGACTAGAACCTCATTGTCTCTTTAACCACTACGTCGAATTCAGATTACAGCATGAGTAGTGAACAACCTACTGAACCAGAGAAGTTGTCCTTTCTGGTTCTAAACGCAAGATTAAATTATTAAATCAAACTGTTTGCATTTAAATGTGTCTTGTGTGTTATGGTTTTTTGTTTGAGGAAAGTGGGTTTTTTTTCTGGATAAAAGTGACCTTCTAAACTAGATCATCCTGCTTTAGCATCTGGTTCAGAAATCCAAACTAAATAGATTTGGATAGCAGAATCAAACTGAGAATTCAAGGTGAATTCTTCTTAGGATCCAAATGGAATAAATGATTGGCCTCTAGATCAGCCTTCCTAGCATTCTGCATTCTCAGATATAAGGGATGCTCTCTTTGAGTGTATGTTTCTGGGGGACTGGCTAGAAGGAGTCTATATGATAAGGGAGCCCAGGTTCTGTTTATGATGAAGGTTCTGTTTATTATTCACATGTGTATACTGTATATAAGGGCTGAAGTGCTGATAAAAACAGAAAATGCCAAGGTCTCCTTTTTTATTTCACTTAGTTTTGCTCTTTTGCTATTATATTGAAAATCCTGAACAAATGATAAGCTGACCCCCTAGTTGCTAGGTTTCAAAGGAGATTGCTTATACATTGTTCTTCCTCTCTTTCTCTCTCTCCCCTCTCTCCCTCTCTTTTTCTCTCTTCTCCCACCCCTGCATTGGTGCCTTCAAATCTGTCCTTATTCCTAGTAACTACTTGGACCAGTTCCTGCAGTTTTCTGTTTTGTTTTTCTTTAATATAATTTTTATTAAGGATTTTAATTATGGTAATAAAACTAATACAAACAAAATTTTGCACAGTGTTACTCAGATGATACGAATAATTTTAGCTACTATTTGTTTGCTATAAATTTAGATGTTATCATATTTAATATAATTTTAATGTTTACATTATAATTTAATATAGACTGTACTCTGGACCTCCCTCATAGATGTTAGTAAGATTATATTACAAGTGTATTTTAATTCTGTCTTAAACTATAAAATATCATGGAAAGAAAACTAAAAAGAAGTGCAAGAAAAAAAGAAAAAGGAAGAACATAATAAACATGTATCTATCTATCTATCTATCTATCTATCTATCTATCTATCTATCTATCTATCTATCTATCTATCTATCTATCTATCTATCTATCTATCTATCACCTTCTACCATCCAACCTTCATTGCAAGTATAAAGCTAAAGGTTTCCTCTGTCCAGTCATGTCTGACTCTGGGGGGCAATGCTTATCTATGTTTTTTAGCTGAGGGAGCCAGCATTGCCAAATACATTTCCGTGGTCATGTGGCCAGCATTACTATATGCCAAGGTACACAGAATGCTGTTACCTACCAAAATGGTACCTATTTATCCACTTGCATTTGCATGCTTTCAAACAGCTAGGTGAGCAGCAGCTGGGGCAAGTAACATGAGCTCACTCCATCGCACGATGCTTGGGTCTCAAACCCAGGCTGTCAGCTTTCCAGCTGAAGAGCTCAGGATTTTTAATCAAGCCATAGTGCATAAACAATCACATATAAACAAATTTAATAACTCTTCACCCTGACAAGGTTAAACAAATATCTCTTCCTCCCATATACTATTCCTCATCTTTGAGCAAATCCATAAAACATCAACTTTTCAATACTTGCCTCAGCAAGTCCTTAAAGGATTTTCAGGACATTGGAAAATAAAGTCTTATTTTAATATTGATGAAATATACCAACTTTATATTTTCTTCTTCTTTTTACGCCTAATAATCTTTAATTCAATCAAATATTGTCATAGGATTTGATTTCTCTTCAATTTGTCTTTATCCCATCATACAGATTTCTTCAATGCTTTAACAAGCCTCTTTTGTAGATCCAATAAGGAAACATTTTCTATCTAGGTCATTTTCTTGGCTTAACATTTGTATTTTCTTTTTAATTTTTAAGACCATCCAATTTCTTTTGTATAACCAATAAAGCATCTTTTTCAAGTGGCTCTCTTGACCTATAACTTGTAATTCCACTGTACTGTTCTTATCTTATTAGACAAATGTTTCTTATCTTAGTTTGTCTATAGAAGCCAACATTGTTATAGACAGTTTTGGTATGCATAGAAGTTACTAACTTCTGGCTCCATTCTTCAAAAATCTTTTTTAATAGTTGGTTTATCTCTTAGCTGTCATACTATACATCAATGGAAGTGAGTCCAGATTTTCCCCCATATTAAAAGTAGCATCACAACTAGATATTACATATCCTTTTACCTGAAAATATGTATTGGAAGAATTAGATGAAGATGATACATTTTTGGTTTTCCAGCCCAACTTTACTTTTATCAAATGATTGACACAAATTACCTTTCTCCAGAAGTGTGACTGGCAGCTGTAATATCATCTATTCTCACCTCTTTTGGCTAGAATGGCTTGGATCACAGTCTTTTTGAAATGAGAACATAAATTTATTTACAACTCTATTCCACCCTCTTGAAGGCCAAGTCTAACTATGCAACACTTAATCTACCAGTTTATAGAATAAGCTATTTTCAGCATTTATCTTTATTGCAAAAATCAGGAGGATAAAAATAGTTCTATTGGTAAGTTCAATAGCAAGCCAGACTGAAAGAACCAATGACTACATCAGCTTTCCATCAACAAAGAAGGACATAGATTGTTAGGACTTTTGCTGTGTTGACAAATTTGATTGTTATTTCTCCTTCTCCTCCCCAACCCTCCCCCTCCCGCTCCTCCGCAATCAACCAGAATAGAGCTGGAAGGGACCTTGGAGGTCTTCTAGTCCAACCACCTCCTCAAGGAGAAGACCCTTTAGACAGGTGGCTGTCTAGTCTCTTCTTAAAAACCTCCAGTGATGAAGCACCCAAAACTTCTGTGGGCAAGCTGTTCCACTGCTTAATTGTCCTCACTGTTAGGAAGTTTCTCCTTAATTTCATGTTGCTTCTCTCCTTGATTAGTTTCTTTCCATTGTTTCTTGTCTTGCCTTCTGCTGCTTTGGAAAATAAGTTGACCCCATCTTCTTTGTGGCCGCTGCTCAAATATTGGAATACTGCTATCATGTCACTCATAGTCCTTTTTGTCGCTAGACTGGCCACATCAATTCCTGCAAATGTTTTTCATATGTTTTTGTCTTCAGGCCTTTAATCGTCTTAGATGCTCTTCATTGCACTTTTTGTCTCTTTTTTATAATGTAGTGACCTAAACTGGAGGCAGTATTCCAAGTTGCATTAACAGAGGGATACAATCAAGATCAAGTGAGGTACTAACACCACTCTATAAAGCCTTAGTAAGACCACACCTAGAGTACTGCATCCAGTTTTGGTCACCACACTATAAAAAGATGTTGAGACGCTAGAAAAAGTGCAGAGAAAAGCAAACAGGGGATTGGAGACTAAAACATATGATGAATGGTTGCAGGAGCTGGGCATGGCTAGTCTAGTGAAGAGAATCAGGGGAGACATGATAGCAGTGTTCCAATATTTGAGGGGCTACCACATAGAGGAAGGGGTCAAGCTATTTTCCAAAGCACCTGAAGGCCAGACAAAGAATAATGGATGGAAACTGAACAAGGAGAGATTCAACCTGGAAATAAAAAGAAATTTTCTGGCAGTGAGAACAATCAACCCATGGAACAGAAGTTGCCTTCAGAAGTTGTGGGAACTTCATCACTGGAGGCTTTCAAGAAGGGATTGTACTGTCATCTATCAGAAACGATGTAGGGTCTCCTGTTTGGGTGGAGGGTTGGACTAGATGACCTACAAGGCACCTTCCAACTCTGGTAATCTGTAATCTGTAAGTGTGGTCTTACTAAGGATTTAAAAAGCGGTGCTAATTGATTTTGATTCTATGCCTCTGTTTAAAACAACCAAGGATTGTTTGAGCTTTTTGGCTGCTGCCGCATATTGTTGGCTCATGTTTAAGTGATTGTCCATTAGAACTCCAAGGTTCCTCTTACCCTCTCCTTCTCAGTTATTGTTTTTGGGTGAAGTTTCATCTAATCTGTACTTGAACCTTTGATTTTTTTCCTGCCTAGGTGTTAAACCTTGCTTTTCTCCACATTACATGTCATGTTGTTGGATATGGTTCATTGTTCAAGTCTGCCAAGATCTTTTTGGATTTTGAGCTTGTTTTCTGGGGTGGTGTGTGGTGTGGCTATTCCTGCTTGTTTAGTGTCAATTCCCAAATTTGATGGGTTCCCTTTATATTCCCTCATCTAAATCATCCATGAAGATATTGAAGAGTACTGGCCTAAGACAGAACCTTGTGGTACCCCACTGCTTCCTTCCTTCCATGTAGATGTAGCACTATTAAGGATTACTCATTGAGTATGGTTTGTCAGCCAGTTACAAATCCATCTGGTGATGATGCTGTCGATCCCATATTTTTCTAATTTAGTAAGTAGGAAGTAGTAGGTTATGGTCTATTTTGTCGAATGCCTTGAAGTCTAAGGATACTATGTCCACAGCATTTCATTGGTGTACTAATTTAGTCACTTCGTCAAAGAATGAAATAAGATTGGTTTGGCATGATCTGTTTTTAACAAACCCATGCTTACATCTAGTTATAACTTTATTTGTTTCGAGATATTCCGAGATCTGTTTTTTATTATTTTTTCTGGTATTTTCCCAAGTATTGTTGTTAGGCTGATTGAGTGATGTTAAGCTCCCCTCGCCTGCCTTCTGTTTCTGTCCTTCTTCTTCTGCCTGCTTATCCTGTCCTCCTCATCCTTGCATCCATCATCAGAGCAGTAAGTACTCATTAATTTTCTTCTGGCATATTAATTATAAGAAATAGGTACCCCATCATCCTCGGAATCACAAGGACTAACAATTAAAATTAAAGAGTGTCATTGACTAAATGTGTCTTCTGTTTTAATTGTGTATAGATTTATTTTCCTAAACAAGGTATTTACCAAATGGCAAAGGGGCATCTAAAAATTGTCAGCTTAACTTTTTTTCCACAAAGAACTGCATAAATTGGCCTCCATCAAAGCAGAAGAGCTTTTAAATTATACAGAAGGAATAAAGTGGTATAGAAAGAAGTGATCACAAATGTATCCTAGGCTTGGTCCAAGTGCATTTTTAAAGATCCTCACTAAAGATTTTCAAAGGTCAAAATAGAAACAAACTATTAATAAACATGCATGCACATCCCCCAAGCAATCGGTTCATTTCAACAAGTTGTGTCAATTCAGTTAGAAACATCTATAATATTCAATTTCAGTAATGAACTGGGTAGCAGAATTGATTCAGATTGTTGATTCACCCCAGAAGTACACAGGTCTACTGAAAATATCAATCTGATCCAGTGATGGGCAAAAAGAGGTGATTTGGTGAATTTGTCTTTCTCTTAAATCTTCAGATTTATTTATTTAAACAGTTTACAGAGCTGCCCACCTCACAGCAGTGAACACGCATGTTCCTAATAACCAGCACAGTTTGCGTGAACAGTTTGAGCTCATTATT
Source organism: Thamnophis sirtalis (assembly GCF_051295495.1). Taxonomy (NCBI): domain Eukaryota; kingdom Metazoa; phylum Chordata; class Lepidosauria; order Squamata; family Natricidae; genus Thamnophis; species Thamnophis sirtalis. The sequence goes on from NW_028261383.1 coordinate 134,785,867, forward strand.
GATACCGACCTCTGAATTTTCACCTCCTCTTGCCAAAATGCCATTGCTCCACTGAGATAAACATCACTCAACTTAGATGCCAAGTGTTAAATCTCTGTACCCTGTGGGGATGCTGCTTTCTTTATTTTTTTTAAAAAAGACAAGTATCTATTATTCTGAGCAATAGATAGTTTCAATTGTCATGGAACTGAGCTGTTAGGTCTATGAAAGGCAGCTCTGATTTGCCACGAAGATGAAGTGGCGCACCTCATTGAGACTAAGAATGGATGCAATTTGCTTTGACGAAGTGCTTCATGGAGATTAGTTTGCAGTCTCCTCTAGCACTGCCAAAACTCATGAGTCTCTGCTTGCTATTCCCAATGGCTGTCTAGAAGAGGCATAGCAAAGCAAGGAACTGTGTTGTTTCATGAAGCCACTTCAAGGGGCTATTTTGCCCAAGGCTTTGGCAAAGCAAGGCACCCCACTGAAGATCTACAGTTGTCCTAATAACTCAAAATGAAACATGAAAGGGTATTGACCAACCCAGAAAGTTAACTAGGTTCTTGAGGTAAGATTCTATGTGGTACACCTTTCTTCTGTAGGAAGTTAGCACCTACCCCTCTCCTAGAAGAATGAAATATTCTAGAAAATATTAAAAAGGCAGAATATTATATTTCCCTGGATGAGAAATTGAGAAACATGGTTTTTTTTAAGCAGGAAGCAGATTCACTCTTAATAGCCCCCACCCTCCTCAATAGCCAACACAAATGTCCTCTCTTAAGAGATAAAGAGATAGCTAGGTCTATTCACAGGCAAATGCCCTCATCCAAGATCCAACAAAGGTAGGAACAGAACTCACCACATGGCACCTGGAGACATTACATCACCCAGAAAGATTCAACTAAGCTTGGGACTCAAGACACTACAAAGTTATCCCTGTGTGGCCACATTGGAGTCTGACAACCAATCAGAATGCATTTTTACACAAGAACAGGAAGCTCCAAGGCAGGACCCAAGAGAGGGTATAAATCTCTCTCCCATCCATGTGCTTTTTTTTTTTGCACAGGATCTCAAACCATGTGGTCCTGTCCACTATTAAACCATCTTTCCAAGCAGCCTCCATGTTTCCAGTGTCTTTCTTCCCACTTGGAACTGAACCCAGATGGACATTTCTTCCAACACTTCCTTTCCACAAGAGAGCAAAAGTTTATTTATTTAAAATGTTTATATATTTTCCCATCTTATAACTAGCTTTGGGTGGCTCCCAATTAAAGTTATATGATTAATGTGCAAGAAGTGAATTTGTGTAAACTTTTCTGTGTCCCTTGTCCTCCACAAACTGCGATTTTCTTTGAACCGTATTCAGTTTGCCTTTATGTAACAATGCATTCACATATTTTTCTGATTCAGCTGATATTTAAAATTTACTTATTTATTTAGAAAATTTATATAGCTGCTTACTTGCTCACAATAACTCTAGTTGGTTAAAATAACTTCTTACCCAGGGTTATAATAAATTGGGCTTTCATAACAAAAGACCATATGGGAAAGAAGCAGCTAGCTAGAAGGATCCCTCAGCTACTGAGGCATCCATATTGAGCCTGGGAGGTGGCTTTGAAGCAGAATGTCCTAAACTGATACATATGCATTTAAATCCCAGAAAAGAGGATAGTGTTAAAAAGAAGCCCACACTTATCCACTGAAGGATAAGGGAGAGAGGGGAGGAAAAGCACAATCGGATGTCCAAGTGGAACCTTGTGTGAGCTGGACAGTCCTATAAATTTGTTAAATTTAAATAACAAACAAAATTCTGTTATCAAAGTCTATCTCAATAAAGTATACTCCTAGTTTCCAGTGGAGCAAGAGTGCTATTGACTTACCTCCCCTATTGATTCGCAAATGTGACCACGCACACTTGCGCTTTTGGTGAAAAGGAAAAGGCCTAAATGGGATGCCATAGAGCTGGGGCAAGTGGGTGGGTCCACCTGTGATTTCCGCTACCGGTTTGAGTGAACTGGTCCGAACCAATAGAATACCACCTCTGCAGTGGAGTCAGTTTCATGATCTGGATTACTTGGTAGGGTTTTTTTTAAGCACCCAAACCATACAAAATTTTGCCTTTGGAATCTAATTAAAACACATTTACTGTGTTTTATCATACTCTGTCTGCCCCAAGCTGCCTTTTATTCCCTGCCACATGCTGATCCTCTGTTTTTGTATTTTTCATAGCATAGGAGCTATATTAGGACTTGTTCACCATTCCCACTTACCCCCTCTACTGTCCTAGCAAATGTGTCAAACCAGCTCAATTATAATACTTGAATTATGATGCTTTACTTGAAGTTAAAAATGAATATTTACTTCCTTGCTGTCGGTAATCTTCATTTATTATATCACGTATGGGTAAATATGGATTGCTGTGATCAAAACTCACCTTGAGGGCATGAAGTATGCAAATCTTTTCTCCGTCTGCTTTTTATAAATAATTTGGCAAGAGAAATAATGTCCTTGGTGATTATCTGTAAATTCCTCTTCTCCTCACCTGCCAAATAATGAAGTCCTTGAGTCTTTTCCTTAAGAAAAACCAAACTAGGAAGCAAGCTAAAACTACTGACAGCTGGCACAGGATCCAACTACCAGTTTCCTGAGAGAAAAACTAACAGATATCTCAGAAGATCAACAACAGAATACGGGTATTTATCTGTCATCGTATCTTGTTCCAATCCCTGGCTTGGCTGCATGCACTGGAGTGGTGTTGAAACTGTTCCAATAGCTGCACCATCTGCTCTTGATTGTAAACATGTGTGTACAAAGTGACTGTCACTTAAGCTAATTCTGGGGAATGATGGCAGCTCATTTAGATGCCCCTTTCAAATGTTTCTTGGTAACTCAAGAGACAGAAAAAGGAGCCCTTTCTCTCTTTAACAATCTCGAATGATAATTCACAATAGAACGAGTTCTTGGGGTCTTATTCTGCTTTGTCCTCAAAAGGTGTCAGATGGGTCTTGACACATGCTTTTATGCAAACCAGAGGTAGGTGTATCAAAGCACACTCTAAACATAAAGACTCAAAGGATGACTTCTTGTATGCTAAGATCAAAACAACATCAAATGCTAATAGTTTAATTGGCACTCCCTTTAATCCTGCTGGTTTTTCTTCAGCGCCAGGTTGATACCTAGATATTTTGAAGATTTCTTGAAGGATAAACTCTTTCGTAATTCTTCAGTAAGTCAGATATAGAATCGCCAGATGATCTAAGAAAAAATAAATAGCTTTTGGAACATGTGAAGCAGCAGTGGCAGAGGTGGGGTCCTACCGGTTTAGCCAAGTAGGTAATAATGCCCCTGAACCAGTTCTATTGGTGGCACCATAGGTGCAGCCATCTTGTTTTTTTGCTTCTGCGCATGCATATAAGCAATTTTCACTACTGTGCATGTGCACATAGCACGCAACAAGCATGCACGCACCCAAAGTGCATCCCTGAGCAAACTGGCAGTAAAAGAATCCAGAACCCATCCCTGAGTGGTGAGATTCACTTACCTTCGCAAATGTGAGCCCATGTGAATCTGTGCAAGTGCATTATGTCGGGGCAGATGGGTGGTGCCTCGGGCAGCCACCACTATCAGTTCACCCGAACTGGAGAGAACTGGCTGAATACCACCTCTGATGTGAAGGCTGTTTATTTTCCCAAACATCCTTGTCTCTTTCTTGGACTCTGACACAAGCCCATCATTTTCAGAGGAAGATCCAAAGATCCCTGTTAGTTCAGGGGTTACATCTTGTAGCCAGCATTCAATGGGCATAATGGCCAATTGGATACACTTAGCACACAAGCCTGGAGGGCTTTTCCTGTTACTTTTCAGCAACCAGTACTTATTGCACACTGCCTATGATATAGGAAGAGATAGGAACTAATAAGCAACAACAATATCATGAGCCATGGATAGCCTGAACCTCTGGACCATTGCAACCAGTCAAATTGGCTGCCATAACACAATTGCCAGGGGCAAATCCCACCCCTTAACTCAGCGCTGTATGGAAAAATAAAGCATTTTCTTCGATCTTTCCTGATTTTTCCTTGCATTTCAGTTCAGTAGATGAACCCACGTTTTAATATGAGAAAGGGATACATTTTTATTTATTTATTTACTAACATACCAGGTTATATAGGCTGTTCCAATCAGTAATGTCTCCAACTAGTATATGTATGCATTTGTGTATGTGTGTGTATATCAGTGGTGGGTTCCTACTGTTTCAGACTGGTTTGGCCAAACCGGTAGTAAATTGGCGGCCTAGGTCACTGGAACCGGCAGTGACCCAGGCCTGCCACACCCCTGAACCCATTCTCAATACAGCACCACCATCTTGATTCATTGCACAAATTTATTTATTTATTTATTTATTTATTCATTTTTTAATGTTTTGAGCATGCACAGACCTATTTATATGCAAATGTGTACACGCGCACTGAACTGGCAGTAATGCCAGCAACAACCCACCTCTGGTGTATATGTGTGTGTGTACACACACAAAGAGAGAGAGAGTAGTATGTATTCCAAGATCTGTAAATTAGGTTAAAAACACACATACAAATAAAATAATAACATATCGACATATATCAATATAGACACTGGGTGCATCATTCACTATATAAGATATAGAACAAAAAAAACACACTTCTTTGTGTCCAAATTATGCATGATTTATTTTTGCCATGTCTTCTTGCCTTCACTCTAAGTTAAAAAATGCCATCTGTTGAGTTTTGAGTTGAATGATATTTCTTTTCAGCTGCTTACTATCAATCCAAGATCCTTTTCCTGGTCAGTCACAGTTAGCAAAAATATCCTAAATTTATATGAGAAGTTGGAGTTTCTTGTGTCAATATATATTGCTTTGTGTTTCTTTCGCCTGAACTGCATCTGGCACTGTGAAGTCTATTTACTGTTAGATCTCTTGGGAACTCCTAACAAATCCCTTTTCGATTTTTTTCTAGCCTTCTTGACTTCCTGGAGGAAATATGGGATATAAATCTAACAAATCAATCAATCTACAATTTGATATCACCAGCAAACATAGCCACCTCACTGCTCAATCTTAACTCCAGATATATATCTGAATCTGAAGCACTACCCAGCCATACTGCTATTACTGTTTCTTTTTCAGATGCCTCTCCAATTTCATTTTCTGACTGAAGGATAGTTTGAGTTTCTTGTCAGAGAATGTTAAGGCCTGGTATCAGGAGTTATCTTCTCTGAAGTGGAAAAAGGGGAAGAGGAAGCGTCTACAGTAAAGTATCAGATCCTCTGTGCCACCAGACACAGGGATGGGCTGCTACAGGTTCGCCCAGTTTGGTAGAAGGTGTAGCTAATATTGTGGAAGATTTGGAAAACCTCCAAATCCCACCCCTGACTAGCCCCGCCCACCCCACCCCTCCCAGGAGTCTTCACATGGCCCCTTTTGGATGTGAGGTAAGAGCAGGGCTCGCATGAAGGGGGAAAAACAGGCCACCCAGAAGTTCCTTAAGGCTGGAAACGGGCCCATTTCTGGCCTCCAGAGGGCCTCTGGAGCCCGGAGGAAGCCATTTTCACCCTCCCGGAGGCTCAAAAAAAGCCTCTGGAGCCTGAGGAGGGCTAAAATGTCCCCCCCCCCCCATGGTGCAGGAGGCCAACTAGGCCACACTCACCACGTCCACGCCCACCCAGCAACCAGGCAGAGAACCCATTACTGAAATTTTTGAAGCCCACCTATGACCAGACACTGATACTGTTATCTGTGCAGCAACTATTCCTGCCCTGGGCCAGCAATCCCTGATCCACGCTAACAGCATTCTTCGACCCTGGAGACCACTATGATCTGAAGAAGAAAATCTGTTGCTTCCCTTTATTCTCACGTATGGTGGATAGAACAGCTCTGTAGAACACTTTTAAGGAAAAGTTCCTATTTATGAGCAAGCTTCCCTAAACAGTACCTTCCATATGTCTTGAGTCTCGAAGCATGTATCATATTTGTCTTACCTTCTGTCACCTTGCTGAGTTTGCTGTCATAATATGTTTATATGACAAATGGTTTGCTTACAGCAAATGAGGATATATTAAAAAATTAAAAGAATGATGAATGTCCAGTGAAATAGCCATTTTCCAAGGGGACATTACATACCACTGAAAGAGGAAAGTTCCTTACTTCCTCCAAATAGCAAATGAGAACCTAGCAAGTTTTGACATTGTCTTCTAGAGAAGTAGGAAGCCTGCTTCATATCCTCCCAATGGTTCATCCATGTTGTCCATGCAAGAGTAGATATGGGGAAGTTTTAATACATTTTTATCTGACATTTCATAGATGCAATATCATGCTGTAAATATTTTTTCTGAAAAGAAGTGCATACCTATGAAATGCAAATTTCATTGCAGTCTATAGAAAAATAAGTTACAGTGATTAGTGATTTTTCTTACGCCAGTCAACAAGAGGAAGAAGCCTTGCCACATAGCAAGCCACAAGTTGAAAAAGATAGTTTCTAAGGCAGAGTATGTTTTCTTTTGAAACATGAAAATAATCCCTAGAGTAAAACCCAAATAATTCTACAACCGCAGAAATTCCAGCTATTACAGACTGGGAATTCTGGGAGATGTTGGAAGCTTCAGCAGGATCACTCCCAGTAGGTGTTTGTCTTGATGTTTTAAGATGTCATCTCAGTTTTTGTTTATCCATATTACATTCTTAGCCGAGGCTCAGTCTCCTTTTATCTGTTGCCTTGGTGATGGTTCTTCCTCCTGTCCTTCAAGGCCACTCCCTCTTCCCTCTACATCAGTTAAGTGAGGGGCTGCAAAGAAGATCAGCTGCTGCTAGGAAGCCATCTGATATCTCACAACTGGTTTGACTCAGCAAGATCTACTGCAATGGTGTGAGGAAAAGGAGGAGCAAATTACACTTTGGATATGTCTTAATACCAATCCTTAAAAATATATTTTTTACATATGCATCATGTATAATGCATGTATAAAGTAATTAAAAACAGAGCCAAACTGTAGAATCTCAAAAGTTTTTATGTGAGAGAGTCAATTTGGAGGAGTAGTTAGGAATAGCACTTAGTCTTATATACCGCTTCACAGTGCTCTACAGCCCTCTCTAAGTGCTTTACAGAGTCAGCCTATTGCCCCCAACAATCTGGGTCCTCATTTTACCCACCTTGAAAGGATGGAAGGCTGAGTCAATCTTGAGCCTGGTGAGATTTGATTTGCCAAATTGCAGGCAGCTGACAGTCAGCAGAAGTAGCCTGCAGTACTGCACTCTAACCACTGCACCACCATGGCTCAAGATGCTAGGCTAGAAACTGGGAAATTATGAGTTCCAAACCTCCCTGAGGCATAATAGCTGCATGGGTGACTTTGGACCAGTCACACTCTTTCAACTCATCTCAACCAACCTCATAGGATTCTTGTTGTGGAAAAAATAAGAGGTGAGAGTATTACACAGCAATAGCAATAACACTTAAACTTACATACCACCACAGTGCTTTACAGCTCTCTGTAAGCGGTTGACAGAGTCAGCCCAAATGGGTCCTCATTTTACTGATCTCAGAAGGATGGAGGGCTGAGTCAATCTTGAGTCCCATCAGGATCGAACTCCAGGCTGTGGGCAGAGTTAGCCTGCAATACCAAATTCTAATCACTTTGCCACCATATTCCTTTCTTGATTTATAAATGGCTAGGGTTAGGTGGATCACTCAGTTTGTGCGTCGATGAACAATGCAACTAGCTGTGAGAATTAATGTGAATTGTAGGACACATTGAACATCGACCCTTCAGACACACTTGCAACTCTGAGTTCCTCCCAGGGCTACGCCTGTCTGAGCATCACTGAGAGTTCAATTGCCATGAGTGTGATCTACCACCTGGGTTCAGGTGCCTCCCCATCCAGTGTGGGGATCAGCATCTGAGTCTCTTCCAGGTGAGCACCACCTCCGATGTGGCTGGGGTTCTCACATCATCTCGCCTCCATCCCCCCAAGTCCAGACCCTGACGGCATCCATCCCACTCGGCTGACCAGATATAAATCTAAAAAACAATTACTAAAATTTATTATACACTAAAATCTGTTCTCAATCAACTATAGACATGTGAAACTGTAGATAACCAGGCCACAGATAATGGGGACCATCTAAACCTGCCTTGTTGTAAGTACCATTCTTTTTACACATTTCCCTTTTTGATCTCCTTAGCTGCGAGCAGAGACCTAGTACATTCTTTCGTGTCCTATCTATTTTTAACCACTGCATGTTCATTTGTTGTGGTCAGGCAAGTGAACCATGACTGAAGCGAAGGGACGGTGATACAAATCTGCTGCTCCTTTTTCCTTTTGTCTTTTCTCGTCAAATATTTGGGTTGGCGGATGTGCAGATTCTCCTGTAATAGATGGAGGGCAATGAGACTGAATGGAGCATAACCCATGCACATCTGTTTTTCTCATTTCTCTCTCTCTCACACATGCACGCATGCACACACACACCCACGCACACACGCATACACACACGCGCGCACACACACGCACACACACAGGATTATTGAGGAATAGTGAATCTTTAAATTCTCCTTGATATTCTTGTATAAGCTCTTGCCTGGTGCAATTGTATTTCAATGCCTAAGAGACACATGAAAGTTCCAGAGGGCTTTATGAAGGTTATGGTTCATAGTTTGGCTTCAAGAAAAGGACAAGTGGATGGGGAGGAGTCAGTGGTGGGTTGCACTTACCTTCACTACCGGTTCATTGATCATGCATGTGTGCGTTTCGTTCACACGCACGTCTGACTCGTGCTGCACATGCATGCACAATCCAACCCCCACTGATTGTCAGAGCTCGCAGAGGCGCTACATGCTGTGCGTGTGTGCACAATTTGCCTTTTGCCATAAAAGCAGGTATACAGTGCGGGCGGGTGGGCGGGCCAAAAGAGCCACCGTACAGGTTCATTCTCAGTTGCTCCAGGCCACTACCAGTTCGGCCGAACCGGGCCGAACCGGGCCGAACCGGGCCGAACCGGCAGCAACGCACCTCTGGTAGGAGTGATAGAGGCATCTGGCCTAAGGACTAAGTGGGAGTCAAAAATATATTGGTGCCAAATTCTTAAGCAATTTTTTTCAGTTCATGTTGCCCAAACCTATAGAAAGCACCTTCGTAGTATCATGAAATCTGTACAAGTTTGTAATATAATGCACTAATGCATTAATGTATTAAGGAGAAACACACAAAGCCCATATGTTAAGGAAAAGAATGCACATAAACGTGTTAAACTACCCAAACTTTATTTTCAGAAAATGTACCCATGAGATAAATAAGTTCATTTGGAAAAAAAATGCAGATGAAAATCTATATGATGCTGCAAGCTGTTGTCATTGCTGCTGCTGCTGTTTTTTATGCTGGCCAGATTCACAAATTGACCCAGAAATGAATTTAGAGCTACAGGAAAAAGCAAAGTTAACAAAGCCATAATGTTGCTTCCTCAACTCTTCCTCAACAAAATTTTGGACCAGCAGTACAATCTGCTGCATCTATATGACAGAATTATACCTAACTATCCCCTCCCATCTCTGCCTTAAAGACAGCAAGAAAAGTGAAATAATATTGTAGAGCAGGGGTGTCAAACTCAATTTCATTGAGAGCCGCATCAGGGTTGTGTTTGATCTTGGGGGGCCAGGTGGGCGTGGCCAGGGTGGGCGTGGGCAACTTGGCATTACTTGTGTCACAGCACCTGTGGTAGCCCAAGCTCTCTGTGTGTGAAAACAGGCCCCCAAGCTCCATTTTTGGCTGTGATGGCCTCCTGTAACCCTCTGCTAGCGAAAACAGAGCTCGGGAAGGTGGCATGCGCCCTCCCAAGCTCCCCTTTCACTGGCAGAGGTACTGCGGGCCAGTCATTTGCTGTTTCCAGGGCAGCTCTACAGGCCAGATCTAAGCACTGCATGGGCTGGATTCAGCCCCTGGGCCTTGAGTTTGACACCCCTGTTGTATAGGCTACTGACAAATATCTTAAACGGGCCATGCAGAAGGAGAATCTACACTCACAACTTGGGAGGGTTAAATCTCTGGTAATAATTGGATATCAGCTGAAAATTATGAACAAGAAACATCTCCCTACAGGAACAGAAGGGAAGGGGAAGGGAGGGGAGAGGAATTGATAGGAATAGTTGAGCTTAGGTAGATAGATATCTTCGTTCTCAGGGGCAGAATGCACAGCATTCTATTGTCAGTAAAGAATTTGCTCAAATGTAATAAAAAGAAGATAGGAGGGGGGAGAAAGGAACTGAGAAATTCACCGACTGAATCTTGAGCAATGAGAAATTGTTTTTTTTTTTAACAAAGCCCAAAAAACTGGTGTTTTCCCCAGGGATGAAAGAGGGACAGTAGCAAAAAAGCATGATTAGATTCCCTGGATAATGCAAGGAACCCCCCCCCCCCCTCTTACAGTCCTGGAGATAGACGAAACAGCCAAATATATCCATTATTCCTTTTATCAAGTGGAAGAAGCAAACATGCAGAGAATACTTAACCTGTTTTATTCACCTGATAAACACATCCCTGCAGGGGGGTAAATCGTACGTCTGTCTTTTAAAGGTGGATCTTCCGCATGAGGCTTTTTTTTTCTGCCAGTCACAAAAACCTGAGTTCCTGCATCTGTACATCTTAGTTCACACTGTCATTTGTGTCAGCTGTAAAAAGAATTGCCTTGAAGAGCTGGGCTAAGAGGCCTGCATTGTTCTGTACTAGACCTCCTGAAGAGGACATTTCTCTCAAATCACTGCTTTTGAAGCAAAGTAGAAAATTAGAAATAGTGGATACTTCTGTAGAAGCTCTCACCGGGTCAAAAGTGCCCATTAAAATCATTAATCATCTCTCCGAACAATATCCGGAGAGTGCATAGGAAACTCACAAGCCTCTGACATTATGAAACCTTGTTGAAAGACCTGAGGCTGTGTGAGTTGAGTAGCACAAATGTTCAGAAAAAAAAGAAACAAAAGAAAGGGGGAACTATTGCAGTGAAGTTCAGATCAAATCTAAAATGGAGTTTTAGGAGGAGACATGAAAATGAATTGAATAAATATGGGAACAATATTCAATTCAATAAAATATCACTCCTCTGCTCACAACAGAATCCCTTATGCCACCAGGCTTGAAATTTTGGGCTTGGACAACCTAGAACTATGCCTCCTACATTCCGACCTAAGTGTCGTATACAAAATTACCTGCTACATGTCAATGACTATTTCAGCTTCAACCACAATAATAAATGAGCAAACAATAGATACAAACTTAAGGTAAACCGTACCACACTCAATTGCAGAAAATACAACTTCAGCAACAAAGTAGTCAATACCTGGAATGCACTGCCTGACTCTGTTGTTACATCCACAAACCCCCATAACTTTAACCTTAGACTGTCTACTGTCGACCTCACCCCATACCTAAGAGGTCTCTAAGGGGCGTGCATAAGTGCACCAGCGCAACTAACATCCCTGTCCTACTGTCTCCATTTATTCGTACCCATGTACTGTATTCCTATTTATGTTTATACTTACAGTTGTTATTTTTTTTTACATGTTTGACAAACTAAATAAATAAAAAAAGTTAAAGACAAGTTCAAGAGCTGTGACAACAGCAAAGCAACACAAGCCATTACATTGTGGTTGGATTAGACAAGGCAGAGGGATCAAAGTGAGCCGACTGAATTAATGGCCAGAAAGATTCTATTGCTGTAACCAATCCCTCATTTAAGGGATTGTCCCACAAAGACGTCATATAACTCAAAGCCTTTGAGAAACACTGTAGTTCATGATGTTATTCTTGGCTGTTTGGTGCTGGCTACATTCATGATGTAAGGGACACGGTGGCTCGGTGGCTGAGACACTGAGCTTGCTGATCAGAAAGTCAGCAGCGGTTTGAATCCCTAGCGCCTCGTAACGGAGTGAGCTCCTGTTACTTGTCCCAGCTTCTGCCAACCTAGCAGTTTGAAAACATGTAAAAAATGTAAGTAGATAAATAGGGACCACTTTGATGGGAAAGTAACATCATAATGTTATAATCATCTTTAATTCATAATATAGATGTGCATGCTTCAAAAATGTTTTGGAAGATAAGATTTGAATCATGGTAAGCACAGCCACCTTTGCTATTCATTAAAGCACACTTGAACCTGAAAACAAACAAAAAAAGACCTGTTGCTTTAATGCATTACATTCTTAAAGCAGCCTGAGTTTGATGAAAGTCTTCAAGCAGCCAAACCACTTCTTCAAAACATGGGCAGCCCCTAAGAATATTAACGTGTCCCGACGGAAGAGCACACCAAAACCCATCAATCAAAAATTGTTACATTAGAGCAGTGGCCGCCAACCTTTTGGGCACCAGGGACCGGTTATGTGGAGAGATGCTTTTCCATGGACTAGAGGGGCCGTGGTTTCGTGTGCTGCTTGCATCCCATGGATGGGGCTTTGCTTGTTTCTGTGGTCTGGTTTCTGGCATGCTGGACCATGGACCAGGGATTAGGGACCTCTGTATTAGAGGACGGAAAGAAGGAAGGAAGGAAGGAAGGAAGGAAGGAAGGATCTGCCTGCAATGCTACCACTTCCCTCTAAATCAGAAAATGCACACATATTTACTGCCCATTTAGCTGAAGTTTACTGTCTTACAATTTATAGTACAGTATATACATCAATACCAAACATTTTTTTTAAAGGGTGAAAGAGAATAAAAGCACAATCCTGTCTACATGAAGTTTTTTTCAGGAATTTTTTAAATGGGAAAATGATATTAAGCATATGCTTAACATGTCTAATAAAACCAACACTTCTTTTTTTTATTTTTAACAGTCCGTGGGCAGATTTTTCTAACCAGCAAGCTGGAAGATATCTCTGCCATATACATATGCATGTTGGGTTTAATTAGAGAAATTAAGAGAAAAAGGTAAACAATGCTAATCTTATGGTTGGGTAGGATGTGCTCACACGTGAAGCCAGAAAATACACCTGGTATTCTTGGCGCAGGTTTTCTCACTCCTTTTTCTGCCATTCTCTCTCTGAATTAGCAAGCACCAGAATTTTCTTTCCCCAAGAGAAAAAGGGGAGGAGCTACTTTTGCTCTAGACCTATTGTAAGATTATTATTTAGAGATGTAAGGCTGCCAATCAATGTTTGCAATGTTTGCCTACATACTCAGGGAGTTGAGAGCAGGGATTCACTTACCTCCCCTAGCGGTTTGTAAATGTGAGTGCATGTGCCACGTCTGCACGTGCGCACCGCCTTCTGCGCATGCACATTGCTCGCACATTACATCAGGGTGGGTGGGCAGAGCCTCCCGCAGCTGCCGCTAACTGTTCATCTGAACTGGAGGGAACCGGCTGAATACCATCTCTGGTTGTGAGGTGTCCATATTTATTTGTGCCAGGCATTTTTTATTTCCATGATTTCCTTCCCCATATTAGTAGTTCAACTGATAAGGAAAATCCCTAATTCATTGGCTATAACACTAGCCACATGTTTCAAAGGCTTTGGCTTTGATTTGACTTGAACTAATTGAAGACTATGGGAAAACTTTTCAAGTGCTCTTATTTAAGTGTCTTTCTCTGTGTGTATAGGTTGTCCTTTACTTATGACCGTAATTAAATCAGAAATTATGATTGTAAGTCATGGCAACCATTAAGTCGCCACGTGACCGTCCCAATTTTACAATCTTTCTTGCTGTGTTCATTAATGGACATGGCAATCATTAAGCAAGCCCATTTTCCCCAGTGGGTGCTGGGAGAAATAAATGCTGAAACCTAGCAAAAAATGCCAAAAATCGTAGTCATGGGACAATCATAAAAATTAGCCAGTTGCCAAGGGCTCAAAATGCAATCCTGTGATTATGGAGTATGTGTGTGTGTGTGTATGTATGTGTGAATTCATCAGAACTTTGAAAATGGGTTGTAAGTAGCTTTGGGGAGGTCTGCTGTAATTTCAAATGGACACTAAGTGCTTGGTTGTTAAGCGAGGACCTGTGCATGTGTGTGTGTGTCTGTGTATTTTGTGTGTATGTGTGTGTATATATATATACTGCATGTTGTGGAGAATGTGGGAAAGGCTTTATTCTATGTTTTTAGGGGCTTAATGAGCAGGTCTATATAAAAAAAAAATCTAATCTTTTAAAGTCCTTTCATTGTATGAAAAAAGGGGGGATAGAAGCAATCCAAATTGCCATGGGGTTGAAATGCAATGAGAATACATGAAAAAGGAATGGGTAGGGTAGGACATGGCAGGATAGGACAGGACAGGATAGGATAGAATGGAGCCAAAATGTATATTACAGGTATGCAATACGTTCGACTAAATCTTGGGATGAATCGGGCTGATTTTACAGCTACGAAACAACCCAATTGTAGAATTGTTGGGAAGCATTGTGTGTGATTTAGCGTATCAGGGAACTGTGAAAAGGTAGAAAATGCCTGCAGAAATCATAACAATTCTCTGCCTTTCATTTTCATCCCCTTACAAAGCCTTGGGATAAGAAGAAAAAAAAGAAAGAAATCTGGATTTAATCACAAGACATGGTTCACGAGGATGCAACAATTGTAGCTTTGGGGGAGCACCACAATACTGTAATTTGCTTGCAAATGTCACTTAATGTTCTCTCCAAACAACAAAGTTATAAAGACTCATAAAAATTTAAAAGCAATTGGTTTGATTTTTTCTATATACTTCCTTTTGAAATTTGTCAAGTTTCCTCCCAAATGCTATTGCTTGGCATGAACACTTCTAGACATCCAGCCTTTCCATTGCAGAAGTCTGATTTCACAGCTGAAATGGAATCAGGTGTGAAAAAAGATATTTCTTAAAAGAAAACATGATATAAATAAAAAAAAGGAAATCCTTTAAAAAAAAAGCAATGTCCAATTTTCTTTACAGCAGTTACAAACATAATACTGTTTTCCTCCTCCAAAATTGCATAACATAGTTTCCCTCATCCCATACGGGTAGTCCTCGATTTCTGACCATTTGTTTAGTGACTGTTATGATGGCCTTGGGGGAAAAATGACTGATTTCCTGTACTCACACTTTCGATCATTGTGCCATGCCTGTTGTCGGGTGATTGCAATTCACGCCCTTTGCAAGTGGCTCACATTTAGGAGTGCAGTCTAAATGTACTGGTTGCAGCATCCCATAATAATGTGATCATGATTTGCAACATTTTGCCATTTTCTGTCAAAAAAACGCCCATTTGGGAAACTGAATTTGCTCAATGAATGTGGTATTCACTTAACAATCACTGTAAAAAATTGTTTTCAAATTGCAGGCAGGCAGGCCAGCACTGAAATTGCAAGACAATTTCATAAGACAAGACAAATCCCAGAAGGCAAGACAAGAAACAATGGATGGAATCTAATCAAGGAGAGAAGCAACCTGGATTTAAAGAGAAACTTCCTAACCATGAGGACAATTCACCAGTGGAACAGCTTCCCTCCAGAAGTTGTGGGTGCTTCATCATTGGAGGTTTTCAAGAAGTGACTGGACAGCTACTTGTCTGAAATGGTATAGGGCAGTGATGGCAAACCTTTCAGAGAGCGAGTGCCCAAACTGTAACCCAAAACCCATTTATTTATCGCAAAGTGCCAACATGGAAATTTAACCAGAATAATGTGGTTTTACTACCTAAAATAATGATAAACAACATAGAGTTCAGCTAATTGTTGTAAGAAAAATGTGATAAATTCACTCTCTCTCTCTCTCTCTCTCTCTCTCTCTTTCCCCATCTGAGGGGGAAGGAACCCCTGAAGTGGTGGTGGGTGGTGGGAATCTGAAGTCTGGTAGCCAAGGAGCACAGGAACAGCACACCCATGCTCAGTTGGTCAACAAAGAGCCGAAGCTCAGCTGGCCAACCGAGAGGCGGGGCATCTCATCACAGGCACCTCTGCAGGAAAAGCAACTGACATCCGGGAGATGAGAGCGAGCAGGGTTGCATTATGGCTCTGCGTCGTAATGGGCTCCAGGAGGAGGATAGGAAGCATGCTAAATTTCACTGTGCTGCACAAGGCTATGGAGGCATCAATAGCAAATGCACCACGACAAAGGTGGAATGCTGTTTCACACATTTTTTTAGTCCTGAAAATGACGATGAGAAACATGATGGAGAAATGTGATGTAGCTGGGCTGGGGCAAAGGTGCGCATGCCCACAGAGAGGTGTACGCAGAGCCCTCTGTGTGGGCACGTGGACCATAGGTTCACCACCAAGGGTATAGAGTCTCCAGCTTGAAGATAGGTATAGGGTCTCCTGCTAGAAGACCTCCAAGGTCGCTTCCTATTCTGATTGATTGATTGAAGTATCATTCGGAAATAACATCTGGAGAGTGGCAATTAGCTCTGAGGCACTTGGTACTTTGGGGTTACCTTTGCTTCCTATTGGCCCACAGATCCCATGAAGGTTCACCTGTGTTTCTCTATCTCTGCAGACAAAAGGTACACTGAGCATCATTTAATGAATGCTCGCCAGAAAGCGCATCATCAAAGAACAGTAGAGTTGGGTAGCAGAATGAGTGCAAAGTAAAGAAGTGGCAGACAAGTTACCTTGGTGAATTAATACAAACCATTTTATATCTTCCTTTAACAGTCAACCTGAATAAACAAGTCATTACTTCTCTAATATTTTTGCCAATAGCTACAGCTTTAGTTACAATTTTTATTATTAATCATTATCTTAAAAACAACGTTTATGTCAGGCAACTACTTGGTCCAATATTTGGTGACTTACCGTAGTTATTTCCAAATCTCCCTAAGCACATTTTCTCTCAACACATTTTAATTATAGTCTTCAGATGTATTTGTACTGGGAATTCTAGTATTGAAAATGCCTGTAGAATGATTCCTGTGCAGACAATCAAAAGGGTTTGTCTAACTTACTGCCAACGTATTATTATTGTTACTGTTATTGTTGATTACATTGGGAGGTCACCTAATTCCCATACAACAAATATGAGAAGTGGTCATGACACAAAGGTGTTGAAAATCAGAACTTATGTAACCCCTATCACCCCATGGGGGAAACACTGGAATTTGAGAATTTGATAAATTGGATGCGTTTTCTTCCACTGCCACCTATTAATTAGGAATCTGTCAAGATGGCAGAGGATGGGCCAGAAAACAGTGGGTAGAATGATCAGCTGCGTAAATGACTAGAATACCTCTGAGCCTTTAGGGTTTTTTAAATTCTAGATCTGTTATTTTAAGAGTGAGATTCTCGTCTTCTATCACACTATCAAATGAAAACTATATATATATATATATATATATATATATATATATATATGTATGTATGTATGTATGTATGTATGTATGTATGTATGTATGTATGTATGTTGTATTTGTGCTGATAAATAAATAAAGGGAGACTAGTATAGATCTATTTCAAGCTATTTAGCTCTCATCAGCTAGCCATACCCTTACTGGGATTCGAACCTGTGCTGTATTACATCTTAGGCAGACGTCTTAGCCATTAAGCCACAGGTCCTCCTCCTTATCAGCTGAAGCCAGGGAAGAAGGTATATATTTAGTGTCACAACCCCTGGTAGCTGATAAGGAGGAGGTGTATACATACATACATACATACATACATACATACATACATACATACATACATACATACATGACTCTGCAAATTATGTCTTATAAAAAACCATTATTTCTGTTTTATAGTCTGAATACACTCTTTATAGTCTGAATACACTTCTATTTCTGTTTTATAGTCTGAATACACTCTCCATAGATGTATTGGTCTTTATCTTAGACAGATTCCAAATGGTGCAGTAATTTACCGTAGTTTTCAATTGGGCAGGAATGATTGCAACTCTTTACCTCAGGGGTCCCCAAACTTGACAACTTTAAGAGCTGTGGAATTCTCCAGCCAGATTAGGTGGCTTAAACTTTGAAGACCTCTGTTTTACCTGTTCACCTGGAATAAGTCCCACTGAACCCAGTGAGGTATACTTCTAAATAGATTTCTATAGAACTCTCCTGGATGCCTACAATAGTGATGACACTATTACTATGCTTATAATAGTAAAGGTATTTTACATAGCAACTGTAAACTGCCATGAAGTTAGAGAGACTTATTTTTGAATAAGCATGCTAAAAATTGACTTACTTCTGCCAATGTTATGGATGAGGTAGCCCAGATTAGTCCTGTACTTTTATTATCAGATAGAGATCTCCAGAAAAGACAAGTCATGCCCTTTAATAGCATACAGATATGTTAACAATGAAGGACAGTCATTTGACTATACAGCAGGGGTGGGTTCCGGCAGGCACTACTGCTGTTTCGATTGTGTGCATGCTGTGTGTGTGTGCTGCGTGTATATGCGCAGTACAATTAAAATTGTGCGCATGCGCAGAACTGAAAAATAAGAACCAGAGGACCGGTTCAGGGGTGTGGCAGGTCTAGGTCACTGCTGAGTCCAGCGACCTAGGCCACCAAACCACTACCAGTTCATTTGAACCGGTCCGAACCGGTAGGAACCCATCACTGCTATACAGACCACGAAGGTTACGGTTAACCAAGCAGGTTGGAAGTGGTGTTGATTAAAAGATTGATTTAGGCTTCAAATCATTTTGCATGGAGTTGGCTTGCCCGTCCATCTGTCCATCCATCAGGTGGCTCAAGCACTGTGCTCTGTCTGCCCGGCCGCTGCTGCTTGCCTGCCTGACTGCGATTGCGGAGCCCCGTTGGGCAGGGACGGCGCTGACATGGAGCTGGATTGTGGGGGTGGTGGTGCAAAGCAGGGGAAGTGACAGGCGGTGGGAGCGGGAGGCAGCCAGCCAGCCAGGCACAGGCGATGCTCCAGAGTGCCCCCTCCATGCCACCTGCCTGCTTTGACTGCTGGGGAGCGCCCTTGCCTTCTTGCCTTGCCGCTCCCCTCTGTGTCAAAGCGCACAATGGGCAAAGGGTCTCCCCAGGGGAATCCTGCTCAGCTTCCCAGAGCCCGGCCAGGTCTTGATGATGTCTACGGAGCTTGGATGGGAAAGATGCACGCTCCCCCCACCCCCAAGTCCTTGCCGGTCTGCTAGCGCACAAATCTCTTTTACAACCTCCCTATGTAGGACAAGCAGGGCACCACGATCCTCCCTCCCACCCTTGGTGATCAGTCTTCCAAGCGGCGTGGCGGGCTTCGGCGTGGCTTTCCGAAAGCCCCGGCGAAGCCCTGAAGCCCACCCACCCCCCGCTCGACCTACTCCCCACCTGTCTGGCTGGCCGGCACAAGGCTTCACCACTCTTCTCCTATTCCTCCTTGTCCTCCCCACTCAAGCAGTGGCGGGATCCATGGGACAACAGGGTCTCATTCCTCCCCTGGCGCGGTGAGCTCCAGCGGGCTGGATGCGGGTGCGAGGGGCCTGGCAAAAGAAAGAAAGTGCCAGCCCGCCAGCAGAGGCGGGTAAAAGACCCACCTCTGCTGGCAGGCTGCCCCTCTCTTCTCAAACAAGCTGCCCTCCCTGCCTCTGCCCCTTCCCTCTCTTCTCAAACAAACTCTCAAATTGAGAAAGAGTTTGTTTGAGTGAAGTAAAGAAACACACACACGCACACACACAAATTATTCACAATAAAAAATTACTTACAAATTAAATTACAATAATTTTGAATTCCTCCCCCCTGCCCCCTCCCTTGGACCCACATACCTGGCTTTTCCAGCTGTGTCAGAGGATTTCAACTCTCCTCCGCCCTAATGAAAATGTAAAAAGAAAATGGCAACTTAGGCAAGATTTGCTGCTGCCAGAACAGGAGGCAGAAAACCACATGCCTCCTTTGCATAAGGAATTTTTCGCC
Organism: Thamnophis sirtalis; assembly: GCF_051295495.1. Taxonomy (NCBI): domain Eukaryota; kingdom Metazoa; phylum Chordata; class Lepidosauria; order Squamata; family Natricidae; genus Thamnophis; species Thamnophis sirtalis. The sequence continues at coordinate 134,805,669 of NW_028261383.1, forward strand.
TTTTAACCCTTGCTTAACTCTGAGCAAGGGTTAAAAGGCAAAAAATTCCTTATGCAAAGGAGGCCCGTAGTTCTCTCGCCTCCCCCTGCAGTTAGCACTAAGCAGAGTCATCCACTGTGACTCTGGCAGCAACTACCTTAGCCTTTTTCCTTTAAATTTTTCTTTTCTTTTCCTCATGACACTGGTGAGGCTCCGTCTCCCCTGCCCTCCCCCACACTGAGCTCCACGATCAGAAATTTGACAGTTTGGTGGTTGAATCCCTAGTGCCACATAATGGAGTGAGCTCCTGTTACCTGTCACAGCTTCTGCCAACCTAGAAGTTTGAAAGCACGCAAAAAATACAAGTAGAAAAATAGAACCACCTTTGGTGGGAAGGTAACAGTGCTCCATGCATCTTTGGCATTTAATCATGCCGGCCACATGACCACAGAGATGTCTTTGGAGAGCGCTGGCTCTTCAGCTTTGAAACAGAGATGAGCACCACCCCCTAGAGTCGGGAATGACTAGCACATATGTGTGAGGGGAACCTTTACCTTTATGTTCCCGCTAGTAAACCATCAAAGTCAGGCAATTGTAGTGGCAAAAACACATGCATAATAAATTAAAAAATCAAATTAGTAAATAAAATTCCCTGCCACCACAACTCTTTTCTTTGGTTATTGTTTCCAAACACCTCCTTGACCTTCAATACTTTGTTTTCAGTCTCTCTCTTTCTACTTTTATTCTGCTTGCTTGACTTCATGCACATTTATATGGCAAGTGAGAATTACTTTGGTTAGGTGTTCTCTTCTCTCTTCTCTCTCTCTCTCTCTCTCCCTCTCTCTCTCTCTCTCTCTCTCTCTTTCTTTGATCTTACTGTTTTCAATTACAGTCTGAGCAACTGTTGTCAGGTCACTTTTTAGTTTTATTGTTGTTTACCCGTTAAAATAATTTGGAAGTGTTTATTGTTTTATGCTTTGTTAGCTGCTATTCTATTAGCACTGAAGATGTGAGAAATAAATAAAGAAAGGGGAGCCAGTTTGAATCTCTAGCAGCTGTGAATTGTTCTGTTGCACTGAAAGTTTTATTGGAACCATAACAGAATATCATACCCCTTATTTTGTTCATTTTAGGCCTTGGTGACCATTATGTAAAACTGCCACTAGAAATTACTTTTGTTGTCCTGGTTGTACCAACTTGGGGGATTACTGTGGAATTCTTTGAAGCCAAGGCTATGCATCATGCCGCTTGCTGTTGGAAATTAGATCAAAGACAGATTTTGTGTTTCCATGCTTAACCATTAGAACTGCAGTCTTAGCCATTTTAAGGCATGCAGAATAAAGGTTACAGTGGGCCTTACTAAGAGCTGTGGCTCTTACAAGGGGGATTAGGTATTTCTATTGAGAAGTCTTAACACTGTCACCAAATTACAGTTCCCAGCATATTTTGGGAGGAAGCCGTCGTAATCACTCTGAAAGAAAATGTGTTTCTTTTTCTACAGAACTTGCGGAAATCCTAAATTCTTTTGAAAATAAAACTGCAGTGGAAACTTATTAGTTGAAAGAGTAAAGAAGCTTGCAAAAGAAAGCCAGCTCTCACTCTACATGTAGTGTATGTGTGGGGTGATGCTTGATAGAAGGATAACAGAGGTAGAAGCATCATTTCACCCTCATGAAATGTTTGAGGGAGTCGAATAGCACCTACTATTAAGATTTTCACTTTAAAAGGTTGAGGATTTTGTATTGTTTTGAACACCAAACTGCAAACAGCTTGTAGGCAGATTTTGTAAAATAATTGTTTTGGGAAATGGGCATTTGTGACTAATTCTGAAGGAAACGAGCAAACAAATTTTTTTTTAAAAAAAGGGAGTGGGTGTACAGCATGTACTCATGTCCCTCCGGACTGCGACTAAGATTTGAACTCAGTGTAATCCATTTACTACATAACAAAGCTGAAATTAGATTTTGATTAGCTGGATTTTGGGTCGAATCAATGAAAAATGATTGAATTAACTGACAAGCTGCTGAGCTCACGGCTCAACACAGTCAAACAAATGAGCAAAGTGAATGAGGCATCAACTATGTTAGACTTGTGTGAAATCTTTTTAAAAAATAAAGCAGATGGTAAGCTTAGGATGTGCTTTTCCTGATCGTTTAGGTACTCTATATGTTTTTTACATAATTCCATTTATGTTTAGCCATAAGTTTCTGAACTTTAGATAATCTTCATCTCAAATGCTCTTCCAGTCTTGAGATATCCCTATTTTGTTATAAGTACCTACGGGGATAAAATATAATTAATTACAAGAGTACTATTTGTATTTAATTCTATGATTACTTCACATTTGGAATAGGGTCTTTTGTTCTATCTCAGGATCAAAATTATCAGCAAGAATCTGAGAACAACAGTTTTGCTCCTGAATGAGGGCAGAGGCAGCTCCAGTGTCTTTCTAGCAGATAAATAGTGTCTGCTATTGTTAAACTGTAATTATTTGAAAGGCGAAGTTGTCTAGGTCATTGGTGAGAAACAGAAGAAATGGAAATGTTGAGAAGCAAGCCAACAATAGCCCGCATCAAACATTTAATGAATGGCAATGACACAATTACATGCTAGCAACACCAAGTCCCAACAGCTGCCTAATTAAAACTGGACTCAAACAAGGCAGGGAAAATAACTTGATTTGGATGCTATTTGCCTTGGTAATTTGGTACCGGGTTGTGCATTCTTGTTTTTTTTTCTCCATTCAGGGCTGAATGTTTATAAAAACTTAATTAAGTTGGAAGGGAGAGATTGATATAAGTCTTTGCCTTAATGGACTCTCTTCCCGTGGGATATTAAGGAACTTGCATATGCTGAAGGACATAATGGAATTGGAGGGGGGAGAGGGAAAGTGAAGAGGCAAGCCACCTCTGATTGTTTTGCAGATAGATCGCTGTTTATTTTCTATTTTTCCTCAGCAAAAATTCCAAATCTCAAAATTGGACTCCAAGAAGCTATTTATAAGCTGTCAAGAGAGGCCAGCATTTCACTATTAAATGGATAGCAAATGCAATTCCAACTTTCTTCTAAAGTGGCAGATAAACACGGACTGGAGAGGAGCAGAAATGTTCAGGGACAGGAGGCCAGGGAGAGAGGTATGAAAAGCTGCCAGGTGCACCTTATTATAAAGAAGAGTAGGCATTAAGCTGGCACAAAAGGGAATCGGCCAGGAATGGCTGTCCCCTGATGAGGTAATATCTGAGGAAAGTCATAGGGACTAATGGAGAAGGAATTGATTCAGAATATTGCAGCCTAGTAGAATTCAGCCTACATAAATTACATCAGAGTATCATCTTGCTTTATTCCTTACCTTCCCCCACCCTTCAAAATTCTCTGCTCATTGGCTGTATTAACACATTATACCAGGCCAGTCATTATGTTAACCATGGTTTGTTATGTAAGCTGTAATAGTTCTGTTCATACCTGCCCTAGGCCATAACTATTGCTTACCAAACATAATAACTAAGATCACTCATTCTAAGAAACCAAATAATCTGTATCTGTGCTTAGCATGAGGTATGAACCAGGACGCTATTTTGAAAAAAAGTTAAAATAATCAGGTTGGGGAGTTTTAAGGAAGGGGGGCATTTGTGACATTTAAGCAGCTCATGATCCATACAAGTGCATAGAACAGCGTTTCTCAACCTTGGCAACTTGAAGATGTCCGGACTTCAACTCCCAGAATTCCCCAGCCAGCATTCGCGAATGCTGGCTGGGGAATTCTGGGAGTTGAAGTCCAGACGACTTCAAGTTGCCAAGGTTGAGAAACACTGGACTAGACAGAAGAAAGGGAGGAGAGAGAAGAAGTGTGATTATATATGAAGGAAGAGTTCTAAATCAAATTCAAATAATTATGGAAGAACTAGCAGAGGAAATAAAAGCTGGGAGAACCTAGGGAGGAAGCAGTCACTTTATCATAGGGTTCTAGTTACTAGTGAAAAAGAAATTGGAACACAGCCAAGCATGTACATTACATTTCAATAAAGTCATTGTTAAGTTTAGATAACTGCTAGGTGGGATTTCATGAAGAAAAATTCTTAGGTCAGAGGCAATGCAGGAGTGGGAATTTAAACTACAAGATAAAATGTCCTACTATTCCAGTGATAAAAAGCAGGGATATCACTGAGGATGCAGAAAAAACTTTAGATGAGCTGTGAGTTAAAAGGGACACATAAAGGAAGAAGGAGATGGATGTAATCAACAGGAAAGCAATCAGCAAGTAGCTAATATTTGCAAAAGGAAAATTAGGCTGAAATATAAATTGAACTGAGGCTCACAGTGGAAGCTTAAAGCATCATAAAGGGCCTTTCTGGCTATTCAGATGATAAAAAGAGAACAAAGAAGGGCCCTACCCACTGCTAAGAAAAGAGTAGAACCATAACAGATGACAGGAAGAAGATGGAACTCTTCAAGACTTTAAAAACTTTAAAAGACTTTTTTTTAAAAAACCCAAAACTTTAACCTTAGACTGTCTACTGTCGACCTCATCCCATTCCTAAGAGGTCTTTAAGGGGCAAGCATAAGCGTACCAGTGTGCCTACTGTCCCTGTCCTAATATTCCCTTGTATTCATATTCATTTCATGTATTCATAATCATGACTATACTGTATATCTGTTACCTAATTTATGCTTGACAAAATATTTTTTTTAAAAAAGATCAACTTTCCACACACAAGGAGATGGTGAGAGAACATCTGGTTCCAATGAATGAGTTTAAGTGTCTTAGACCAAACCAACTGTATCTGAGAGCTTTGGAAGCACTTACAAATGTCATCTTGGAGTCCCTTTCTGAGATCTTGGAAAAATCTGGAGGATGGCCCCAGTGCTAGAAAATTGGAGAAGATTAATGTTGTTTCTGTCTTTAAAAAGAAGATTTTTTTAAAAATATGCCTGTTCAGTATTGATACCAGGCAAAATCCTGAAACAGATTTATTAGGAAATTGGTTTCTGAACATTTAGAAAAGCAGTGCATTCCTTGGTAGGTGCCAATATAACATGGGTGTCAAACCCGATTGTGTCATGGGCCAGATCGATAGATAGAATGAAATAAAATAGAATAGAATAAAGAATAGAATAGAATAGAATAGAATAGAATAGAATTCTTTATTGGCCAACTGTGATTGGACACACAAGGAATTTGTTTTTGGTGCATAAGCTCTCAGTGTACATAAAAACATTTGTCAAGAATCATAAAGTACAACACTTAATGATTGTCATAGGATACAAATAAGCAATTAGGAAACAATCAATATCAATATAAATTGTAAGGATACACGCAGCAAAGTTATAGTTCTGCAGTCATAAGCGGGAGGAGATGGGTGATAGGAATGATGAGAAGACTAATAGTAATAGTAATGCAGGCTTAGTGAATGGTTTCACAGTGGTGAGAGAATTATTTGTTTAACAGAGCGATGGCGTTCAGGAAAAACTGTTCTTGTGTCCAGTTGTCTTGGTGTGCAGTGCTCTATAGCGTCATTTTGAGGGTAGAAGTTGAAACAATTTATGTCCAGGATGCGAGGGGCCTGTAAATTGTGATATATAGTGATGTCCTTTGTGGAGCTGGGGTGGGTGTGGCCTGCATGTGATGTACTTACTTGGACTTGGACTTAATCTTCGTAAATGTCAACGTCCATAAGGCAGTGACCGTTGCATTGTGAAGGCCAGGGGCAGGACGTCACAGATTACAGCACACCATTGATTCCGATTTAGGGCGGCTTGTTGGGCATCGGTTATCGAGAAATGGAGTGGTTGAAGATCATGAGCCACTTGGGATATCCACGTTTTCTTTGGGGCATTTCGTGCGATTTTCCACCCATCCGGTCACAGCGAGTTAATCGATCGGTAAGATAATCGGCTATTGTCCATACGGCAAACGTGTCCAAACCATCTAAGTCGTTGTCTTCTTAGGTAAAGTTCGATTGTAGTTTGGTTTTTACACAGCTGCAATACCGTTTCGTTTTTCCATCGGTCCCGTAGAGTTATGTGCAGAATGTTGCGCAGGCATCTTAGCTGGAATCGTTCTAATAGGTTCAGGTCGCTTTTAAGTAAAGTCCACGATTCCGAGCCGTACAGTAAGATTGTGCGGATGGAAGCATTAAATATCCTCATCTTGGTCGCAATCGTCACGTCATTTTGGCTCCACAGGCACTTCCTTAAAGAGGCGAATGCGGCTGTAGCATTGCCAATGCGGCTTTTGATGTCATTTGTAGCCACTACACGTTGGCTGTCGATGATCGACCCCAAATATTTAAACGTGTCTACTCTTTCGATAGGGTTGCCTTCGAGGTGCAGTTGAGCTGGTTGAGTGCCCGTGAAAATGAATTTGGGTTTTGCACCATTTATCACCAGGCCGAGCTTGTTAGCATTTGCTTGTAATGCATCCAGGGTATTTTGGGCGGTTTGGGCTGTTTCAGCGAAGAAGACGATGTCATCAGCATACACCAAGTCCGTGAGAGACAGCTGAGCCCCGATTTGAACGCCTGGTGTGTCTTTAAAAGTTTGTCTGAGGATCCAATCCATGGGCCACCGGTTTTTAACAGGCCTTCAATAGGAGGTTATCAAGTGTCAAATGAATCTTCCTTTTTGATAAAATGACTGATTAGGTTGTCAATGGAAATGTGTGGACAAAGTGTACATTGACTTATGGATAGTATTCAATAAAGTATTACATGACATATTAGTAGAGAAGATGATGACAAAATGTGAGTCGGACAATCATATTACAAGATGGATATCGAGATTGCTATAATTATGCTAAATGAATGTATGTTGATGGCTCCACATTAAGCTGTAAACAAGTTTTGAATGATGTACTGCAAGATCTCATTCGAGGCTCAATGCCAATTAACTTATTTATAAATAAAGTATATCCAGGATTGGAAAACAGAATTATCAAATTTGCCGAAGAAAAATTGCAAATACTTTAGAAGATAGTATCAAGGTTCAATAAGATCATTGCAAGGTAGATATCTTCAAGAAGAATTCCAATAGAAAGTAAATCCTCTACTGGAGTACGAAAATGAGGGTCATGAATATCAAATGGCAAGCATGGGGGTAGCCAAATTGGATCATATTACATGTGAAAAGGATCTGGTGTCTTGATAGATAAGAAACTGAACATGTCTTAACTGTGTGATGCAGCTGAAAAAAAAACCCCATATCCACTCCTAGGCTGAACCAGAAGAAGTATAGCATCAAGAGGAAGAGAAGACATAATTCCTGGCTATTCAACTGTCTAGACTCTAGATCAGTGATGGCGAACCTTTTCGGCACCAAATGCCAAAAAGGGAGTGTTCACGCTTGTCTGGGCCACAACTGGAAGAGCAGCTGCCCAGAGTGCATGTGCATGCCTAAAAATGAACTTCTGGTTTCCAGTGCGCACATGTATGCCGGCCAGGTAGTCTTCCAAGTTTCTGGCACACATGTGATCATGACAATCAGCTGGCCTGCATGCATGCTCATGCAGGAAAATGGAAGCTCTCCCAGTTTCTGGCACTGTTGCATGCAGGAAGGGCAGCTGATCATCACACGTGTATGCATGCCACAAACCCAGAAAAGGAATGGGCGATGCTGCAGGTACCAGATGACACTTTGGGCATGCATTCCATAGGTTTGCCATCATGACTCCAGATGAAGATCATACATAGACTCTTGCATCAATTTATGGGACTACAGTGACAAATTGTATCATGTCCAACAAGAAGACAAGGATCTTGGAAGGAAAAACTATGAAGAACAATAGCAGATGTTTGTTTCATTTAATACACAGAAGACTGTTGGAACACATTACAACTGTATCCAAGTCTCTGAAATACCAACAAATAAAAGATAGGTGATAATTGTTTAGAGCTGTTGCAAAATACAAGATAAGAAAGAATTAGTTCAAATTAGAATTATGAAGATTTAGGTGAACATCAAGAAAAATATCCAAATGGTGTTCGCTATTAAACAATAGAACAAATTGCCTGAGAAGGTAGTAGACTCTTCTTTGCGGGGGTGTTCAAACAAAAGTTGCATGATCCTCTGTAAGAGATGTTGTTGTAATTGATTATTTAGTGAGCAGAAGGTCTGCGTAGATTATTTCCAAGGTACCTTCCAACTGTTACATTCCATGTTTTTATAAGATTCTAATCTGGGACATCCAAAAGTCTTGGTAACTGTTATGAAAGTCACATATGAATAATCACGTTATTGGGTAACTCAGATGAAAAATCAAATCATCAAAGTACCATCAGAAAAACTATGGAAATAGTTGCTGAGTTTGCCCTAAAATGATAAAAATGTATTTATTAATGGAACATTTCCTGATATTGCTTGACATTGTACTTATAATTTTGTTATTAAACTGTAACATGGATGTATTTGCCTTTGGGTAATGCAATAAATTAATCTTCAGTACAATTTGTAGACTAAGTTGAGCATAACATTGGCATATAAAGGAGTACATTTACTTCTCATCACTTTAAAAGATACTGTTTTGAGCAAGCCTTTATGGGATTCTGAGAGATGTTTTCTTTTTTTGTTTCATACAGGCCCTCCTGGAAACTGTTGACCGAGATGCTTCAATATGTACATGAAATCATAGTATCATAGGGTTGGAAGGCAATTTGGAGGTCTTAAGTCCAACCTCGTGTCCAGGGCAGGATCCTCATACCATCTTCAGCAAATAGTTCAAAACCTTTCTTGAGAACCTACAGTGATGGAGCACCCACAGTTCTGAGAAGCAAGCTGTTCCACTGTTACTATCAGGAAATTCCTCCTTATTTCTATGTTAGATCTTTCTCTAATGACGTTCCACTCATTGCTTCTTGCCCTACCCTCAGGTGCTATGGAGAATAAATCAATGCCCCTTTCTCTGTGGCTAGCCCTTCAAGTAATGGAAGATTGCTATCATGTCTCTCCTTCAATCTTCTCTTCATTAAACTAAAAATTCCTAATTCCTTTAGCTAATTTCTTTATTACTCTTCTCTGCATTCTTTCTAGGGCCTTAGCATCTTTTCTAAATTGTGGTGACCAGAAGTTGATGCACTATTCTAAATGAGGCCTCACCAGTGTAATATAAAGCTGAACTATCATTTTTCTTGATCCTGGTACAATTGCTCTGCTGGGATACACGGAACAGTATAAAAACTAGGAGGTATTTGGAGACTGAATGAGTTAAGTTGATCCAGTTAAATTGTGTAAAACCATCCTATATAGTAAATCCAGCTGGGTTCTATGGAACTTACAGCATTCTATGGCTCTACTTCGTAGATCTCTGGGAAGCTGTTAGGACTGAGGCAGTGGTGGGATGCTTCTGGTTTAACAATTGGTTCGGTGAGCATGCACTTTGTATGTGTGCGTGCCTAAAGCACTTGTGCGCATCGCGGAAAATGGAGATTTTAGAAGCTCAGCTGCTTACCTTCCAAGTCAGCATTGGTAAGTAGAAAAGCAAAGGGGAGGGGAATCAGCTGTGCTGCATGATTGAGATGAGCTAGAAAGCAGGTAATAAAGGACAGGACAGGGCGGGGGCGGGTAGGTGGGGCCAAATGATAATCAGAACTACCGGTTTTGCTCGAACCGTTCCGAACCAGCTGAATACCACCTCTGGACTGAGGGATATAAAGGGCAAATTGCAATTCCCATCCCTTCACAATTGGACAGATGGAATGTCCTCATCTGAAGAACCAAATCTTCAGTATATGAAGAATTTCTCCTGTGCAAGCCAAGAAGGTCTCTTGACAGAGGAGTTCTGCCTCCAACAATCTTCTCATAGTGAAGACAGACACCTCCATTCTACCGCTGGTACTTTTGTGGCATGTAAGCAGCTATGTTCCACCTATCTCTGGGGATTTTTTCATACTCACCTGTTCCCTAGATCTATTTTCACAAACAATCCATTTTCAACCAAGGAGCTGTTACTGTAAATTTCCTACTCAACCCATATGTTAAAAGGTTTTGTATGGATGAAAAGACCAACTGCCTACCCACCTGCTCCTGTGTACAACAGAGCTGGACAACTTGATTCCCAGCAAACATCTTGATTTCCCCATTGTTAAATGTATATCATATCTTTAAGTTCTTGGAAACATTGTAGCAGAAGAAGAAAGCTATTAAATACAAGGAAAGTAATTTATATTAATTGAACTAAATTTTAAAATAAACCACATCCAATTTAGATTATGCGTTTAGTCCAGGGGTGGGTTCCTGCTAGTTCTACCCTCTTCTATAGAAGAGGTTCCACAAATATACGGTGCCATTTAGAACCGGTTCCAGCTCCCTCCCCCTGCCCATCTGCACCACGCTTGCCCCGCCTGCTGCTCACGATTGGCTGGCTTACCAATTGCCCCACCCACCTCTAAGAGTCCTATCTAAACCTTAAAGTCTTAAAGCTGTCAAGTTTGAACATCCTTGGGAGGGTTTTCTAAAGGTTTATGGGTGGAAGGATCTTGTAACTTGACAGCTTTAAGACTTGCACACTTCAATGCCAGAGTTTCTGAGCCAACATGACTGGAGGAGGAATTCTGGGAGTTGAAGTCCATAAGTCTTAAAGCTGTCAAGTTTGAACAGCCCTGGGGGTGTTTTCTAAAGGGTTAGGGGTGCAAGGATCTTGTAACGTGACAGCTTTAAGGCTTGCGTGCTTCAAATGCCAGTTTCTGAGCCAACATTTTGGTTGCTAAGCATGAGCATTGTTAAGTGAATTTCACCACATTTTACAAGTTGGCCACGCCCACCCAGTCACATGGCCAGCAAGCCACTCCCATTCAGCCACATGGCTGGCAAGCCACTCCCATCAGGTCACATAGCTGGCAAGCCACTCCCACAAAGCAGGCCACACCTACAGAAGAGGTTCTAAAAATTTTTTGAAACCCACCACTGGTCTAGTCCCACCTATTTTGTATGAGAGAAAGAAGGGGCTGCCATGCAAGAGCACAGTTCTTTTGCATAAGAAATGGCAGAAGCTACACTGCTGATGTTTAGCTCCCCCAATTATAGAATCTTTCCTAGGGAAGTAAATATTCCAGTGCTAATGATCAAAGAAAAAGGAAGAACTGCATAGCTTAAATTGGAGACTTAGAATTTGCATATAACATGCAAATGGATATGTAGAGATGCAAATTTAGAAGGAATTACTGTAATTATAAATAGAAATAAAAATGTCTTGCCATTGTGGGGAAAATATAGCCAGGGAATTTGGGTGATTGCTAGGCTGGCTAGCTAGAATCTCATGGTTGGTGGGAAAACTTAGGGGCTTCGTCTCCTTTTTGATAGCTCTCATCAGAGATGGCCAGTTACCAGGAAGAGATTCTCTGCTACCTCTTGAAACACCTTTGGTAATGTAGGAGAGTTAGCCAGGATCTTCCCAGTAAGAAATGCTGACATCTGTCTTCAGAGACCAAGTACTGGACAGTAATGGCTTAGTGTTTCTCTTAGCATGAAACTTATGCTAGTTATATGCTAACCGGGCACTATAGCCTATCCCCGTGGAAGAGATAAAATAAATTTTTACTGAGTGTTTTATGTTATTTCAGGAGATGATTGATGGATGGATGGTTGGACAGACAGGATAAAACAGATAGGTATTCTCCCTTTTGGAATTCAGATCAGCTCATTAAATTCAGCACTGGGAGAAGTAGTTGGCAATTTCTAACTTCTCTAGTGTTTTTCTTTCTTTTCTTTTTAAGAAAGTGGATGAACACACACACACACACACACACACACACACACACACAAAGTATATATGTGAGTGTGTGGGTGTGTACACATGTGTATTTGTGTGAACTGGCAATCATATAGCTATGGGAGGAAAACAGTTTTCTGAGGGTTCTTCTCTATATCAGCTCATGCAAATAATTTTTGACAGCGATCCTGAGGATGTTGGGGCATTCAGATCAGAGGTGGTATTAAGCAGGTTCTGGCCAGTTCTGGAGAACTGGTAGCGGACATTTTGAGTAGTTCAGAGAACTGGTAAATACCACCTCTGCCCCGCCCCCATCTATTCTCTGCCTCCCAAGTCGCAGCTGATCGGGAGGGAATGGGGATTTTGCAGTATCTTTCCCCTGGAGTGGGGAGGGAATGGAGATTTTACAGTATCCTTCCCCTGCCACGCCCACCAAGCCATGCCTACCAAGCCACGTCCACAGAACCGGTAGTAAAAATTTTTGAATCCCACCACTGGTTGACACGCTGTAGGAATGCAGAATGGAGATCCATAAAGAATGTGGGTCCTGTTCCTTCTATTATTCAACCAAAGAAAAGTGAATTTCAGGAATCACGACTTATTACAAGGGGGAAAAAATTGAATCTGTTATAACCCCATCTATTCTCTGCCTCCTGAGTCCCAGCTGATTGGGAGGGAATGAAGATTTTGCAATATCCTTCTCCTACCATGGCCAGCAAGCTATGCCCACCAACCCATGTCACACCTGCCAAGCCACGGCCACAGAACCGGTAGTAAAAAATTTAAATCCCACCACTGATTCAGATCCCAAGCATCCTTCAGTAAGAATGCCCTTTGTCTTCTCAGAAACATAACATTTTAAATTATGTTCTTGGGAATTCTAGAATTCCTTGTGATCTTGTAATATATTCTGGCAAGTTCCTGTCAAAGCCTGTAGCCTCTATTGTCATAGAAAGACTCCAAGAGTAACACTTTATTTGAGTCACAGTTCATCATTGTCATTTTCAAGGACACTTCCTTGAGTCTCACACAGTCCTAGAGTCCTTTAGCTGTGTGGAAAATTTCAGATTCCTCTGTCCACTAGGATGGAGTTAGTCATAACTAATTGTCAGACCTTCCAGAAAATAGAACTATTTTTCTCTCCAAAGAATTAGACAGCTGGTAGGCTCCCTGAAAATTGAATATTCAGTATTGACTATTTAGCATTCAATATTTCTTGATAAAATATTAACCACCCTTTGACAAACTCCCCTCTAACCATGGCCTGTTTGTTTCTACTTTGAAAAGCTAAAACAAATAAGACTAACAGTACACAGATTGGGTCTCCTGGGATTTGCTTTCCATCAAGGATGGGATGTTAACACTTTTATTCAGAACACAGAAACCAAAACATTATCTTGCAGTGTCTCACAACCAGCCTCATTTAAATCTTTCACTCATGGCTCCCATAACTGTTTGGAGGAAAAGCTCATTTTATGTCCTACTTAGCCAGCCAAGGAAATGAAATATAGAGGATGAAGCTGAAACGCTTTGTAACTGTATGTCTGATTAAGCTGTTTTTTTATGACTATAGCTGTGGATCAAAGCATCATGCAAAAAGAAGCCATTATTGATTGGGGTTGTCATCTGGGGAACTTTATGTTTGAAGTGTGATGTGCACTGAATGGAAGAAGTGCCATTCCTATGTTTGGCAGCATCTTTTGCAGCTCGAGTCCTTATCTGGTGTCCTTAGCAAAAGCTGAATCATTTTTGTATTGATTACTTAAGCCATTTGTCCCACCACATCTATTCTTGGCATCTTTTAGTTCTGCATATATTTGATCTCACCACATTTCACTTCTGTCCTCTATTCAACACTGGCCTCGCCAGCCATCTCTTTTTCAGCTTCTCTGGTTGAGTTGTTATGTCCTCGATCTGATCTAGAGCCACAGATATGTAGCCTCTTCAGGGATCAGAGTCAAACTGCCAGCTAAGAACTGAAACAAAATACAGGCAGGCTAGAGTTTAAAAAAAAAACCATTGTAGTGTTTTTTTTTCGAGCACCCCAGCTTTTAACCATCACGTTTTTCTCAGGTCTCATGAGATGTGAGAGCAAAATACCAGTGCAAACATCAAAAGTACATTTTGGAACTTGCTGGGAAAATAGGTTATGTTGAGGGGCCAGGAATCAATTAGTAATAAACTCTGGGAATCTCTTTTAAAAGGAAAAAAATACAGATTTTTTAGACTTTCTTCAACCAGATTCTATTTTAACTTCAAGAGACTCTTCCCCTCCACCCAGAATTTCAAAGGTTGAGCTCCAAGAGAACATATAATTCCCTGATTATATTCCCCTCCCAGCCATGCTAGGAATGGGCATGTCTTTTGAAGACTGCTGGGGGAAAAAAGACAATAAGTCTTTTGTTGGTTTCCAGTTCAAAAGAGAAAAAAACAAGGGCTTAATTTTTCACAGAAGGAAGGAAGGAAGGAAGGAAGGAAGGAAGGAAGGAAGGAAGGAAGGAAGGAAGGAAGTAAGTTCAGGCCTTGGTTGTAGGCAGCTTCACAACTCTGGAAAATGGCTGTTAAAGGCAGGGAATCGAAACAGGGGAAGTGTGCCTGACGGAGCACACATACAGCAATTGGAATTGAGACATTTGTATAGGGGCATGATGTTGAACCTATGACATGCGTGTCACAGGTAGCACGTGGAGCCATATTTGCTGGCACAACAGCTCTCAGCTCTGGTGCACATACGTGCACTGACCAGCTGATTTTCAGCCTTCTGGAGGGCCAGGGGAGGCTGTTTTTGCCCTCCCCAGGTTTCACAAAAGCCTCTGGAGCCTAGAGAGGGTAAAAACAGGCCCAATGGGGCAACCAGAAATTCATTGACCTTCTGAATTTTTGGTTGATCCACTGGCCCTGTTTTTTGCCCTACCCAGGCTTCAGAAAAACCTCTGGATCCTGGGGAGGGTGAAAGCACCCACTTGGGGAGGGGTACACAAACATGCGCAGGTGGGAGAGAATCATGCGCACATGTGCATGTGGGGGCATGTGTGTGTGCAAGATAGCATGCAAAACACACACTTGGGGCACACCTTTAGAAAAAGGTTAGCCATCACTGGTATAGGACATGCTTCAGATGGTCCAGACCGCCCTGCTTGCCCAATTGGACAGCAGAAGACATTTCTTTCTAACATAAGGTGACCAGATTTTCAGATTGGTAAAGAGGGACACCTTTGACCGGGGGGGGGGGGGGCTTGATTTAAAATTTTATATGGAGCAACAAAATTTTTCATACAACGCAAAAATAGTATTGTAATTTTTTTTATTTCAACATAACTACAATTTACAAATATAAATTGTAACTGTTGCCAAACATCAAAATTTTGATCACCTGACCATGAGGATGCTGCAACGGTCACTAAGTGTGAAAATGGTCGCTAAGTGTGAAAAATGGTCATCAGTCACTTTTTTCAATGCCATTGTAACTTTGGTCACTATACCACCTTTCTTGCCACAGTTCTTAAGTGAATAACTGCAGCTGATACGTTAGTAACATAAATGAATCTGGTTTCCCCATTTGACTTTGTCAAAAGGTGATTATATGACCCCAGGACACTGAAACCATCAGAAATACGAATCTGTTGCCAAACATCAAAATTTTGATCGCGTGACCATGAGGATGCTGCAACAGTCGCTAAGTGTGAAAATGGCCGCTAAGTGTGAAAAATGATCATCAGTCACTTTTTTCAATGCCATTGTAACTTTGGTCACTATACCACCTTTCTTGCCACAGTTCTTAAGTGAATAACTGCAGCTGGTATTTTGTATTTTGGATAGAATTTTTTAAAAATAGTCTAAGACAATTTAAAAAAAGAATCCACACAGAATAAAACTATTTTAAAAAATCCTATGCACAATAAATAAAATATTATTTTAAAATACATTAAAAAAATAAAAGAAAAAAACCCAGCTCACTTACCAACAGGCACAAGTGAGCACTCCAAGTCAATCCAGAATGATGTAGATGTTAATACAAAGAACTGAGCAAATTAAAATGGTGAAATTAGTCAGGGAGATATTTTTCAAAGAAACTTTGCCACCATTTTTTCCACACGAGCCGACCTCCAATCTTCGTGCCCCTCCCCTCTGGAAAATCCAGGAAGGAACACTTGCTACCTCTCTAGCCAAGTATTTCCTAGAGCTCTATGGTACTGCGTCATCTTTTCTTATAAAAGTGAGTAAAAGGGGCGGGGGGGGTCCGTTTTGTTGCTTTAACATTTTAATATCTTCAATGAAAGTACTGAGACAGAGAGAGGGATTAGACAGGGTGTCTTTTGTCTTGCCCCAGTTAGGATTTCTTAAGCAAATCCACTGGGCTTTCAACATGAAGCCAGAAAATCAGGACTTTTTTAAAACGCCCCAGGACACGGGACAAATTATTATAAATCGTGACTGTCCCGCTGAAATCGGGACATCTGGTCACCTTATTCTAACACGCAGCCAGAAAGTTAAAATGGCGGTTGCTCTCCTAGTGGGGTAGGAAAGAGCTGAGACAAGGTAAGCTGTTCCTCCCCTCATGAAATACCAGGTGGCAAGCAAGAAGTGTGAATCAGTTCCATCCCCATACACACAGCACAAATCCATCTTGCTCGCCTGCAAACTTTGTGGTTGAACGGTCCAAATATCCTACTTCATCAAAATTCTTCACTGACTCCAGTTCCAAACAAGAAAACATTAACTAGCAAACAGATACATTGCAGCTGGAGAGAATGGTGCAAGCAGAACAATTTCTGGGCAAACAAAGGAGATATTCAAATTTTCTTGTGAAGATACTAGGTTTACTGATGGACTTTTAATTAGAAATAGAGGATTCTCTTCAGATGCCAGCTCCTCATAGGAAGAAGAATATATAGTTCAACCATTGATTGCCAGCTTTTTAAGATTTTGAGAAATCTGGTATGGGGGAGGGAGGATGATAAAAATCCAATAAAAACCTTTCCTTATTAAAGGGGAAAAAACACTGTGGAGGCCAGGTGTGACTTATTTTGTGCCAGAATTCTCACCAGAATAACAAATCTTTACTTTTATAAGTATCCTATATATTATAGTCAGGTTTCCCTAAACATAAACAAAGAAATAAAAAGCCTGAGATCCATTGAATATTTTTGATGAAATGATTTGTCTAGCAGAATGCTCTGTCAGAGTTTGCAGCAGCAATCACATCCAGAAAGCACACACAGGTAACTAATTCAGAAGGATTCAAAACTTCTTTATATACATAATAACACGTAAGGCATATATATAATACCCAAAAGCAGCTTTTTCAACATGGTACTAAATACAAGTAAAACACAAGCAGAGAAGAGAAGTTTCAGTTTCAGCTCAGAGCAGCAGACTAGGTTAGAGCTCAGCACAGACTCAGAGCTCAAGAGCTAAGCGATGCCCAGGCTCCTAACTGTCTCCAGCAAATACTGTTTCAGTTTCCAAACTGTCCTCATAGGCTGACCTGTTACCATATCTATCCAAACAGTCCCCATTGGCTGACCTGTTGCCATGTCTATTCCAGTCTATGAATATTCATACTCTGACAGATTCTGCAGGGAGGATCAGAGGACCTCCTGAAGGTCATCTGATCAAAACAGAATATGCCAAGCTTTGTTTTTCTGAGTTATAGGGTTTTTCTTCAGATAGCTTTTTGCATGATTTGTTTTGAAAGCTTGACTTTGCTGTTTTTTTCCTCCCTTTGGCCTCGTCCTCATGACCTACATGTCCCAGTGCATGAGCTACTGACTATTTCTTGATGGCAGGAATCTGCATTGCTAACCTCAAACCACCCCCAGCCTTCTAGAAGGCAACCTCCCTGCCTCTTTTCCTGCTATATATCAGAAGTAGCATTTTCTGATTTGTGCCAGAGCAAGCAGTGCTGGCCAGTTTACCTGCTGAGGGATTCCACAGGCCAAGTTCATTCTATGTGGTTTACACATAGCAAACATGCAGATGAAGGTAAATAGGTGTTTGTGTCATTTTCTCTTTGTTAAAGATAAATACAAAGCATGTCAGCTAATGCAGATGTATTGACTGACTACAGAGAAGGAAATCAGATTTGTAAACATGATTTTTTAAAGACAGGTAGTCCTCGACTTACAACAGTGTAACTCTATGTAGTGACCGAAGTTTTATGTAGTGACCGAAGTGACAACAGCACTGAAAAAAGTGAGTTATGGCCATTTTTCACACTTATGAGCATTGTACAATCCTCATGGTCATGTGATTTACATTTGGATGCTTGAAAACTGACTCACATTTATGACGGTTGCAGTGTCCCAGAGTCATATGATCCCCTTTTGTGACTTTCTGACGTGTAAAGTCAATGGGGAAACCAGATTTTCTTACTAATTTAACAACTGCAGTGTTACATTTAACAAATGTGGCAAGAAAAGTTGTAAAATGGGGCAAAACTCACTTAACATAAGGTTTGGGATCAATTATGGTCGTAAGTTGAGGACTACTTGTATATACTTTTCATACATTACATGCTTAGTTTTTCGTATAGAGTATGGACTATATATCTTGAATCAGTGCATGATTTGAATGTTCCAATATGGAATGTGAAAGTACACTTGATCTTCTGGAGATCCAAAGGACCATTCTGTGACATAGTATAGTATAGCCTTTATTGTCATTATACAACATGTATACAACAAAATTTTAGCCTCACTCATGCAATCCAAAAGTAAAAACACACTCCACTGTGACACCAGGAGCTCAAAGCCGCAGCATCTACACATGCAGTCCAGAGGTGCGTTGTTCCCGGTTCGGCCCGGATCAGGCAAACCAGTAGTAGTGGTGGCCATAGGCTCCGCCCACCCGCCCAGACCTTTCTGCGCATGCACCGAAGGTGGCGCAGTGGTTAAATGCAGCACTGCAGGCTACTGCTAGATCAGCAGGTCAGCGGTTCAAATCTCACCGGCTCAGGGTTGACTCAGCCTTCCATCCTTCCGAGGTGGGTAAAATGAGGACCCAGATTGTTGGGGGCAATATGCTGACTCTCTGTAAACCGCTTAGAGAGGCCTGAAAGGCCTATGAAGCGGTATATAAGTCTACTGCTATTGCTATTGCTATTGCTATTGCATCACGCATGAATGTGAATGCGCACACGCACACAAGCGAACCGGCAATAAAAAAATGGAAATCCACCACTGATACAGCCTTCTTGGATTGATTATGATGCCACCAGAAGGAATTGCCCTAAATTTTTTCAACCCATTTCTAAATTCTGAGAACTAGGGTGGGAAAGTGTACAAAGTCTGAGACAAAGAGGTTTCCACCTCATCTTTATACACTTAACTACCTACAAACCAGTTTGAAATTGTGTTGTTGAAATTCAGCCATTCTATTTCCATAGTTTGCTGACCTGGTCCGGGGCGCTGAGAAGAGGAAGTGCCTGTAGACTGTGGCTCATCAGTTGGCCTTATTATATTTTTACAAAGAACACATTTATTGCATTAAGGATTGATCGTGGCAAAGCTGGGTGGGAAACTGTATTTATTTACTTATTTATTCAATTTCTCTAACTGCCCAGCTCAACCAAGTGATTCTGGACAGCTTACAATTCTAAAATTCTAAAACAATTTTAAAAAATCCATAAAATTAATAAGTATAAAACAGCAACCAAATAAAGGCAAAACTATTTAAATCAATGGTTTGACAAATAAAGGAATATATATATGCTGGTCTTGTTGTATTTGGGTCTTTTCCTGTGTAAGATTGAGATTGTCTTGGCAACGTTTCGGTGAGGTCTCACTCGCCATCCTCAGGCTGGGTTTTGGGCTTAAAGCATAGTCGGAGCCCAAAACCCATATGAAAAAAATAAATAAAACAGAAGGCTAAGTTTATTTGGCTTCAGTGTATACTACTTTGTCCTTCTATGATTTTTACAAGTAGTTACAAACTTTTTACTATAACCTGATTCAACTGCTTCCTGTTCAGGTAGGAATAAAGGTATCTGGGAGAAGATGAGGCAGTAATATGTCAAACAGATTTAAAAAGCAACAAAGTTTTATTGTAAAGATTTAGGACAATAATAATCAAAGCATATTGCTAGAATATACACATTTTAAGATTTCCTCTTTTACTGACAATATAATGATGTAATAGAAAACCAATTCAACTTTTTTTTCTCAGCTGAATTTTTAATGTGTGGATACTCAACAAAGTAATCTACCTTTCTGAACCTATCCAGCTGAAAGAAAATAATAGTATTATTGATAATACAATGACTCCAAGACCAGATAGTTTTCCTTTAAATTTATTTGTTCTAGACAGAGGGCTTCCAATTTGAGCTTATGAGTCAATTTTGTAGCATGAAATAATGCTAGGGTTTATCATGCAGAAAAGGTATTTTATAAAACTTAACTGGCAATACCGGTTTTTATTATTTCAATATTTTTATTTTCTTCAGGGATTTTTCAAATAGATTACGGCGTCCCAAAAACACAAGTGAAGATTAGGGGGATCTCAAATGAAACAAACAAAACATTAAAAATGTATGATATTTATGTAGTTACTTAACAAACGCATCTAAATTATATTAAAGTAACCAAAATATCTTTACAATCCCCAAGGCATGTCACAACTTTTGAGCACCCCCAACGTTTGGAAATTGAAAGTTGAAAAAATTAACATGCCATACATTTAGTTGCTTTTTAGGCATTGCTATCTTTCCTCTATTCAATTGTCACTTTTAGTGTGTGGACCAGGGGTGGGTTTCAAAACTTTTTTACTACCTATTCTGTGGGCATGACTTATTTAGTGGGCATGGCTTGGCAGTCATGTGACTTGGTGGATGTGGCCAACTTGATGTCACTCACCAGGAGATGTCATGGATTGGGTAAAATATGGTGAAGCTCATTTCACAACGCTATTGCTTAGAAACCAAAATTTTGGGCTCAATTGTAGTCATAAGTCAAGGACTATCTCTGCCTTCTTTTGCACGGCAGTTTTGTCCTAGTAAACTCCTTAATCCAGACAATGTAAGGTTTCCTGCTGCAGCAGGGGGTTGGACTAGATGACCTCTGAGTAGACTTCTAGCCCTAAATTGCTGTGCATTTCTTTCTTTCTTTCTTTCTTTCTTTCTTTCTTTCTTTCTTTCTTTCTTTCTTTCTTTCTTTCTTTCTTTCTTTCTTTCTTTCTTTCTCCCTTCCCTCTGTGGGAAGCAACCCCCCCGCAAAAGTAACTGCTGAATGTGACTTTGCAAACCTCATTCTGAGCAGCTTTTCAATTTAAAGCAAGACTCCAAAGTTTGCAGCTTTAAGACTTGTGGACTTCAATTCCCAGAATTCCACAGCCAGGCATGCTCAGTTCTGATTTAAAGAGACAGCATTTGTTTTTCTCCTTTGTTGAATCTCCCAACTGAAAAGTGAATGTCCTTCCTTCCTTCCTTCCTTCCTTCCTTCCTTCCTTCCTTCCTTCCTTCCTTCCTTCCTTCCTCCCTCCCTCCCTCCCTCCCTCCCTTCCTTCCTTTCTCTCTTCCCTCCCTCCCCCTCTCTTTTTCTCTTATTTTTTAAAGCTTTTTTTCCTTTGCCTGAAACAGCAGGGGAAAAAACATTTTTTTTAAAGCTTCTGATGAAGCTTCTGATAGGAGAACAGGTTCGGGGGCTTGGCCAAGTCACCATCACTAATGGCCCTATCTGGTGTGCCAGATTTTCACTATCTCTTCTGACGTACCGTACCGGGAGGAACCCACCTCTGGTATGGGCTAAACAAACGAATACCAACAGTAGTATAACGGTATATGGGAATGACCTTGAAGGATAAGAGGAAGAGATGTTGCTTTGAGAATGACCAGATCAGTGGTGGGATACAACTGGTACACCCCGGTACGAGTGTACCGGTGCTTGCTGGGCACACCAAGTACCGTTCCGGTACAGTGCTACGGAGGGCTCACCTGCCCGCCCGCTCTCCTTACTGCTATTTGAGCTGATTGGGGCTTTTGCGCATGCGCATGGAGCATATGGCACTTGTGCTATGCTCCACTGAGCAGCTGGAGCATCGCGGGCGGTAAGTACGAATCTGCGTGCTGCACGTGTGCTGCCCGTGTTCACATGGTGGACATCAGGCCCCATTGCAGTGTACTGGTTGCAGCGTGATCCGGAACCTACCACTGGACCAGATAAAAGGGTGGAGACAGCCCACAATTGCATAATGGGCAGAGGGTGAAACTCAGAAATGATCTGCACTAATTTATCAGAATGTAAAAAGGGATACTGGTAGATTTGTATTTTCAGATTTGCAACAGCGGTGTCAGTCTTCTCAGATAGCCCAGATAAGAAACATGACTAGATGAGCTAATTCCACTTTATTATAAGGCTACATTAATAGAATTGCGCAAATATGAAAGTGCAGACCTCCTACTGTCTCTTTTTAGAGCCTGATAATTTAGGGTGGAATCTTTGTCTGTCTGTTATGCAGTTGTGAGCTTCTTACCCACTTATCTGATAGTTGTCAAGGCAGCATCTCTTCCCCTTCTCTTTCAAGGTCATTCTCACATAGCATCACAACTGGTTTATTATATGCGGGGAAGGATTATACAATCAGGAAGCTTGATCTGGGCTGCACAGATGATGAACCTGAGATGGCAGCAAAGAGGTAGACTTTTCTGTTTTCTTTCATGATTATGTTGTGGTCCTCCAGATTTTTGCAACCAATATTAGATAGTATACAGTATAATAGTATAATATTACTTAGTATACAGTAGCCCTATCTGTAGATGATATGTTAATATTTATTGACCAACTTTAGTCTCATATACAAAAATAACTACAATTAATTTATGTCTTTGGAGTCCTTTCTGCATATAATTTTAATTGGTTTAAGTCCTAAACGATGTCTTTGGGGCTTAAAACTGTCAGCTTTTTTTATAGTTCCCAGAAGCAATAATTTACCTTGGGCTGAGAATATCTACAGATATATCTCAGATGATTAAACTGAATTTAAATGTATTGCTGTTAGAACAAGCAATAGATTTGGATAGATGGGCTTCACTTAAATGGAATATTTGAAGTAAAATTATCTCTTGCCACAGGTAATTTATACTGTATATTATTATGTATTCCCCAAAATGTACATTCAGAACTTTAATTCACTTTTTAAAGGTTTATTTGGAGAAGCTTTCCCCCTCATATTTCACTCAGGAAATTTCAACTGCCAGGGAGGAAAGATGGTTTCAATTTTCCTGATTTAAATGTATACTACAGAACATGTCTTTCTTCTTGAATTAATGAATGGCAAGTTTCATCTATTGGAAATTATCTTGACACATCTAGCAAGTGGAAAAAAGTTAGAGCCTTAGCTACTTTAACAAGTATGAATTCCCCCTCCTTCTATGGGGCGGGGGGTGGGGGTTGGGGGAGATGTAATTATAAAAATATGCTAGCCCTAATTTGATTCTTATAATCAGTTGGTATTGTGAGGGAATTCACATTTTAAAATAGTCAGGCAATCTTTTTGTTGGAGAAACTGGATTAAAACAGGAGTGTACCTAATTATAACAATGGGTTAAGGTGACAATTTTTGTCTTTATCTCTCTCTCTGTTATTTAAAGGCACTTATTTAAACACACATCCCCACACACACTGATTTATCATATCATACTATTAATTGTTCTTTTTTCTCCCTCCATTTTTAAAGAATACATTTATAAAACATAATAGTAATCAAGAAACAATTCTTTCCCTATTTTTCAGTAATATCATTTAACCTCCAGGCTTAATGCCACTGAAAATACTTTTCTTGGACAAAAAGCTTTAAAAAAAGCTGCTATCCTAGCAACTGCACCTAGCAATGCATTACCCACATTTTTTTTTAAAAAAAGTGTATTATTTCATTCAATATTGATTACTTGAAAGTGAGGCAAAGATGCAAAAATATTACAAACATATTAGCCCTTCACAAAGGTTTATCTAGATGCTGGTGTAGGAAATTATCACACAGCCCTCTCCCAGAAAAATGAAATATCCTAGGAAATATTGAAAAGGCAGAATATTACATTTCCCTGGATGTGAAAAGGAAGAAACATGTTTTAAAGAGAGAATAGCTCCCTGCAGCTTCCTGCCCCCACCCACTTTGTTAATGGGCCATTAAGTTGGCCAAGCCAGTCCCTTTACATAATAAAGAGTTCTCCCCTTCAGCTCCAGGGGGATGGGATTAAGGCATGATAATATTGGCACTTTACCCAACTCACCACATAGCATCTGACAACTCAACCAAACCTGGATTCAAAACACAGCCTAGAGAATTGCTCCTGCATGGCTCCATGGGAGTCTGACAACCAATCAGAATACAAGCTCAAGATCAAAGGCCAGAAAGGGCATAAAATCAGGGACTCAGCATGTCAGCCCTTCCTTCTCTTTTCTCCACCAATATTGAAGCATGTGATCACCTTTTCTGTTCAGGACTCAAGCCATGTGGTCCTGTCCACCATTAAACCATCTTTCCAAGCAGCCTCCATGTCTCCAGTGTCTTTTTTCCCAACTTGGAGCGGATCCCAGAAGGACATTTCTTTCAACACTGATATAGAAAAATGGTGATAGAAAATATTTTTATAGTTCCTATTTATGGATCTGACAAGCATTTGGGATTCACCACCCTACATTCCTACAATCTCAAGCAGAACTTTATGAACCTTAAAAGAGGTTTATCACCTGCAAAGATTTATAATTTCAATAAAATGTAGGGACATTTAAATGTACTCAAATGTTGTTTGTTTCACAAATGGTTAGAACATGAGGCTGGAAGCAGTAAACAAAAAGAAATATATATATTATTCTATTTGGTGTATATTTGTAATGGTTTTTTTCCAAGTGGCTGCTCTACCCAGATTTTTTCCTTCTTTCTTAATTGCTCTAGTGCCTTAAACGCTTCATCAATTTCTGCCAGTGCTTTGCTAAATTATGGGTTTTAACCTCCATTCTGGCCATTTGAAAAGGCACGCACATGCACTTAGAGGATAAGTAATTTCTCTCTCCTTTTCCATTGATAGATGCAATTTTAGCTTGCTTCCATGAATGTTATTGACAGCTGTGATAGACCCCTTGCTAGCAAAGAACATTCCTAAGAAGAAAACACACTCTCCCTTTCTTTCTGAAGTTGCTATTTCCTCCATCTTTTGTGGTGGGGTTGAAACTTCAGTGCATGAAACAGTCTTTCAATGCATTGCACAGATTTGCATCCGCATAGTATTGGAAACCAAATCTCTGCAAGAAGCTGTACCAGGACAATGGCACAGAGCTTCTGGTCCAGAAAACTTGATTTCGGCTGAAAAGGACAATTGGCTATCTTGCAGATAATCCTGGGTTCTGACTCTTTATCTGCACGACCCCAGGGATCTGGAAGAATTATACCTCCCTAGGCTTTGTGCTATGGAAAGAGTGAGATAAGAGGAACACACAGAAAAGCAAGAGTGTGCCACCCTCGTACTGTTGTCACTGCATTGTGAATGGATCATCCCTGATTCTTTGATGTCTCAGGCTGGCCTCCAATCTATACTAAGGGAAATGTCAGAGTCTGAAAACAAGTGAAATGGCACTAAAGTAGAATTATTGGGTTCCCCCTTACCAGTCTAGCCCAAGATGTCAGCTCTGCACAGTATATCTCTATTGTATTGTAGTGCCTGATTCTTCTGTGTTGGCCTTTTACTAGGTAAAGGTTCCCCACATACATATGTGCTAGTCATTCCCGACTCTAGGGGGTGGTGCTCATCTCTGTTTCAAAGCTGAAGAGCCAGCGCTATCCAAAGACTAAGGTGACCAGACGACCTGATTTCAGCGTGACAATCACGCTTTATAACAATTTTTCCCATGTCCCTCCGCGTTTTAAAAAAGTCCCGATTTTTTTCTGGCTTCATGTTGAAAGCCCAGCCCAGTGGATTTGCTTAAGAAATCCTAACCGGGGCAAGACAAAAGACACCCTGTCTAACTAACCTCTCTCTCTGTCTCAGTACTTTCATTGAAGATATTAAAACTTTAAAGCAAGAAAACGGACCCCCCCCGCCCTTACTCACTTTTATAAGAAAAAAATGAACCATTACCATAGAGCTGCAGGAAACACCTGGCTAGAGAGGGAAGCAACTGTTACTTCCTGGATTTTCCGGAGGGGAGAGGCACGGAGTTTGGAGGTCTGCTCGTGTGGGAAAAATGGTGCTCTTCTTTTTTCTTTGAAAACTATTTCCCTGGGACTATTTAACCATTTTAATTTGCTCAGTTCTTTGTATTAACATCTACATCATTCTGGATTGACTTGGAGTGTCTGCCTACTGGTAAGTGGGTTTTTTCTTTTATTTTTTAATGTATTTTAAAATAATATTTTATTTATTGTGCATAGGATTTATTAAAATAGTTTTATTCTGTGTGGATTTAAGTTAAGAACTCCCTGTTATTAAGCTTTCCTCAATTAATCTCTGAGTAGATTCCCACCAACTTCAAGATCCCAAGGGCACATCTTGGAAGCTACACCTTTGCTTAGTTTATAGATAAAGTGACCAGATTTTCAGATTGGTAAAGAGGGACACCTTTGACCGGGGGCGGGGGGGATTGATTAAAAATTTTATACGGTACAACAAAAATTTTCATACAACGCAAAAATAGTATTGTAATATTTTTTTATTTCAGCATAACTACAATTTACAAATATAAATTGTAACTGTTGCCAAACATCCAAATTTTGATCGTGTGACCATGAGGATGCTGCAACGGTCGCTAAGTGTGAAAATGGTCGCTAAGTGTGAAAAATGGTCATCAGTCACTTTTTTCAATGCCATTGTAACTTTGGTCACTAAGCCCATTATACCACCTTTCTTGCCACAGTTCTTAAGTGAATAACTGCAGCTGATAAGTTAGTAACATAAGTGAATCTGGTTTCCCCATTTGACTTTGTCAAAAGGTGATTATATGACCCCAGGACACTGAAACCATCATAAATACGAATCTGTTGCCAAACATCAAAATTTTGATCGTGTGACCATGAGGATGCTGCAACGGTCGCTAAGTGTGAAAATGGTCACTAAGTGTGAAAAATGGTCGTCAGTCACTTTTTTCAATGCCATTGTAATCACCTTTCTTGCCACAGTTCTTAAGTGAATAACTGCAGAAAGTTGGTATAATGGGCTTAGTGACCAAAGTTACAATGGCATTGAAAAAAGTGACTGATGACCATTTTTCACACTTAGCGACCATTTTCACACTTAGCGACCGTTGTAGCATCCTCATGGTCACGTGATCAAAATTTTGATGTTTGGCAACAGTTACAATTTATATTTGTAAATTGTAGTTATGCTGAAATAAAAAATATATTACAATACTATTTTTGCATTGTATGAAAATTTTTGTTGCTCCGTATAAAATTTTTAATCAAGCCCCCCCCCCCCCCCCCAGTCAAAGGTGTCCCTCTTTACTAATCTGAAAATCTGGTCACTTTACCAAAGACGTCTCTGTGGTCATGTGGCCGGCATGATTAAATGCCAAAGGTGCATGGAGCACTGTTACCTTCCCACCAAAGGTGGTTCTATTTTTCTACTTGTATTTTTTGCGTGCTTTCAAACTTCTAGGTTGGCAGAAGCTGTGACAAGTAACAGGAGCTCACTCTGTTACGTGGCACTAGGGATTCAACCACTGAACTGTCAACTTTCTGATCGTCGAGCTCAGTGTCTTAGCCACTGAGCCACTGTGTCCCTCTACTATTGCCCTTCAATTGGTGATGAAGAAATGTTGGTTTCTCTCAATTTTGAAGAATATTTCCATTTCTGTTTTCAAATGTTAGCTGAGTTTTGTTTTAAAGTTTGCAGTACAATTGGATTTACCTTCCAAAACTGGCTTAATGTACACAGTTTTTAACCTGTTGTCCCTTAGATTTCTTTTGTACATGTTTTCACAATGTGTGCTCATTGCACAAACTTTCCATCTTACATTTACATGTACATGTTTTCACAAATGCGTGCTCATTGCACAGACTTTCCATCTTACATTTACATAAATAAAAGGAATGAGTAGTG